>NC_138824.1:103396848-103807800 GCF_965183815.1 Platalea leucorodia
ACTAGAGTTTAGGCTATTATTTATGTATTCTTCTGTGTTCTTTTTTATTTCTGCCTTTCTTTCCAACTGCAGGAACACTGGTGCACATAGCTGACATCTGGATTAAAAAAAAGGTTTGCAGGCCAAAATATTGTCTCATAAACCTTTACTCCCACTACTAATATGATTAATATTTTCATTTTTGTAAAACTAAAGAAATAAGGCTCACTCATAGAACACAGATTAATTTTCATGAAAGGATATTCAGATATGGAAAAGTAAAAGCAAGAGTGTACGTGGAGAGTATCTTAAAGAACATAGATGTCAATGAAATGTTGACAGTAAATAAATGAACGTGGAAACCACATAAATTCTTCCTGAGTCTGAAATGAAATCCAGTTCTATGAAAATATTCAAGAAAGAGAATCTGAGCTAAAATTCTCAGAAAATCTGCTTTGATATTTGTATGAAAACACACTAATTTCACTTTCCTGTTCCTTTATTTCTACTTTGGACATGATTGAGGTGAATTCGAGCATACTTTCTGCTCATTGTTTGATATTTGGGGCTCATGTCAGCTCTCAGCCTGCCTGTCAAAGGGACTACAACTACTGAAAGAGACCTGAATCATTAGCTGTGGAAAATGATACCTGAAGTGACATGTCAGGACTGAAATAGTGCAAAGGGCTTACCTACAGTTTTTTAATCTATTTTAAATAGCTTTCAAAAAAAGAAGCATAGAAGTGCCATATTATTCTCCATTTTAACGGGTAGCAAAATATAGTGTGATGTGTCTAAATAACGTCTCATTTGGGTAATTAGAGTCGAAGTAGAGATAGACAATAGAGAAGTCTGGCTCAATAATTAGTCTCAATTGTTTCTGGTGATGAAAAGATAGATGAAGAAAGACGACAATCTAAGTGACAATATTTGTTTAAAGCAGTCAAGAAGTCAAGCAATTACCAAGTGTTGTAAACAATTAAACCAAACTATGCTCATCCTTTCTGACTGATGTGAATTCTTCTGGCTGGAGAGTGGAGAAAAAGCAAATCCCTGGAT
This sequence comes from Platalea leucorodia, assembly GCF_965183815.1. Classification (NCBI taxonomy): domain Eukaryota; kingdom Metazoa; phylum Chordata; class Aves; order Pelecaniformes; family Threskiornithidae; genus Platalea; species Platalea leucorodia. Next base: position 103,397,887 of record NC_138824.1, read on the forward strand.
TAGGACAGACAATTTTCTTATAATACTTTTTCACAGCTTTTTCAGAAGAAAAAAGACAGCAGACTCATTATTCAGACTCATTATTTGCAAGTCTGAAAGTTTTTGAAATGGGAACCAGTTCACTTCATAATACACCTGTACAACTCATAGCTTGACAGAGCAAGTGATAATTATAGAGACATGCAAATCCGAATTAAGAATTATAATTCCAATTTCACAAGTACCTGTCCCAGATTTTACTATTCATTTAGAATTGGTAGATTACATTTGATTTAATGAACTTAGTAAGAACCTATATTCTGTTTCAGGATTTAATTTGATTTATTTAATACATCCAAAATATAGTTTGTCTTGCCTAGGATTTTTAGAAGATAAATACTTCATTTGATAGGATGGATTATTAGTTAATTCAAACCTTAAATCCCAGTTTACTCAAAGACATAAAGTTCATGACTAATTAAAAGATTACAGAATCATGGCCTATACATTGTAACCACATATCTCAATAAACAAAAAGAAAACAAAGAAATAAGATTCTAATATTACTGGGGCAATAGTGATAAAACTACCTCTTTCTCAGCTCTACTGTGGTGTGCTCAGATGGATTACAGCATAAAACCTTTGTTATCAGATTTGTATCTTTCTTTTAAGTTAGTGCTGCCTGCTGGTTAGTTTGTTTTTAGCTCAAGGATACATGTGCTTTTTATCTTCAAAATAAATTTAACAAAATTTTCAGGTAAGAAAGAATACATTCATTTGCTAATATCAGCTGTCATGAAAAATGTTTTCTTAGGAAGCAGTAATTGGAGTTGCTCAACATTTTCCTGAAAACCTCTTTTTCCTTCTGTTTAAGTGTAACTTTTAGCACATTTCATATCAGTTTGAGAATACCTACGTATACCATTATATGTATTATATAGAACTACTTGTATAGAAATTTTATTTTATGATATCTAGACATAAAAAGAAGATTTGGTGGCTGATATAAAATCCATTAAAGCCAAGGAACTGTTTCTGATTAGCTTCTGATTAGCCTTTGGATTAAAATCTTAATAACTAGAAAAAAAGCATTAAAATAAATGTTTAAGAAGTTCTTCAAGGACCTAAAAATATAGTTATATTGTCAAAAATAAGAAAATGCAAACATATATGAAGGATAATATTTTTTCTATAATTTGTATGGTTAGATGAATTAGTTTTGGGTTTTATTAGCCAGTTTTATTATTTTTTATAATCTTGCTTGGAAAAGAAAGATTTGGTTTATAATTTTCACTGGTATTGGAATTATGGAAAACATATAAAAGTAAAAAATGAGACAAAATGACAGTAACATAGCCCAAGAGCTGGTGTTGCATTCAGAAGCAAAAGCAGTATAAATCTTACTTCTCAGAAAAATTGATCTGTTCACAGAAATTTAGTAAAAACTTTTTCAACTTTTTCTGCTTATGTTACAATCTGATGCCTTTCATTCTTCTCAAAGTAGGCGATAAGTCATTTCACTGTAGTAACCTGGGCAACTGTGGGGAAAAATTGTTCATCAGTGTACTGAAAGGACTTACCATCTCTTTAAAAATAAATATTAAAAATTAAAATTATTTATGATCTTATCTATTTGTTTTCCAGAGCAGAGAATAGTGGGGAACTCAATAAAATGCATGCCGACTGGACTTAAAATCATCTCATATGGAGAAATGACTTTCTCCATTCTCTTGGCTTTCTCTCTCTGAAAATAACCAACTGTCCTCTAAACAGCTTTTTCCTTGTCTCCTCTTACTACCAAGGTTTATTACAGAGATAAGGCAGAGGTCTAGACACCAAAAAATCTGGCTTTTGTTCCCAGTTCAACCACAGCCTTTTATATGACCTTGGACAACTCATTCATCTCAACTTCAAAGGCACTAGGGAGGATAAAATTAATCACTGTGGTGCCCTCAGATGCTACTAACTACATTTAGTAGAATACTAACTATTTTTTGGTGGGAAAAAACAGACTAGAAGTATGTTGCCATAAATAAAAATTGTAGTTGTTCCCTAGTTTGTCCTGCCTTTGCCATCTATAGAGTTGCCACCCAAAGCACAGCAAGTTGATTTATAAAATCTTTTCAATTAAAGGTGTTACTAGATTTTAGTGATCTAGGAGAAAGACCTCTTCCTGGAAATCCTGATTGCAGAGGCTCTTAGATATTATTAAAAAAATAGAAGTCACATTTTCTGTAAGAATGTGCCTGTATTTCATCTGTTTGTTCTGTGTGTCCTTTACCCAGCTGTGTCACTGTGCAAGCTCCAGCTACTACTCTCAGAAATACTGTTGTCAGAATATCACCTCAATTTTTCATTTGCAGCTTTCCTCAAACACATAGAAGAGAAAGTGCACATTTATCTAAACCATACTTGGATCTTACAAAAGCAAGACGTTATTATGTAAGACACCTGTGTAGCTCTTTCTCTGCAATGCAGCCTTTTAGTGAAAAAATAAAAACACAAAGGTATTTTCAAAGTCTCTTGAAGACAAATTTCTATTAAACCCAGATCTGTTCTGAAAAAATAACAGATTCCAGGGTAATTTTTGGCTATGCTGGGTCATGACGCTAATAGGAAAAAAAGGAACAAGAACCTAGCAGGGTAACCAGGCGTGTATGAATGTATCTCATGCCAATGCAGAGTACTGTAGTAGAGATTACCATCCTTTCCATGCCCAGTTAAGCAAAATCCAGTTGTATCTGCTACTGACTAAGGCTAGTCACATAGCTATTAAAGGCAGCTGTGATACATAAAAACTTGCCCAGAGAGCCCCTTCCTAGACTCTGCTCTCCTTCTACTATTGTAAATCTGGAATAATCCCTCTGAGGTCAAGTGAACTTTAGTGGAATTTCTCTCCAGTTAGTGTAACTTTTTCAGCTGAGAGGAAAATGAATCGTTCTCTTTTTTTTCTGTTGAGTACCATCTCTGACTTACCTAAATTAAACAGCTTCCTAAAAGAGACATTTAGTTCAATGCTCTCAGTATGAAGAACTGCTGAATTTCTGTGGTCTGTATTTTGCAAGAAGGACTTGCTAAATCAAGGACCCCCTGACCTCAAAATCTCTAAAGCTGTATTTATGAAATCTGCAGCTTTTTATGGTTTATTGTGAATAGAATGGGAGGCAGAAATGTGTTTTGTGGTATGCCACAAGTGAAGTGTCATAGAGGGAGAGGGGAGCAGAAATTGAGCCTGTAATTACAGTTCTCTGGGATTTGTTCCGAAATGTATGAACAGAGCCTTTTGAGCGCTCTTACCTGACTTAAAATACTTTGTAAAAAGCCTAGTGGTCCATTAGCATGGATGTTTATTCACTGACTTTGATTATCAAGATATCCTTTGTAAGTGCAGATCCAACACCCATCTCTATGCTATACCCAGTTGAGAAACTGGACATTAACAGAGGTGAGATACAGTTTTCATTTCCTTTTCTGGAGCCCTGGAAGGGAAAGGAGTGGTAAAGAGAGAGCTGTCATTGTGGAGATCCCTGATGGCCACCTTTGGCGGCGTGGTGGAGTGACTACACTGCATGCACTGTAGTGCAATAGCCATGAGAGAAATTACTTTCAGACAGAAAATGACACAGATACTCCTTTGCTGATCAGCGTGAGAGGAATTTTAGAGCTCAGAGAGCAGAAGTCTGTGTGCCAGCGCTAACAGGGGTATTTTATGCTCCCCTGCCTCTATATTGATTTTGCTGACTCAGATCGTCTCAGATTCTGTTGATTTTTTCCATTGAAAAGGGATGACTGATTTTTTAATACTCTGATGAAATTGTGCGAAAGTATACCCAAACTACTTGATTGATTAAATGGCTTATTGTCTGAGACTTTACATTTTGGCGAGGGTGTCTGTCTCTCTGTCTCTGTCAAAAGAGAGGTTGGTTGCTTCCTGACTCTTGCTGCTCGTCTCTGCCTTGTCTGTCAAATGTGTTGCTAGAGCAAAATTTTTTGCTCTTACTTTATTGAGGCTTCTTGTTTTTCAAATCTGATCTTTCAGGCATTTTCTGTGAACATAATTGCAAAGCTCTTTGGTAAATGTGATGAGCACTAGCAAGCTCCTAAAATTCACATGTTATGGCAGGATTTAGAATGTCATATCTTGACAGTAATTTTGTTACCGATTCCTAGGTATTTGATCCATGAAAAGACTTGCTACGGAAAATTTGTCTCAGATTCATGGGTGTAAAATGATTTTGATAAATAAAAGCTGGACTGGTAATGCACCGATCAGAGGTGCAAAATGCTGTTTTAACTCTGTTGTTAGAGCTTTTGCATACTGAATGTAATGAGGTCCAAGCTGTTAAACATTATGCTTAAATTTATGAGTTTACAAAACAAAGTTATAAATATTCAGCAAAGTTCTATGGCAATGCCAATTGTTAAAAACTTTACTATTTTGTAACATCTAAAAATTACATACAAGAGCACTAAGAATCTCGCTCAAAGAAAGTGTTACCAAGAGAAAGTGTCTATGAAAGCCCCTTTCCACTTTGGAGAGGACCTAAAAAGGGATCCAATATAGTGTTTGGTTATGTTTAGCTTCTAGAAATAAAAATTAAAAAAAATACAGAAGTTAATTGTCTGAAGAGATGTCAGCATTAGCCAGACACCAATATTACACCACCTTGATTAAGTTGCAGCTACACAGTTCTTTGATTCAGTGTTTTCTTTAAAACTTTTTTCGTCATTGCTTAAAACTCCTCTCTCTGATATTCATCTAATGGTTGCATGCATGAATAGTTTGCAAAGTTCATTTTTAATCCCTTATAGGACACCATATTCCTAAAAGTCTGTTTGTGTTGCTCCTTCAATGTTCTGTGGCCCTATCATCTTGACTTTTCAAGCAATGAAACGTGGACAAAAAAGATTTAAAGAAATACAGTTACTTTCTAATAGTATAGTAGGGAATGTGTTAACACCAGCATATGACTATGGAATGGACCCGGTAACCCCATGGTTTGTGTGTTTATAGGCATCACCTTTAATGGTCCGGTGTGATAAATGAGAGATATTAAAATCTTACCGTTAGTACTCCCACCTGCCTGCACAGTCATTTACAGTCAGCAGAGGGCTGAAAGTTAAAGGTCAGGCCTAGAAGAGTTAGAAAATGTGCCGTTCTGCTAAGCAGACTCTGAATACAGGGAATGGGCTGCTCTGGGGACTGGAGGCCATGGCCGATTTTCTGCTGTTGTTGTTGTTCCTGGCCTAAGGTAAGTTTATGCACAACCCAAAGCATTCAGAATGAAATATTCTCCTTTCTTCATGTCAAAATACATGTGCACATGATCCACTAGAGGGTTTCTTAAGTTGCATATATTTCCCCGTTATGTTTTACCTGGTATGTTTACTAGAGAAAGACTTTTTTTGTTTAATCAGCCCTTTCCAGGCAGGCTGTTAAATCTAAGAGAAGGATTTCCAGCAAACTGGTTACTTACCAATGTGCTGAAGCTCCTGTTACTGCAAAATACATTTTAGCATCTGGGTATTGCCACTGCCAAGCATGTGCTGCTGCCTTTAGGGATCAGCTCGGGTGTTGGCTCTGGTAACTGGAGCATATCAAAAGTAAGGACCAAAAAAGAGCACTGTCAGCAAGGCCAGTGGCAGAATTACTGATGAGTGAATATTCACACTGCAGAGAAGACAAGCATCCATTTTATTTTTTGGTTCCCTGAATGAAGCTATGTGTCTAAATCCAATCTGTTTATTTAATCGGTGGAAGTCCAGAAGTAGCTTATATGTAAGCATGAAGATCCCAGTTCCTCTTTCCCAACACCCTGATGCAAAGATGAAGAGGGTGGAGGTAAATTAAGGTTGCTTTAAGCCACTTTTACGTACTTTGTTGTGGGAGCTGGCTCAGTCTCAACTAACTCCCAGTGTGTCACCAGATTGGGATCTCCTGTGACATACCTAATGCTTTCTGTATCTCTCTGCCCCTCTTTCTCATTAGCCTTTGATGACTGAAAATGAAGGAACAGTACAACTTTCTCTGGTTACACTGCTGATATATCCTTCCTGTAAGAGCTGGGGAAGACTGCTGAGACATCCCTTTCCATTAGTTATATCTTTTTCAGAGTGGCCAGGGAGCTGATTACATCCTTTTAAGGTCCCTTTAGTCTCATGCGATGGCACATAGAAACCCTGGAATAACTGGGAATAGAGCCGAAGAGCAGGAAGCCACAAGAATAACTACTGACTGAATTTTATGTCATGCCGTCAAAGATACTGCCTCTGTTTCAGAGTATCCTTTCTGAATGAGGGACAGAAAAGGCTTGTTATATGTTCTTTAATCGTATTCACATGTTTAGATTAGCACAAACAGAACTGTAATATTGGTGATACGTTTGCTCTTCTGAACTTATGCACAAGCCGGTTCCTGCTTTTGTGCGAAGCAGCTAGGCATTTTTAGCACCAGGCTTCTGCTGGTTGTGAAACTTGGAGGGAAGCAGCCCCAGCCACTGCCTTACATAAACTCTGCGCCTGGTACAATGGACTGCTGCCACTGCTGTGTTTGTAGTAGCGAGATTTCCTTTCTGACCTACTTTTCTGCTGTATGCATTGGGCCAGGCCCTCTGGAGCATTAGATCATTTTGTATCGTTCCTGTGCCACAGAGCTGCCCTGACACCACCTCGAGCAGCCAAGGAAGGATCCCATCAGCCTAGAGGGTTCCACAAACTACTTAACAACTCTGTTGTCTGTTTTCTTGCTGTAGCCAGCACAGCAGATGTACTTAGTGTGCTCTAAAACAGACAATAGCTCCTTAGGTGTCTAGTAATTCTTTAGGCTGCTTCACAGAGGGCAATGATCTAGCACATAAGACTAGGAATATGAGAACGGTACTCACAGATTCGCATGTCTATGCTGAACACATCTTGACCATAATTGCCCTGGGAAAATATATATGAAGGGAAGTAATACTAGTGGAGACAGCTTGGGCAGATACAGAAAGAATAACCTCAGAGATAATGAAACAAAATGAAATTTCATGAACTTTTAAATAGTTGTAGAATATGAAGTGTGCAACATTTTATTATACAGAAGTCTTTATAAGAGCTGGATACGACTTTGTTAAAAACTGTGTGTGTGAAAGTGAAAAAAAATCTGTGTGTGTGAAGATTTTCTTGGAGAAAGAGAGGGTAAGGATGGGAAAGACCCAGTTGTAGATCCATATCTGAGTCTAGGCAGGTATCTAGGGTGACAAAGGTCTGTGATCAAGCCTTGCCTTCCCCCTCTCAGAGCTGTGAAGTCAGTGTCTCTTTCTGTCCCCCCGTTAGAGCTGTTCTAGACAGCACAGATAACAGTATCTGAGTCTTCTTAATGGTATTTAATAGAAAACATCAATTCTGTACCATAGAGAGCATAATTTCCTACTTATAGCTTCTGCTCTATAATATTTTTTTGCAGTCATCATGTTAAATTACCATCATATTTACTAGAGCCAAAATTTCATGCTCTGTTATGCTTAATTCCTTGCAGGATGGCTGATAGAGCCTATTAAAGAAATATGCCACCATGTTGTAACATAAGATTAGATACAAGAGATGTTTAATTATTTCATAGGAGAATCAGAGTCTAACTGGCATGCTGCAAGTAGGTTGCTGGGGTTGCTGGGGATGAGGACCAAGTTTCGTCCTGCTTGCTCCCCTCCTCAGTGAAATGCATGTTCCCCTGAATTACCTTGCAGACCCCTACCACAATACCCTCAGGCGTGTGTACACTCAGCCTGGTGAGAGCCCTGGCAGCCTCTTTATAGCTGAGACTTCTAGTTATTGCAGTTGTAATTTGCACTGTTATTTGTGTGTAGCAAATGATGCATGTGTTGCCCACCCTGCCTGGACCAAACACAAGTTGTCAGCTTGGGAGAACTGTGCCATAGGTGCTCAGAGAGCAGGATGGTGATGGGGGTGCCTGGGTGGGAAAACTAGTTTCACCAGGCTCCACCGCACAGAGGAGAGAGCAGAGAATGGGAACTCTCCCAGCAGAGCAACACAGGGACACGGTTTCCTTGCCGAGGGATTCCTGTTAGACTGAGAGGAAGAAAACAACAGCAGGGGAGAGGCTCTCAGCCAAAGGCAGACTTGAGGGCAGCTGATCTTAAGCACATCCTGCAGTGATGAGAGAAGTAGGGCAAGGAAAGTGTGCAGGTGATCAATCATGTTTTGCCTACATCTCCTCCGCAAGTGCTATTTAGCTTAAACAGTGCCTGGGTTAAGAAAACCTCCTGTAACACTCACCATATGTGCTTATGTATGTCCCGAGCTGTTGATGAGTGTCCAAAAAGCTGGAACTTGGCAAAAAGAGGCAGTCTCTTTGGGTGGCTGAGCAGGATTTCACTGCCCAGAGTGATCTGTTATCCCATTTCTGAAAAATGCCCTCAAGAGTCTGTGCCTTAAGAGTCGAAGAGATGGTTTTGCAATGTACCCAGATTATGGAAGTTTTAAGAGTTCACAGACCCAATGTGGTATGACCTAAACATAAGGCCTCACAGCTAGATATTACCAGGCTGTTATCTTGGCCATGGAAGCTACTTGGCTTGGCTATTTTTATCCTGGCACATCTATGGAATCCTGGGTCTGATTTAGACGTTATGGTCAGACAGATTTGAGACAGAGATAAAAGTTAGGGAGCTAAAATCAGACATGCAAGACACCCATGAAAAAAGTTAACAAGATGTTTCATGTACCTGAAAGTTTGAAAACTTTGACATGTCTGACAAAATATTATTTTTCTTTCTGTGACTCTGTAGCTAATCAGAACCCCAAGGTGTCTTTTATTTTGCCTATGTAACATATTTTTTCACACATATATGAATGGTCTTTACCTCAGAATATCATAACTTTCATACCCAGGACTGTCTTCAGATTTTCTGGTTGCAATTTTGATATTGTTAATTTGAAAAGCCAGATATATTCTGCTGATGTTATTCTAAGTATCAAAAGTGCCCCTGTAGCAGCTTCCTGTGCCTCCTTGGGAGCCCTGCTGAAAGTAACCCCAAAGACCCCCAAATCACTGGGCCCACCTGCAGGCATATGGTGCTCCAAGGAATGTGCCTATTGCCTGACGTAAACATCAGGTGTGATTATATGGACTTCTGGCCAGCTGCAGGGCTAAGCCTGGCTGCCTATGTCAGACCCTGCAGCATAGTTTACCACTCACTCACTTGTTTGTGGGGATGCAGTGCAAACCAATTCACTGAAATTATCAGAACTGGAAAAAAGAAAGCAACCTGCTCCCTGTTTCCCAATTTCTTTCTTTCCCCAAGTTAGGTGTGTATGCACGTGTGGGTTTTTTCCTTCCCCTCAAATCTGAATAATTTCAGCAATCTGGATGATAGTATGACCTCAAATGTTAGGAGGGGCTGTTAAAGTTCAGGAGGGCAGAAATGAGCAGATGCTGGAGAGGAAGGGAAAGGAAACTTCATAAATTGCTTTTGCCAAGAGAATGATGTTCATGTGACAGCCTTTCCACGATTTCTATGAGTAAGTGCCTGCTAACAGAGGGTGCCCTGTTCAGCAAGGTCAAGGACAACCACAATTGCAGATGATCAGAGCATTAAATGTTTCTAAACCCTGAAGTCTATTTCCCCTCCAGCACCTGGTAGCACCAAACTTTCTGGTGCCAGAAATCAAAACCACAATCTTACTTTGTGCAGTTTGTCAAGCAATCTATTTCCACTATTCAAACCAGCAAAGAATGGTATTGTATGGAAGGAGGACAAGCTGTGTGCCCCATGGCTAGGTGATGATTAGACTGGCTGCATAATTACTGGAATACAAAGGACTATGAGAACCACTCAGGGGTACTGAGTACCTTCTATTTCCCAATTCCTTTCAAGTTTACTTGTAAAGACAATATTGTCCATCCACTTATAACTTGGATGTTTACTTAATCACAAGTCCCATTAAAAGGAAAGGACTTGAGGGAGTGAAGTTGACAACATTTGTCCATAAATATTGGTGTTTTTGACAGCTGAATAGAGTTCACGTTACTTGTTGGATTTGTCAAAGAATATGTATGAACTTGAATCTTGGATATTGAATGGCAGTGTGTTATATAAAAATAACTCACTCTTACGTATTTAGGCATATGGTGCCAGTCCTGTACCAGGTGTGCTTGAGACAATTTAAATACTGTTCAGAACAAGCTTAGGTAACCCAAAGGAAGTTTCATAATCATATATGTTTCTCCCTTTCCCCTTTATCCCAAGTTGAACCCTACAGTTGTCTCCTATTCCGTTTCAATGATTTCCCTGTTTTTCTGGCTGTGAACCCTTCCTGTATGGATTTCATGACCTCATGGAAGACTTCAGAGTGGTCAGGGTCAATAAATCTCTCTGCAGGGCTTGTTGAATGCATGGCTGTGCTGACAGGCTGTAAGGTGTCAGCACAGGGGTTGCTTAGGCCTCTGGCAAAAGACCCTGTAGCAAGAAAACTGGGAGGGCACTCAAATGGTCCTGGGGAATAGGTTCCCACAGAAAAGAAATACAAAGTGTTTCCCTATATTGTATGTTTCTCACCTCCACTTTTATTTGCAATGTACTTATTGACATGGCCTTTTAATCTATACATATTATAATCTACCTGAACTTCTGTAAGGCCTTTCATATGGTCTCCCACAACATTCTTGCCACTAAAATGGAGAGATACGAGTTTGATGGAAGGACTGTTAGATGGATAAGAAATTGTCTGGATGGCCACGTCCAAAGTGTTACAGTCAAGAGCTCAACATCCAAGTGGAAACCAGTAACAAGTGGTGTCCCTCAAGGGTCCATGCTGGGGCCAATACTATTTAATATCTTCATCAATGACAGAGAGAGTGGGACCGAGTGCACCCTCAGCAAGTCTGCGGATGACACCAAGCTGAGTGGTGCAGTTGATACTGCACCAGGTGCAGGGAAGAGACACCTTCCAGAGGGAACTTGACAGGCTTGAGGACAGCACCCATGTGAACCTCATGAAGTTCAACAAGGCCAAGTGCAAGGTCCTGCATCTGGGTTGGGACAATGCCCAATATCAATAAAGACTGTGGGATGAATGAATTGAAAGCAGCCCTGAGGAGAAGGACTTGGGGACACTAGTGGATGAAAAATTGGATGTGAGCCAGCAATGTGGGCTTGTAGCCCAGAAAGCAAATCATATCGTGGGCTGTATAAAAAGAAGTGTGGCCAGCAAGTCAAGGGAGATGATTCTCCCTCTCTACTCCAGTCTTGTGAGACCCTACCCAAAGTACTGCATCCACCTCTGGGGTGCCCAATACAAAAAACCATGAATCTGTTAGAGAAGTTCCAGAGGACGGCCACAAAAATGATCAGAGGGCTGGAACACCTCTGCTATGAAGAAAGGCTGAGAGAGTTGGTGTTGCTCAGCCTGGAGAAGAGAAGGCTCTGGGGAGACCTTATTGTGGCCTTTCAATATACAAAGAGGGCTTATAAGAAAAACAAGGAGAGACTTTTTACCAGGTCCTGTAGTGGCAGGACAAGGGGCAATGGTTTTACACTAAAAGAGGGTAGATTTAGATTGGATATAAGGAAGAATTTTTTTATGATGTGGATGGTGAGACACCGGAACAAGTTGCCCAGAGAAGTTGTGTATGACCCTGGAAGTGTTCAAATTCAGGTTGGATGGGGCTTTGAACAACCTGGTCTAGTGAAAAATGTCCCTGCCCATGGCAGAGGGGTTGGACTAGGTGATCTTTAAAGGTCCCTTCCAACGCAGACCATTCTATGATTTGATGATATTGGCATTATCATTAGATCAGTATCAGATTTCAGATGATTTAAGAGTCTTCTCTCTCTTTATGTTGTTTTTTCCTGTACCTTAGTTAGCCCTTATTGCATATCTATTTCCTCTGTGAACCGGAGAACACAAAATAACGCTCTAATTGAAAACTTTAAGTACTTTTATCACCCATCAGGTATGCAAAAATAAATAATAAAAAAGCAGTACCTTTTTCAAAGATAGAATGAAGAGAAAAACACAGCAATGAACCAACCAGAAGTTCCTGGTGATTGCTGCATTCAGCTCATATTATTAAGGGAAATCAAATACTTTTCTTACTGTTCCACCTAGTCTAGCACATAGGCCTATTGGAAGCCTCAAAAGGCAAATAACAGTGATATAGCCTTGAATGCAGACATAACCTGAATGATTTTGTCTTTAAAAAGTCTGCTTTACTTTTTTCTTACTTTTTTTTTTTACCTTTTATCATACAATTTTTTCATTCAGCTGGCTGTTTTTTTGCTAGTTAACAGATTCTTATGAAGATCGGAGCTTTGGGCTACGAAGTGCAACAGAGATTGGTGTTGTAGCCTGTGCCACCAACCTCAGATAGCTCATTTCATCTGCTTTGCATGTGTTTCTTTTTCTAGATATTGATTATTTGGATGGTAATGGCTTTAGGAGAACCAATTGCTCTCCTTATTCATACACAGCTCCTGATGTGTTCTCAGTTGGAGAGCTAAAGACCAACCATAAGTTCAAGTACAGTATCAAGTATCAGTAGTGCTAAGATTGTGCATGGCTCACTTGCATCCAAGAAGTTACTGTGATAAATTTCAAGGTCCCTGGGGAAAACAGGGCATATCTCAATCTATATATATTATTTTGAGCATCATATTTACCCAGCGAAGCATGCATTTCTCTCTAAGTTACTCCCCTTTACTTAAAGGTCTGAAAAGGAATACTAAACGGATGTATTTTTTTGTGTGAACATTATTTGTAAGTTGAACAAAGTCATGTTTTCATCACACAAATTAGCACTGCAGAGTGCTGGTTTTTAAATTGTGAATGCTCTTGATGAAAGCCACTAACTCATGCACTTGGCTGAAGTGAAAAGTCTGTAGAAAATTCATGTCTTTTTGATCTGAGTGAAACGTTGTTAAAATTGGGTAAAACTGTAATATGGTCTTACGAAAATAAAAAAAATAAGCAAATTTCTTGCTGCAATGCTATGGAAAAAAAACCAAATAAACAGAAGCTAGGATTCTAGAGCAAGATGAAAACTGAAGAGCACCTTTGCTTGTTGAGTTGCTTTTTAGTGTTTTGGGAAGGGGGGTGAGTATTGCATCTGAGCTTTTGTGAAATAATTACACTGATGGTTCTGGTTTCTAACATACAGCACATAAATCTGCAAAAGCTATTGGGCAAATTCTGCTGAGTCTTTCACCTCAGATCAGCAGCCCTCAGATCATTAATCATGCATTATAAGCTTTAATAGACTAAGCATTTTAAAGACATCTGCTGAGTCTCAAAGGATAGAGTGCAGACCTTGCATTTTGGAGATTTCTATATTAGAACAGTAATAAAGTTGGGACAAAAAAAGACCCAACAACAAAGCTTTGCCTCTCTCTCTGGTTCCAGAGAGACCTGCCATGCTGCAAGAGAGGATGATCACACAAGTTATTTATAATTGGAGACTAAGGAAGTTAAGCTTACCATGTATTAACATGTCTTCTTAGATATAGTGATTGTCATCGTCATTACTTGCTCAGGCAGCAAGCATATAAAGAAAGATCTGTTTTGCATGAATTGAGTGTGTGAACAAAAGAGAGTTTAGTCCTGAACAACGTCATGCATGCCTGAAAATCACTATAGGTAACTGACATTTTGCTTATTTATTTTGTCTGATTCAGTCACTCAAACACATAGTTTGGTGAAGGTTGTTGTTGCATATCTTACACAAAAGAGATAAAACTAGTTAGATTTTTTTCTCACATTTTAATTCAGCTAATTCTGAGTTATGTTAGTGAGACATAAATATTGGTCTGTAAATACATCTTTGCACTTGTTACCTGTTCACTTGTAGTAATTTTTTCCACCGGATACTTTACTGTCGGGTAGTAGCTTCTCAGATTGTACAAGGAAATACTTTCACAGTGGAAAGGGAGCATGAGGGCATGCAGGCTCTTAGTTATGGCTACAGGTTTGCTTCTCAACAGACAGCAACGGGGAATGGCAGGCTACAGAGTCGCCGGATGCTTTTGCCCATGTCGTGTTATGGATGAACCCTCCCTGACAGCGACAGTGCTTGAGCTAAACGCTTATCCTCTCACTCCCGTATTTACTCCTTAGCACAGAAGATGCAGTCAGGAAGTTCAGTACCTGATGTGTCCTGGTGCAACTATATCTTAGCTGTTTGAAAGTGCTTTACCTAAAATGTGTGAAATCGAGATGAATTCTCTCTTCTCTGACAATTTCTTAAGAAGCACCTCAATTACCAGGCTATGTAGCATGACTGCAATGTGAATTGTGTTTCCATTTTCTAAAAATAGCAAAGCAGCAGCGGAAAGCTGAGTGTCCTTGCCATTAAGTTGAGGAGTCACTTTCCTACTGTCTAAATGGTATTTAAGAGGGTCATCAAGGGCGGAGGCATCTGAAGAGCCACCTTGGAAAACCCCTCAGGCTGGGGTAATGGGCTAAGATGCCCACCCACGAGGTGGGAGACCCAGCTGTAACTATACTCTACTCTACTCTCATCCTAGCTCTATAATGTGATTCTTTACCACTGGAAACCAGAGAAGAAGGGCTCTGCAGCACGGTGGGTTAGGTGCATGGGTGTGAGATGTCACTGGTGCCCTCAGGCAGAAGAGGGACTTGGACCTGGTAGTCCCATGTGAGTGCTCTACTATATGGGTGTGGGGGAAAACATTAGCTGCAGGGTTGCTGCTCATTTTCTATGTTTTTCTTACAATAATTGAACAAAATATCTCATGCTGAGTCAAATTTTTCATATGAGATGATTTTTCTTCCTGGCTTTTTGTATTGGTTAGGAAAAAAGGTAATAAAATAAATAATAATAAAAAAAATTTGCACATAATCCAGGCTAATTTCCCCTTTCCTCCCCTCCCTGCATTTCTCAGTTTGGTATTGAAGCCATCGATTACTCTTCCAGCCCTTTGAGGCCTGGACTAAGGCCAAGAAAATGAATGAAAAGGTAAACAGAAGCAAAGAAAAGTAGAGATATATGATCAGGGACACAAAGCAGGTTCCTGGCAGAATGTGGAATTAGGTCCTCTTGCTTTCTGCGGAATCCAAGCTTTCCTTAAAAGGCAAATTGAAGGAAATAGGTCAACTCAAATAACATTAAATCATGCTGTATGAAAATGTATCCCCCTCACCTTGAAGCTGTGAGATGACACACAGTTTTTAAACCTAATTTTACTGATGAGTATCTGTGATGTGTGAGGAGCGTCTCTGGGATCTGAACACTGTACCCTGCTTGGTGTGACAGTTTTTCTAACAGCTTTCTCACCATATCTGCTCTCAGCTGTTCTGTTTCTTTTTTTTTTTTTTTAAAGGAAACTTGAGTCATTGCCACTTTTTATCCTCTCCTCACTGCTTTAATGGGATCTTCCTTCTCTTCCTGCTTTTTTGCCTCTTTCCATTTTATGAGAATTTTATTCTCCTCTTCATACAGTTCCAACACTTTCTCACCTTCTCTCTCACAAGTAAAGAAAATGAAAGCCTTATGCTATAGCATTCTGAAATGAAACTCTAGTGTAACACTCCTGTTTCAAATTGCTCCTGGGGAAAGAGGAAGGCAGCTTTATTTTATTTTATTTTAATTTTTTTCCATAGGTGGTTTACAGTCCTGCTCTTGAGTTCAGAGTTCTGACATCATGCAGGATACCCTAGAAAAATATTCCTTTCAAATTCTTTGCTAAATATTTAATAAAAAGCAAATGTATTTCCTAATGGGCTTCACGCAACAGCATCTCTTACAGGAGGAGCCCTGGGAAAGGTGGTAGAGGTCAGGCTGAATGACAGAAAGGTGAGAGGGAAATGAATTTGTTCTTAGAGAAATGAACAAGAAAGGGAGCTCTAAGATGCAAAGAAATGCTACTATTTTCTTTCTGAAACTAGTCTGTAGATAGATATGTTATAGACTCTCAAAACGAAAACTAGTTTTAGTGCAGGCAGCGTAATTGCTCCAGATGAAAAGTGAATTTTCCATTTCTTCTGGGCTACATTGTCCATTTATATTAATGGTCTGAAACAGATCAGAGTGCTGTTAACATAGTAATAGAAAATGGAAAATAGCACTGAACGTTCCTAGAAATCTGAAACTGAGATGCCTGTTTAAAGCTAAATCTTAGACCTACTGTTATATAATATTACCTATTACTAATTACCATGCTGTTAAGCTCTCAGCATTAGTTTAGTTTGCATTATACTAGTATTGCCACACCTGGTAAGGACAAATAACTTTGCTCTAAAGTTTTACACAGCTGATAAATCCAGGTCCGATTTGACCTTCCATGATTTGGAGAGGGTCCTTGAACAGAAGATGACCCTTAATTTCTCCAAGGTTTAACATGCGGGAGTTGAGTCCATAGTTCCTGTATGTTCTTCTTCCTGGAAGCAGTTTCTGTGTTTGGCTCTTTCTTGCATGTTCCAATAGTCTAAAGCTTATTTAGCCCCCATCTCCTACTCCCTCTACCTTGCCAATGCTGGACTCCCAGCTGAGCACCCTGCTCCCCCATGCACTGTAGTGGGAGCGTGGTCTGCTGCTCGCATCAGAGAAGGGCCAGCAGGATGGATGCAAAGGGGAACAGCGGTATGACTGATGGCCCTTTTTTTCCTTGATAAAAGGGGTCTGGGGTCCCTGGCTGTGGAACATGGGTGCATCTGAAAGAGGAATAATTAGTGATAAACATCCTGTGCTGCTCTCTGTCCCCAGAGAGAAAAGTGCCCTCAGCAAGTAGACAGAAACACTGTGATAGTGCCAGTACCCACAACTGTAAAACTGTGTTAAGTTCATCAACCAATATCTTTGATGTAGCCCAGTAAGACTGATGGTAATCTACAGTCAGCAAAAACAGACGGTAAAGACAAGTGGTAGTAGTAATAACAAAATTTGATCTGCCTCTGTGAAATAATACTGGCATAGATGGAGGAGATTTTTCCAGGTAAAATTATAGAAAATATGGTTTGGATCTCAGGAGTGAGGAACCCTGCAATTCTTTCAGGCTCATGTGAGATTTTATTGTCCTATTCTGAGAGCACTTTTAACATTTTATGCTGAGTCCCTCATTGCGTGAAGATCTGTTTGACGTCTGTGCTACAAAAACTGCCATTCCGCTTATGTTTCTGTGATAGCAGGCAGCAAGGTAAACTGTCCATGCAGGGTAAAGCTTCCTCAAATGTGAAGTATATTATAATTTTCCTTATGAGCTGGCAATTCTAATACGTTGAACTCTGGAATGAGTTTTCTTCCCTGGCATTGATTAACAGAGTACTTTCCAGTTAATATGTTGTGTTGGTTAAATTTATTGAAATTCCAGTTCTGAAAAGCGTTCAGAGAGGGCGCTGGTATGACGCGGTTTGACGCGCCGGCTCCGGCAGGAGGAAAGTGGTCACCAGGTGGCACTCAGGGACCGCGCAAAAGCCCCGGCTTGCCGCCGCTCTCCAAAGGTGAGCTGCGTCGCTTAAAACCCGTTGTGGCATGGTTTAACCACTCAAGCACAGTTACCTTTCCTCTGTGACACATTTAGTGTTTGGAATAAAACAAGCGGTACTTATCCTCGCTATTAGCATTTGCACCATAAGATATGCCCACAAATCTTGTCTACTCGCTTAACACCTATGTTAAACACTTCATCCTTCAGTATGGTACGTAGATTAAGAAGTGAAAGCTATGCCTGCTTTTCTGTGTCTTCCCCACTAGCAAACAATGGAGTGGAAAAACAATCATAGTGGAAATGTGTTTCAGAGGCATCCAGCTTGCCCAACCACCTTCTCCTCATCCCTGAAAAAAAACCCAAAACCAAACCCAAAACTCCCAAGCTGGGGAGGAATGCTACACCTCTGGCTTGTTTTGAGAAATACGTTCTGGAAATGAAAAGTTGATGGAGCCAGCTTTTTCCCCAATTGCCACATAATCCTTCATCATTCACAGTCAGTCTTAATCCAACTCGCATCACCTCCTCAGCTTGGATTCTTTTTTTTTTTTTTTTTTTTTGGTCCTGCAGTAGAAATGAGTTGTTGGATACACAATTTTATGTCCTGTTTTGCTAATGTTAGTAAAGATTTTAAAAGGAGTATAGTCCCAACATACATTCTGCTGTGTCAGAGTTTTCTAAGCTTTCTCACAGTGTGTTGGTGGCCTAAAGAATATCTTTTGAAAAAAATAGACTTGGACTGGTGGAATTAAATGTGCACTAATATGTACCTTTAAATGTGTACTAAGGCTTTTCATCAGTGATTTGTACAACTAACTCCAGTGACTACAGTTTGTAGTAGTTAATATTTCCAGGTTATTTCACTGTTAGGTTTGGGAAGAGATTTTCCTAGGCAGTAAAAATATTATCATCTGTATATTACAGTCCCTCCGCTACAATTTTTGAACCAGTAGAACTAGAGAGTGGTTGGGAGGGTCACCAAGCCTTCTGCTTCTTCACCTTTGGGTTCCTGCCATGATAGGATAGTGGGGCCAGCAGCAGCACGATGCTCACTCCTGCCAGTCTGGGTGTTGGGCTGGGGCAGCAGCTTGGCTCTGCAGTTGCAGTGTTGGGCACACACCTACCCATGTCCCACCCTTTGGTCTCTATCACTGAGCGCATTTCCAGCCAGATGTTGGCACTGGCTGCCAATCTGATTAGCCTATGGTTGTACCACGGTACACCTGTCCCGCGGTTTCAGGTACCGTTGTCTTGTTTGCTGTTGATGCACAGCCTGTGCCAAGGCTCATTAAGCCCTGTTCTTGTCTGCACTGTCAAGTTTGCTGTGGCTCACCATGCTCAACCCCGTTGCCATTGTGCTCCACTCATGACCAAGGCAAGGCCATGATGCTCCCATGTCGCCAGACCAATGAAGCAGAGTAGGTTTGAAGCAGTAAGTCACAGCACATCTGAGGTTAGAAAACATGTTCTAACATTGAAGTACTCCAGGTACATCAATAATATTTATTTTTTGGAGGTACTAAATTTTTTTTTAAAAAAATGTACTTTTTCTGTGCTGATGTATGAACTATCACTTATGATGTATGTGGAAAAGAGGGGAAGATCCATTTCTTTAGAAGAGTGTTTGTATGGGTGCACATTTAGCAGGGGAACCTTTATTGCAAGAGTGAGAGAGTGAAGGTTAGCTTACCCATTCATACTAGGATGTCACCTAGCCTGGGAGGAAGGAGTAAGCAACAGGGCAGCACTGAAAAAAATCAGTCTTAATATGAATGCAAAACTTAAATCATAGCTAATGTTATTCCTTTTCTACTCCTTTTGCCTTCTTTCTTCAAGTTTTTGAGAAGGAAACATATAACTGTTTTTCTTGAACATCTCACTTGGCTCTTCAGCTCCACTCCTGAATTCTTTCTCACAACATATTTGCATTCTTGGCCCATGCTCATGATATTAATCCTCAACAGTCATAAAGATCTCATTCAACAGGTATGGTATGAACTTGGGACTTTATTTACGAATTTGCTAATTCTGATACATGGAAAATGTTACATGTTAAGATTTCTTGATATTGTTTTGATAGTCAGGAGAGAGAAGAGGCTGTACTCCTGGCTGTTTCATACCACATTTCGATAGGATATGACATTCTTTCATTGTGGCCATATGCATGCAGTGGCATTGAATCCCCGGATGGCTAACTTAAGTCTGATAGCTTTTGAGATTAATGTGGATGCTGTTTGCTTACATTCTTCAAGACTGCATTATTTATTAGGGTGTTTTCTTTCAAATATTCAATGTGCTATATTTTGTTTGTATGAAGAAATGGTAATCAAACATTTGTGTGTCTAGTAAACCTATTTGTTGCTGGGAAATACCTAATTTACTGGCAGACGGGAGACAGACATTTATCTGGTTTCATGGTTGCATTATCATAATCTCTGAATGTATTTGAGGTGGTCAAGCTTAAATTTGGATCAGGGATTGAAACACCCTAAGCAGTTTCATCATGTCCTTAGGAAGACAACAACATGTCTTGTGACATTACATCCTCATGTACTGGTGAGAGGATGTGGCTTGCTCTGAGTAATTTGGGAGAAAACAGAATTTCATTTTCAAGAAAACTGGGAAGCAGAGTTACTCATTCAGAGCAGGGAAGACTTCTTCAGTTTCTATCGCCTCAGGGTTTTTCCAGCAGAACACCTCCTGATCTACTGAATCTAGACGTGGTTCATGAAACACAGAATCATCATGAATGAAGTAACATAAAAACTGAGGTTAGCTCCATTTATGACTCAACAACAGTTCAACCTAGAATAGCAAAATGCTCAGCATAGGAGACTGTGAGACTTACCTAGTCTTGTAGAAACACTCTGCTGGAGTAGAAGGTTCATCGTACTTCCCCTCTAGTGGGTGCTTATAGATCATGAGCTGAAAACACATGATAACACCAGCGCATCTTCTTCCTTCGTGTGGGCTGGAGGTACCTTAGGTGGTGTAGACTTCCTTGCGCTACATCTGACCCCTGAAGTGGATTAGAAGGCAGACAGAGTCCATGCTGTCCAGGAATAGACATTCTGAGCAACTGATTTACCACTATTTGTTAGAAATTTTGAAAATTACAAATGATAAAACAGAAAACATTTCTGCTCAGTCAAAAATCCTTAGCTGTAAACATTTGCCTACAGAAGGTCACTGTTAAATATGGTTTCTGTGTGAACCATTTCTCTCAAGGTATCAAAACAATCCTTACTCCATTTCTTTGTGCCTCTTTTTCCTCTCCCTGGTTCCCTCACTCCTTTCATTAACCATTCCTCTGAACAAGTCCTTCTAACTGAACCACCATCACTCTGACTTGTTTATGATTTCTCCTCTGACCCAAGGCCCTTGTGCTTCTTATTCCTTTTGCTTTCCAGTACTCAGATTCCAGTCCTCCTTGCCTTTGCTCCTACTCTCCTCTTGCCATCCTTTGCTTGTATTCAAGGCCTGCTGAGAGATGTTGTGGATTCAAGAGATGCTGTCTTGAGGGTGCCATTCTTTTTCCTTCATTCAGCTCTGGATTGATGGTTACTAATGATTATGAATGTCCATGCAGAATAAGTATTAATAAAGAGCACATAGTAGGAAAAAATAAAAAACTTCCACTTAACCTCCTAAAAAACTTCTATCTTTTGCTGTACTGGGGCTTAAGTGATATTTCGTTAAAAAAGGGCTTTCTTTTAATTAAATGATTTTTCTTTTTTAAATTGCTTCTGATTCCTGTCAGTATTGCATGTAGATAAACTAACTAGATTATTCTGTGCTTCCCCCCCCCCCCCCCCTTAAATTACACATAATAGAAAATTAGTAGCAAAGTTTCAGATTAGGAGAGCATAACTGTGCGGCTTCTGGAGACCTAAAGCACAGGCCAGTGCTGTGTA
The DNA here is from genome assembly GCF_965183815.1 of Platalea leucorodia. NCBI lineage: Eukaryota > Metazoa > Chordata > Aves > Pelecaniformes > Threskiornithidae > Platalea > Platalea leucorodia. Next base: position 103,419,218 of record NC_138824.1, read on the forward strand.
AAGATCCACAACGGATTAGGTTGCAGCAACATGATCCAGTATATTGAAATGCTCATATAAGTCCTTTACGGGTGCCTTGAGATTGTCTTGGTCATGAGAGATGCAAAGCATGTTTGACTGTGATGAAATCAGTGTCTGGGACTTGGGGAGAGAAGAAGAAAGAATGTGACATAGGCATAATTAAATGATTCCACAGTAAGATAGGATTTGACAATATTTGGCCAGATGACTTGTTCATAGCAGTGATTCTCGGAACTGAGTCCTTCTGAATGCAGTCTTCTTCCATAATGCATCTGGGCTGTTATGCAATGCCAGTCGAGGGATTAGGAGTCTTGGGAAGGAATTCTAATTGAATCGATGCTTACCAAGAGCATGCGCATTTCTGCTGCCGAATGGGTGAATGTAATTCCTCTGATAGGCCCATCAGAGGAATGTGGGCGTACATATGTCACACCGACGTTGACAAACCTTGTTTATGAAACACCACTTTCACATCCCTGTCCAGTTTTCTTCTCACTGTGTGTCCTATGCCATGGGAATATCTTTAGAAAATGGAAGTAAAACACTGCTGTGCTTTGCAGGGTGACAACTACATTTGCAGAAGAGATGGAAGTGGGTGCAAGCAGGTTCTGTATAATCTATATAATTCTGTATAGTTTGTGTATGTTGGGATGAGTGTTCAAGAGAGCTGTGGTTCTGACTATCAGCCTGCTCTCCATCCTGGAGAATGCAGCATGGCTGCAGAACTGTCTTCTACTTTGCCTGTTCATTGGGACTATTTAATACTTGATGCCACCTTTCAAGATAGACTCTACATGGGGATTTGTGGGGTAATGAATGTACTCACTGAATTTGATATTTAACTCTGTGTGACATTGTCTTATTTTTGTGCTTCATAACTATGTAACTTCAACTGTTAAAATCTTAGGGGAATCATTGAATATGAATACATTTAAACCCAATTTAAGGTTTTGAGATCTACACACGGCAAAGCTTGCTTTAAGCTAATTGTCTGTGGTGGATCCAGAGATAGAAAGTTGAATCAAGATGCCAAGTAATTAATTTTAATTTAGATAATATAATAAAACAAGGAGAGACTATAAGGCTGCCAAGATGTAAAAGGGACAAGAATTAAAACATATGCGTTTGCACATTTTTGGGGCATCAAAGAAAGAAGTTGATTTTCCTTAAAGTGAGATATAACTCTACGGAGGTGATAATTCAATCATTAAAAAAATAAGGGCTTACCATATGAACCTTTAATTTACAATGGGCTTCAGGGAAACCAAATAATTTAAGTTTTTCAGCAGTAAATAGAATGGGAGGAAATACTGTTTGCTTGTGAAATGGTTCTAGAGGCTTTTCTTCTGCAAAGATGACAAATAAGCATGTTGTTTGTGGAAACAAGCAACAGTTTCCAGGACAGTTACCAATGTGGAGAAACAAAAAAGGGCTTGCTAAAATTTCCTGGAATATGCACAGCACCTTATTTAGGCAAATTCCTGTTAGTCAACCATGCCCTGACTGAATAAATTATGAACAAAAGTGTGCATCCCTTACCTGACATAAGGAAAATGGCATATATACCAGACAAGATGTATTCAGTTTCAGCTTCCACTTTTAATTAGCACATAACTATTTTTTTCCGCAGTGGGATGTACATATCTTTTTCATGAGTCATTGGAAGATTCATCCTTTTGAAAACACTGTATCTGTATCAAAGCTTAAAGACCATTATAACAGTTTCAAAAGACTGAATTTTAAAACTACTTAAGCGAATACAGATGTATAATAAAAATTTTGTGCCTTTACTCAAAGGTGCACAAACCAGTTTAAAGTATTATCATCAGTGAATCAACATCTATTCAGAATTTATCCTGTCTACTGAGTTTTTCGATCCTAATTAGAATGAAGAGTTTGCTACAGAATACAACTGAGCCTGGGAAATGTGTCTGAATAACCAAAATTTGAAAGAACTATGTGATATGGTAACAATTTAATGCTTTGAATATTTCCTCTTTCAGGTGAAATATCATACTGCTACGTTCAAAATAAGGATGCAAAAAAATTTACAGGGCAAATTAATGACAACTTTGACTTGGCACTGCTCATAGGTATTCATTTGCTCTTTGAAGTAATGGAAGCAGGTTTCTCAGTCTTCCTCAGGCTGAGAAAAATCTAGTTGTGAGATAAAGTTTTTGCATGAGTTTAAAGGGTTGATTCATGAAGCCAGTGAAAATTGTCATTTAAAAAAATTAACGAGTCTCTGAAATAGTCCTCAGCCCTTACCAGAGCCACATCCTAAGGAAGAGGACAAAGTGGTTTTGTAGAAGCTAAAACATTTGGTTTTGAGGCACCCAGGATCATTGTTTCCACATTGAAATGTCCTTGTCTTTGTTCCCAGGTGTTTCAACCTATGTTTGGGTAAGAAATCCCAGCTGTTGCAGTGTTTGAGAAGGTAGGCCTAACTTGTGTTGTTAGTTCTCTCAGCTGGTTTGTACCTCCTGCTGATTTAAGTGGATTCGTATTTAGGTTCCGAAAGGTATTACATAGAGTCAAGTGAAGGACTAAGACTGTCATGGGTATAGCCAAACCGTGCATGCTGTAGTGTTATGTCTCTTCTGAACTCTATCTTTTACTAGCTGCAGATTTGTGCAAAACCTTCATCACACAGGTTGCTGGCAGCTCTGGAGAAAAAAAAAAAAAAAAAGTTTATTTCTGAAGCTTTCTTAGTGACCTGAAAATTCACAAAATGTTAAGTATTTTAACAAAACGACATCTGAACATTTTCTGAGCTGTTGTATTTGAAACTAAGATATATGGGTATTTCAAAATGAACAGCTGTTTCAAATAATATCAAAGGATTTAAACTTGAAGATTTGATAAATATAAATTGGTGAAACACGTCAATTAAAAGTTTTGGTTTCATTTCATCTTGTTTATTTATTTTCTGGAACAGATTTAACCAAAAAATTCCTGTCAGCTTGAAATACCATTGTCCCATTTTGGCAGCAGCTTTTTGCTATGCCAAATCAAGAAACTAGACTTTATAATTCAGTGTCTTGAGGAAAAAGAAATCAGTGAAATGAAGTCTGCATCTATCTCAGTTGTAATGTCTTTTATTTAACTGCATATTACTTTCCTGCTATAGGGTAATCAAACAGTGTTTAGAGTGTTTCCGGTATCGTATACTTTCAGAAATCTCACCCAGACTCTGTTGCCTCTTGACTAGGAGTGAAGCTAAAAGCAAAATTCTTGCAGTTGTTCTTCTACTATATTGCTATGAAACCATGCACCAAGAAAACCTACTGAAGAAGCACTGTCTTTGCTACAGCAAATAATTACAAATTAAAAAAAATATTTTTTTACCTGTCATATTGTTATCCTTTGTTTTTTTCTTTTTGGCTGCTTACATTGCTGTCCCTCATATTCCTTTTATAATAAAGTATTTAGACTTGAAATAGTGATTTCTGTAGGTGTATAAATTACCCCATCCAATAATGATAATAAGCTGGTGTTGCTTGTATTACTCATTTCACACTCATGCATCTTTATTGATAGACAAGTAATTCTGCAATTTCTATGCGTGGAAAAGTCTAAATCAGAAATTCTTTTTTGCAAAGCTAATTTGCAGTCTTTTAACAATGGAGGACCATATTTTCCTCCAGTGCTGCAGGAATTTTCTTACAATGCAACACACTGTGGACTACGATCTGAAAACTTGTGAAGGGAAATATGTTGTGCTTAAGGCCAAAATACTTTTTCATGTTGAAAAATCTGCAGATAAACCTAGATACAATTTGTATGTGTGTGTGTGTATATATTCATATATATTAGATCCACTAATTGATGCCACAGCAAAGTATCGGGAAATAAATGAATTACAAAAAACTCCAGTTAATCACCACAGTTCTTAAGTACAAATTATTAATTCCCATTTATAGGAAACTACCTACTAGAGCTACCGAAAAAAACACAATGTTCACTGTCATTCTCCATAAAATCTCAAAGGGAATTCCCTGCCATTTCCTTAAGAGAAGGCCAATCCCTTCCTAAATGGAATCACAAGAAAAATTCTTAAAACAAGTTTGTTTTCAGATGTGTTCTTTCCCAGGGAATTATATTGGTTTAAATACAGGAAAGATTCCTTGGAAGTTTCCAAGTCTCTGCTAACACTGTGAGTCAGACGTCTGCAGGTTGTGTTGTGCCAGATTTGACGTCAAACAATAACCCAATGGGGTTTTCCATTAGCCTTCATAATGGAGATTCAATGGCATCTTACTGCGTAAAATAACCAGATTTTGTCTGAATCACCAAGATTAGCATTAAAAATCTGATTTTGTTAACTGGTTTGTTAAAACACTTTTTTAAAGGCTCAAAATATGAAAAAGGAAGATATTAAGCCTGAGTATACAACAGTATTAATTCTGAAATGTTTCACAACTTAATAAAACAGTAGTGTAGCATAAAGTCACTCCCATGGTTAGTCTGGACTAGTCTTTGTAGCAATGGCAAGCACCGATTACTCCTCACTTTAAAACTGAGTACGTCTGCTCTCCAAGACTAGGGCATGCTGTTGCAAGTACGGTTGTTATTGCTGGTTGGAAATTTACTGAGGAAGCAAGGAAGTGTTGGCTCAAGGCTGGGTTTGGCAGTTCCTCCCTGCAGTTGGGGGCACAGGGAGTTCTACAGCCTTGGCCATGGGTGGCCTGTTAACAAGTCTGCCCTAGGACCAGCATCCTTGGGTGACCCCTGCAGCTGTTATGTGAAACTTGTATTTTTGACAGTTTTACTGAGTTGCTAAAAGATTCAGGGAGCTTCCAGCTCTTGAGGATTTTTGGGTTTGCTGTATTTATTTTTTCTTTAGATTTTTGTCCTATTTGGGCTGAAACCAATTTCAAGAACTCTCATTTTCCCACAGACTGGGAATCCAGCTTCTTTGGCTAGCCACAGTTGTTCTCTAACCTGTCTCCCACATTACCATATATTCTTGAGCAGAGCTGTTGTCTTCAGCTGAAAGTGAAGAAATGAAAGTGTAGATGCAAGAGTTTGGCACATTCCCCTTTTTGCCCATTCTTTGGTACATAATCATTTCAAATTCTCGGAATTAAGCCTATGCTTGCAAGGTTATTAAGTGCCATCCCAGAAGTCTGTGCTGGCTTGCCCCTAATGCTTCTGCTCCGTGTCCTGGGAGGGACTAGACTTCGAGGTTTCTGGTTACTAAGTTATGCAAGCAGTAGGCTTCTTGGGGAAAGTGGAAAGCACATGACTTCTGTGCCTAAGTAAGACCTCCCCAGAAGGGCTTGCTAAAGTATGAAGACAGACTTTGACCCATATTCAGGGAACAAGTCAAATGGTCTCTAGCTTGGAAATAGCCACAGCAAGTCCAACAGGTCTTCATTTGCCTGTCCATGCTAGGCTAAGATTGGCCAATGTAGATGAGACCAAGAAAAGAAAGCATTATGAGGAGCTGAAAGATAATGGTAGAGGAGCAGCTCAGGAAGAGTGAAGAATACTGGAAGTCCATAGTTAGGTGAAATGGTAAAAGCCATAAGTCCATTATTCAAAGGTCTTTTTAGGGCAGGCGTAGAAATTTGTCCAAAGAGGAAGAAACGCAGAAGTAGAGATCAAAATAGTAGCTGAGTAATTGAGAACTGCTACATTTATCCCAATCTTGTGGGAAACAGCAGAGTAATGGGAGTATGGATTTTTAAGTCATGGTTAATATAATGTTACCCATATAATGTGGAGCTTGATTTTACATGAGAGGAGTAGATTTCTTTTCAGTTGGGAGCCATGGAAAAGTCATAGTTTCTGCCTTTGCCACAGTGTCCTGAAAAATCATCTCAGACAGCTTCTATTAAATGCTGCTGTCTGGTTTACTGGGACAAATCTGTGGCTGACTGAAGTGACTGGCCTCTTAGCTCTGCTCATCTACGGCACTCTGCTATGCCCAGACAGGAAAAGGAGTATTGCATATGTTACTAACAACTCCTTTTTTCCAGATAAGGAAAAGTCACCCAACTTTTCCCTGCGTTCTTCGCAGCTGGTAGTTGAGAATTTTTCATAAAAAGAAACTGAAAATGGTCCTGGGGATTACTGGGTGGAGAAATTTTCAGATGCCTGCAACTCACCAGCTCCCTCCTTTTCTCAATAAGCCTCTCAATTATAAACAATATAAATAGGTCCTTTGTCTCATAGCACCCACAGTTGCAAGCTAAACACAGAGGAGCACAAAAGCAAGGTGAAGTCAGTGAGATTCTTCATGGCATGAATCATGTTGAATTTGGCTTGCTCCCAAAAGTACATATTAGCAGAGAAATCTGTCACCTGAACAGGGTTAAATCATGCTGGAATATGCGGTAGCAAGAGAAGCAGTATAGAAGCAGTATGTTGTATGTAAAGTGTATTTTCATGTGGTTATGGTTTGTTTTGGTGTGAGTCAGATTGTCAATGATCTTATTAGGTAGTCTGCTGGGGAACAGTGATATGTGGAACTGCTCTCTCCTGCCATGCTCCTGCTTGAGCAATTGCCGAGTGAAAGATGGGCATGCTGCAAATTGACGGGGCTGCTTACCCAAGCTATGTTCCTAGAAAGGAACAGTGTGGGCACCAGCAGGCAGGATGGGTACAGATCCAGTTTATGTGTGCATCAGTTGCCCAAAAGCAACATTAGATACAGACACTGATAACATCTAGATTTAGGAAAATGAGGACAATTACACTAATCCAGGAGTACTGGTGTTCACCCAGCTCTTACTCCTGTGCTCTGCATGTGCTTGTGCATCTACCTCTCTCATTGCTCCACTATCAGAGTGTGTGGATAGATAAAAGCTTTCACTTGACTGGGGGACCAAGACACTGGAAAAAACCATAGTACATCTCAGAACAAAAATAGTCTCTGTCACAGGCTTCCTAAATTCACTGGATTGCCTGTTATAATTCAGACTTGTTTCCCCCTGCAAAATGCAGGTTGACAGAACAGCTCTGCTTCAGAGGGTTACATGAGGATAAATGCATTCAAGGTTTGTGAGCCACACAGATGACATGATACGGAAAGCCATGCAGCTGACATTGTTAAACTCAAAGCAAAAATTCTTAAAGAAAATGACCTTTTGACCCCACCTGGAGTACTGCGTCCAGCTCTGGAGTCCTCAGCACAGAAAAGACATGGATGTGTTGGAGCGGGTCCAGAGGAGGGCCACAAAAATGATCAGAGGGATGGAACACCTCTCCTATGAAGAAAGGCTGAAAGAGCTGAGGTTTTTCAGCCTGAAGAAGAGAAGGCTGTGGGGAGACCTTATTGTAGCCTTTCAGTCCTTAAAGGGGGCCTAAAAGAAAGATGGGGATAGTTTTTTTAGCAAGACCTGCTGCAACAGGACAAAGGGTGATAGTTTTAAACTAAAGGAGGGTAGATTTAGACTAAACACAAGGAAAAAATTTTTCACGATGAGGGTGGTGAAACACTGGAACGGGTTGCCCAGAGAGGTGGTAGGTGCCCCATCCTTGGAAACATTCAAGGCCAGGCTGGATGGGGCTCTGAGCAACCTGATCTAGTTGAAGATGTCCCTGCCCATTGCAGGGGGGTTGGACTAGATGACCTTTAAAGGTCCCTTCCATCCCAAAGTATTCTATGATTCTATGATTCTATGCACGCTCAAACATGCACACACACATACATTTACATACACATACATATTTATATATAAGTTTAACATAAGGAGGACAGGCATCATACTAAATGGACATTAAAACCCCATAGATTCTGTTGGCTTTATACACTGAAAGATTTCAAAAGATGATTCTGACATAATAAAATCTATGTCAGAAAGCGCTAAAAAAAATTGCATCAATTTTCCCCTTGGATCCTAAATGTATCAGGAAACTTAGCTTGCAGAGTTATATGTTCCAGTACAGTTTTATGGTAAGTCATAATACTAAAGTAGAAAGATAGGGTCCATGGAAACATCTATAGTTACTGCCTCTTTTGTCATGTTTTGACCCATGTTTTAATTATGGACCAGTATGCTCCTCTAGCTGGTACAAGAAAAGTTTTAGGAAATAGAAGAACTACCCATTGTAGTTCTTCTGTTTTGTTTCCACATCTTAAAGGCTGTTCTTAAAGGGAAGAAAATGGAAATTCTACTGTATTCCCGGGATTATATAAATTGTTTCCGTGTACTTAGTCTTGCGTTGTTCATTGAGAGAGATGAAATGGGCACCCAGCATGGCTGCATGAGTCACAAACATCTGTCATTAAGTGTGTCATATTTGATTAATAGAAGTTTACAGCCACTTTGGCCTTTCTTCATACCAGGGCCCCCAAACAGCATGAGTAGTTTAGTACTTCATAGGTTGCCTGGAGGTGACAAATTTTACCGTCTTTTGCTGTATCCAAAAGTGTATATCTTTCAGGCATGAAATTTTCTTTTTTTGGCTTACTGATATTATTAAAGTCTGCCTCTTGCCAATGGTAAACACAGTCTTAAAAAGATTATGAAGATAATAGAAATAGAAGCAAGGGATAAAAACTCTGTCTTTAGCTTGACACTTTTTCCACATGGTTTAGTCATAAATTCTAAAAAAGAAATTACAGCCCTTCCCTACTTGGATGACTGAAAATCAGTAGCAGAAGCCTTTAGTTCTTCCGCGTTCCGGGTAATAGAACTTTTCAAGGAATGGCCTCACTTGGTTGAAAGACAAAGATTGTTCCTGATGTGCCAGACTGTAAGTGTCAAGCCTGGGCAGGGTGGTGATTGCTCTGTTGTGTCCTTCTGCACTGTCATCAGTGTTAAATGAATAAGGATGCTTTTGGCTCTTGTTGTAGCTCTGCTTAAATAAAGAGTTTTATGTGTTTATTTTGCCTTTTTGAATCATATCCATCTATTATAGCACGGACAAGGGTCAGTTTACTGCTGAAAGCCTCTTCAGCATTTTATTCCCTGAACTTACCTCCCTTTAGCCCCTGTGCTCTGTGGCCAGCACACACTGCTAGTAAAATGTTGCTATCTGGTTATAAGCTCTTCTTCCCAGAGAGAAACCTCTAATATCTGTAAATCAGCTTTATATTGTATTTATGTTTCTGGTGCAGTGTGGAGATATAAGTAAAGTGGAGGACAGAAGCTAGTCTTTTGGGTAGGGGAAGAAGTATTGTATATTCCTCACTTCATAGAGTAAGTCCCAGAGAGTGAGCAGAAAGTACATCAGGAATGTGAAAGGCAGATCTCTATTACTGAGCAGATATTGCACAACATTCTTTTTTTTCTGAAGTAAACAGTGGGATTGAAGTTAGGAAGCCTAATTGTGTCCCTGAAAAGAGAACGGGTATTGCACGGCTTCTTGTAGAATAATGATTTCTCTAAACGAAATCTGAAAATGTGTCTTGTCTTACAGTCTGTAGCTGGTATCCTGTGAATTGTTTTCCCTCTATTAAGATGGGGAAAAAAATCTTACTGCCTATCCACAAATCGAGGCGTTTTGAATCTCTGCATCAATAATATATATTAAATGTCAAAAAACTTGCTTTACAGAATGTTTCCAGAATGGGTAACTTAACACCACCAAATATGCTGTGTTCTCCTTTACTTGGAAGTAGGACAATTAAAATACAAAGGCAAGTTTATTTGCACAGAGAAACCTGTTAATGACTGTCACCATTAGTCACTTGATGTAGAGGGAGTTGGTGTGGGAAGAGAAAGCGAATATAATGGGGAATGAGATGTTGCCAGTCTTGAGTACTTGTAAATACATGTTTCATTGCACTCTGTTTGTATTTAGTCTCAAATTTTACTTTTTGCTTCCCATACATTAGCACAACATGGCAAGGAAACATTTGTTTTAATCCACCTCTGTTTCAGTTATGCTAGATCCTGACTAGTGAAAATCCTAGAGCCCTGTTTTCTATTGAGCTATAGTGATTGGTACTGTATGCAGCCTTGTCAAGTATGACTTCTACTCAGTTCAGTTTTGTGAGAATCCTGTTACTGAGTTTTTCAATATTTTTTTTAAACCATAATTCCAGGCTTAGACAGGATAGGAGGTGAAAGGAAGACACTGGCAGCGTCTCTGTAATATGGATGACTGTGTGAACCTGCCAAACCCCTGAAACCAGGGCTAGACACATCAGTTGAGGCTCATATGGTAAGGTAACAAGAGGAAACCCAGTGTGGGCCTCAAGAGATTTCTGTTCTGCAAAAATGCACATGTGCACATGTACACACACTCACACACCTCCCAAATAAACATAAAATCAGAGCAGTAATTATTTCCAGTTCCACTCCCAAGACTAATTGAAAATAATTTTGTTAATGGGCCTCTCAAAAAAATGTTTGGGAAATGTTGAGAATTATCACTTTCTTTTCCAAAATGTAAACTGCTTTTTCAGCATTGTTCTGTCAATTACCTGGCAAAGGCCTAATCCATCAAATCTTCTCAGTGACCATTTGTAATTTTCTGAAAAATAAACATTTTGACTGTTAGGTCAGAATTAAGATTTGGGCATTGATCCAACAGTGTGACTAGGATCATAACCAAGCAGTGAAACGAGCATGTGCTCCCAGAAAGAAAGTACTGTTTTAGACAACACAGACCAATGGCTGTTTGCTTGAGACAACCTAGGGGCCTCTAATTTCTCCAGGCATCAAAGCTAGAAAATAAGGACTGTTACTTTACATACTTTAGTTGTGTTTGTTCCAAATCAACAGGAAATTCACTGGGCTCCTGAAGACCTGTAGTAGACATCCAGTCTGTTACCAGTGCTGATATCCAAAGGGGCAATTGTGCCAAAATGGCTTGCCAGAAAGCAGTTTCTGTAAATCACTTGAAGGTGAAGGAAATTTTTCCCTCTCCCCTTTATGAAAATGTTAGTATTTATTTAATAACTTTCCATTTCTTTCAATTTCTCCTTCTTTGTTTGATTTATTACAAAATTTAACAAAACATGGTTCTGAAGCAAGTGAATTGTCACAATTAGAAAAATAGGGTGGCAAAATGATGAAAAGAAAAATTCCATTTTTGAAATAATTAATGTTTAAAGAACGATAAAACTGGCAGCTGTGTCAAAACCATTTCTTAATTGGTCTACATTTACAAAAGAGCTTACTTTTGGCAGTGGGAAACATACAATATATTTATATCTTTCTTTTTTCCCCAAATCTGAATTGGAAAATCTCGCATCAAGTGAAAGTACCATCTTCACTGGATGCATGCTGTCTTATATTTAGAGGTACAGAGTTTTCTGAAAATCAGTCGCTTTGACTCCATGTGGATAACCAAAAAGCAGGACCTCAGATATCACTAGCCCCTTCTGAAGGTATTGAAGGTCAGTGGTTTTAGAGAAATGTTACTTAAAATATAAAAATTGCAAAGCCGTTCAGTCTGAAAGAGGTTAGTTCCAATTATTTTTGCTTTGTCAAATTAAATGAATGCTTAGACTGACAGCTCAGTTGGCTGGACAAATCTCCCAGTATCTTTGGCAAATCCTGGACTTGGCTGTCTCTGTGAAGTGCCTTGTTGTTTCTCTCTGCTGCCAGAATACACACAGGCGCTCACACGTTCTCTGCCTCGCTGCTTCTCACTGGTTCTCCCTGCGTGTCTTTCTCCCAAACGGCCCCTCTTCAGCACTCCGACCTTAAACTTGCTTCTCTTTTTTTCCCTGTCTGCCGGCAAGATGTATATTTGAAAGACAGGTGCCCTCCCTTTCCCCTGCAAAAAAAAGAAAGGTACTCTTGCTGCTTGGGTACCATAAAGGCAACAGCACAGGGACTTAGGCAGCTACAGATCCCCTTCCTCACCTATTCCTTCTCAACTGCACTGAGTGTCCTTACATCTAGAGGTATTTGAAATACATATCCTGTGAGAGATCTTTCAGATTTTTTTTGGTGCCATTAGCAGGCCTGACCCTAGCTTATCTTTGCATTCAGAGTATGTTTATTATTACACCAATATTAATATGCTCTACAGATAGAAACCTGCTAAAAATCCTTGTAGCCATACAGACCTCTCCGAAGAGGTTGATGTTTACTCCACAGGATCAATGACGGCACAATTTATTCACAGCATTTGCATATACAGTTTGCCAAGTCTACCCATCTCCTGAGAGTCCCCTATTATTTTTTCCCTGTTATAGAAGATTAAAGACAAGGATATGCAAGGAACGTAGGGTTTTAGGAGGATTCCTGTCTCTTTGTTTTCTGTGTTCTGATTCTTTCTTTTTCCTTCCTTTAAGCATCAGCTACACTGTCTTGGACAGCTGGTTTTGCACCTGACCTAGCAGCCCCGCTGGCATCAGGGGGTCTGGGTGGGCTAGCTGTGCTGGGCAGGCTAGTCTCACTGAGGATTTGGGTTGAGGGTGAGGGCAGAGGCCAACCGCTCTGTAAGCCTGAGAAGGATTTGAGTGAGCTGCTAAAAGAAACGGAAAGGATTGTAGATGGTATACTTATTGGGATTTGCCTTGCTAGCCACATCATGAAAATGCCTGTCTCCCCTCCTGCAAAAGGGGGAGACACTGGCTGCACTAGAAACTTCATCCAATATGGGAGTGGGCCAGAATTTAACAAAGATTGAGTGAGAAGGCAGTAGAAATGGAGAAAACAAAATGAGTCCCTGAACTTAAGATTTTTGTAAGATTTCTGGCACCTCCCAGCCTAAGATTCAATATACCTGAGTGCATACTTGATTATTGAAATTATGTAGAGATAACTGAAAAATCAGAAAAATTTTCATTTGAAATTTCATATGAACTCAGATCTGAAAGTTAATAACTTTGTCATGGGATTGGATGTAAAGCTTTGGATTACATAATTACTTTTCATTTCTGTGATCTGTGTTGATATCATTGAATTTGGTTGTGAACTTGAATTATACAATTCTAATGAAAAATATGCATTTTTCCAGGGCTTTAGAGGAAAGAAGGTGATATCTGATCATTAAATGTCTTACAGGAAAAACTGGCATAACCAATAAACTGCAAATATCTTAGTTACAATGTTTCCAGTGGACTGGCTAGAACAGTAAGTGGGTAAAATAAATAGGACAGTATAAAGGAATCTATTTTTTTCTCTTCTCTGGCCAATGTTCTTGAAGCAGTTTCCACTTCAGAGACACAATCTCACGTGTAAAACTCTCACTTTAGAGGTACATTACTTGATGGTCTAGACAGACTATATCCTGTGTCTGTAACTAGAATCAAAGCCACATTTTTTGCTATTGTGTATTTGGACACCACAGACATGCAAGTTAATTACATTGAGCACACCATTTATTTAAAAAATTGAATGAATTTCATGTGTGAATGCAGTGGCTAATCTATGACTATAAAAATGAAGACAAAAAAAAGACAAAAAATCTTTAGGAACATTACCTTTTGCCTGCATGGTAACATGGAAGCATAACTATAATCTGGTGAACATTTACATTATTACTAGCATCTCAGTTCCTTTTCAGTGGAAATATTGGCTCTGACATTGGCTTACACAGTATATGTAGGTGCATCATTCCTTATCCTCTTTATGCGTTCAGGCAAGCTGCCAGCTTGCTTTGGGGTGCAATGCAGAAATCTTTATCTCTGAAAGAAAAAGTGCATGGCACTTAATACTAGACATACAACCCTCAAATCCATGAGCTCATGTGGAGTACTCATACCAACTAACATCTGCTTGGTTGAACTTCTAAAAATCTTCCTGATGAAGAAAATGTCCAGTCTGCTGTAATTAGATATGACAAAGAAATAAACAAAATGAAATTCTGAAAGTGGGAAATTTATCAATGATATATATATATATATATATATATATACACACCCTTTTTGAAATTTACGCACAATGTCTCTACGTTGTATCCCTGACTACAATGCAACTTGCAGTGTGTAATGTATTGCCATTCTGGCTGTATTGGCATCAATGTGAACATTATTATTCCTCTATTACTTTTTGGCTTTCCTTGACAGCTTTCCTTTTCAAAAGGAGTGTTTTGTGCTTTGCTCATTCTTAAACAGTATGCCAGTTCCAAACTCCCCTCCTGCTGAGAAATGAAATATTGTGCTCCCTGGCTTCAATTATCATGTTCTTAATTACTCATTTGAAGAGAAATTTTTGATATGTGAGGGTAGCAATATGACAATCAGAACATTTCAGAACATTACAGGTGGGTTTTATTTGTGTTATTAAAAGCTATGCCCAAGTCCTCTTCTGGCTTTTGTCCCTGTAGAAAGCCTGGCCCTCCTCCAGAGACCATTTTTACTCAAGGGACTGGAAAGAGACTCATAAAAAACTTCTTCTGAGTTTGGAAAATGAGCAGAAAAGGAGCGCTCATTAATTTCAATTGCCTGCATTGTGAAGTTAAGAATATAAATCCAAAAGGGTAACAGAGAATGGGAAATGGGCATTAACAGAATGCATGCTAAAAATGTCTATGTATGATGCCTAAATAAAGCAGTAGATAATAATAAACTTATTAATGCTACGAAACGCTAAGGATAAGTCCTAGCACACACAGAACTCACTAAGAGATTAGCAAATAGCCGGGCTGAAGAAGCTACCAAATGAAGACCTCTTATCCATGAAAAAAGTCACAATTCCCTACCAGAAAGTAACTGATATAATGCAGGGCATTTGAGTGTGAATGAACTATCAATCACATGTATGCTTATGAGACACTATTTAAATAACTGTATCTAATGGAATTACTTATCCCTGTTAAAATACATGTAAAAGTATTAACATCCTAGTATTTTTAATAACATTAAAAGAATGAGCAGAAATCATTGCTTCAGTTTGTAAATGTCACTGTAGTGCAACATGGTGGTTGCAACGGAGCATTACTTTCTGGATAACCAGTGGGGAACAACCATGACATGTCTGAATTGAAATATTTTTATTTGAAACAGAAGTATGTCCAATTTTTGACTGAATTCCTTGGGCTTAGATTTTCAAATGGTATATAACCAATCATTCCTCAGAAAATCACTTCCCACTTAATAAATACTGATATTTGCAGAAACGGGTAATGTGAATGATTCATTTGGGGATCTGTGCAGAGGCAGCCAAAGTGCTACTGAAATCCCCTCTCTGCTACCGTGGCTGTGGCTTAAACAATAACTTCAAGCCTCTATATGTGCTAAAAGTAATTTTCACCATGTTGTGGATAAAACTACTGTACACTTCTTACTGCAAGCATTAACAGCTTCTTGGGAAATAACGACCTCTGCTTAAATGAAACAATGAACAGTGTTAATGATCAAAGAGCCAGATGTACAGCATTTTGTGTCTTTGAAATATTATCTGTTCAGGAGAGTTAAGTTACTTGGAATTAACTTTGTGAAATGCTCTTTTTGCTTCCTCACACTATGTATTTGCAAAAATAGTCCCTGTTCTCCTTTTTATTTACTAATTTTTGGTGTGTCTTTTCCCTGACTATAACCAAAAGTTAGTACTTTAAGAAAAACATTGCATGACTCTCATTCTGCCTGGAACTTCAGGAAACTTCCGAGAAGATGCCTGATAGCTGGGAGATGGCATTTTTTCTAGTTACAAGTAGTGTTAGAACTGCCTTTCTGTGACACTAGAGTTTCTTTATCTTGTCTTCTGTCTGAAAGGGATCATTTACAATTTTGAAATAATTCCTGGAAGAAAAAAATTTCGTCACAGAACTCAAGAGAGCAAGTTGACCTAAATCCACTCTCTGTCCCCAGCAGAAAGATGGGGGAGGGAGAGTCCCTCAGCAGTAGGAACAAGACAAAGTTTTAGTGGGCTGTTTTCCAGCTGCTTCCAGCTTCCTGGGGATGCAACGGATAAACAGAGTACAAGTACGAACCAGTGCTGATTTGAGACTACTTTGATTTACACTTGATATCAGGGTGGCTTCTGGCTTCAAAGCTTCAGCTCATTAACGCAGCAGAACTGAGAAACAGATTCCCTCCTCCCGTTAGGATTTCAGAGCAGCAATGCAAGCTGAGCATTTCCTTTGGAGGCGGACAGTCCAAACCCGCAGACTCAGAACAGGAAGGAGTTCTCATTTGTTCTGGAAGGAAAAAAGCATTTCACAAGAAAACTTAGGCCAATGTAGACTATAGTGGTTCCAGATAGTCTTAACTTTATGATGCCTCGACCACTTCCACTTTTTTACTTTTCTCCAAGATAACACACTGATAGAATTCCCAGTTCTCATTTTTATTTCTTTTTTTTTTTCTGACGTGAGTCTTCATTAGCCATTTCCCAGAATACAGCTGTTGATTTCTCTTTCACCACAGTATTTTCAATTATCTTTTAATTCAGTCCAATGCTGACTATTGGCAATATGAATAATCTTTTTGCTGTTCCAGAAATCGTAAACCCCAGAAAAATACAGTCTTGAGACTGTTCAGGAAAATAAGATCCAATCTTCAAATGCAGCATTTGGCCTGTATCGTGGCGCTGGCCACTGGGCATCCTGCTGGAGATTGTTGTTGTCTCCCAGTGATCTCCAAACAGCTGTGAAGCTGATGCCTGAAGCAGTTTGCTTTGCACATTTCCAGTTACTTCATCAAACTGGGGTTAAGGAAGGAGAGGAACAGGGGAGCAGAGGCAGAGCCAAAGCACTCACCACCCATCCTCAGCACTTCCACGTTCTGTACACTGCTTGTTGCATATAGGTAAATGATGAAAAAAAAAAACCTTCAGAAGGGTTAAGCATCTCTTCTAGCAGCCTCTCTTTCCACCGCACTCTTTTCCCCTAACCTCCACCCACACAATACATAAGGGTGCTTTAATGATCAGGTCTGGAGCATGCACGTGTGTTTTGTCCCTCAAGTAGATTTCCATAAAAATTGTCCACAAGACCAGACTAACCAAATATTTTCCATCACAAATATTTTTACGTGTTTTGTATCTTTTAATTAAGTTTTATTTTTTCTGTTTAGTTTATTTCGGTTTTACTGCATTAAAAACTGTGTTGCTAATAGCACTAGTTATATTCCTGAATAGATATTAAAAGAGAGAGAGAGGTTGGGCAGAGCTTTCTTACAAAGAGGGAACTACCACAGTTTTTGAATGTCAAAGTAATGACCATCTTTTCTTAGAACTTGCAACCCCTTTCTCTCTCAGGTTCTGTTGACCCTCTTGGGGATGGTAGTCCAAGACAAGCACCAATATTTCTGCTACCTATCCCTTACCCAAGCCCTAAAATGGAATAAACTTGAATTGGCAAAGCTGATACACCTTTCCTCTTTACAAATATTTTTGAAATTTGCCTAGTTTGCAACCAAATGTAGACTACTGAAACACTTTATGAAGCAGAATTAACATTTCCATCCAGCTCTTATAAATAATTTATATCACTGCTTTTTCATGTCTGCTCAGTGGCCAATCTTTCATCGGAATGTTGTTTAATAGGGGAAATAAGTGTTTCCATCTTCCTTGTCTCCAATTAACTGTTTCTGTAGCTGCTATTTATTTTTGTAACCATAGTGATGAAATCTATTTATTGGCTGCAGTCATAATAATTCTAAACATGTATTTATGTTTATTTCATGTCCACAACCTGAACACTATATTAACACAATTATAATATAAGTTTGAGGAATATATCCTTGAAAACTCTATAGGTTTTTAACTGACTGTCTTCATTACAAATATTTAAACAATCCTCGTCTTCCTTTAGCTAAAACTGAGGAGAACTAGCTTTGCAATTGTAGTTTTACTGGGTCTAGAAAAAAAGGCCTCAATTGAATGGATGCAGACATTACTTTTGAGCATAACATGTGTTAAAATTAATGGTCCAGCACTTCTTTAGATAACAGTCTTTTCACCACCTCCAAGTCTCAAATTATGCAAAAGCTCCACTACTTTCACTTAATTGGAGGAAGCTCTGGGCACTGGTCATGCTACCACCAGCTTCTTGGAAGCTCATGGTGTTGGTCTTGACGCCACCAACAGGTCAGAGAGATGCTTGCTCTTGTTCCCATAAGAGTCCGTCTCAGTTGGTGGTACATCTTAAACCTAGGAAATACCTGTTCTCAGGTAAGTCAGTAAAAACTTGCTAATTTCTTTGATATATTTTCTAATTCTTCTTTTGCTGGATCTCTTGGAATTGTCCCCCAGCTGTGTGAGTCACTGTGACATCAGAGATGATACACAAACTGAGAGCAGAGATACCTAAGTTTATTTTGCTGGAAGGAGGATACTGAGAAAAAGAATCACTGGGGAGAGGAGACTGGAAGGTGAAAAAGGAAAAGGAAGGAAAGGTGAAGCAGGCTCATGTAATTAATCTTGGGTTTAGTGATTACTGAATTCTGAATCTTTGACTTGCAACTCTAATATACTATTTGGAATTATCAATCGTCATCATCATTGTTGTCATCAGATAGATACGTCTAAACAGTAGCACTTGAATTTTAAAGTCAGGCAGGCTAAAGCTCAATAAAAACTGGTTTTACCCTTTCTATACAATTATATTTCTGAATATATGTTTTGTGCTATGTTTCTTATAGTGGAAACTTGAGACACTTCAAGAAGTTATGGTGTGCTCTCTAGCATTTCTGCAGTAAATTTTGTGAAATACTGAAAAGCAATATAACATCTCCATGAATTTTTTTGATATCTAGCATCAGATAGCTTATAGAGAGCAGTACAGTCCCTGCTAGATGTGGTTGGTAGTTACTAAAAGTCCTGAAAACCCATCCAGAGCATGTCTTTCTTCCCACTTTTGCTTCATTTTTTGCGGCATCCAAAAAGCAGTGGTCAGACCCATTCCACCTCAGACATGGAGGTCACCCAAGGCAGAGGGCACAGCACCTGACAGCTCTTTGCCCTTGCTGTGACCCAAAGATTGGTTGATATTCAAAGGACCATAGACACCTGATTGAAACTTAACATGGCAGAAAGCACCTACATCAAAACACTTGCCAGTATCTGTCTGGCAGTGTTAATACTAATGTTCTCAAACCTTTCCTTAGATTTTTTAAAAAGTAATGCAGAAGTAACTATTATTGCTCAAGTGCCTACAAGCCCTAATCCCTAATTATTAGTTTCTGCTAGTGATGTACAAATACAGGGGGGAAACAAACCCCAAATAAAAAAAAACCCTGTGTCCTGTGAAAGTTTTCCAATCAATTATACAAATTGTGACAAATAGAGCGAGACAAGGATGTAGAAGGAGGCTAATGATCAGCAGTGCTCTTGGTGCATCGACTACCAAGATAGGGTCAAATTTTAGTAGGCAGTGGATTCTGCATGAACTTCTGAGGAATATTTGGGCAACTTTGTCAAAGTTTGGACAAAATTATTCCCGATCACAAGGGGCAACGTGGGAAGAGGCACAAAGGCGTTTGTTGAATATGTAACACACTGAGTATGGAGTGTAGAAGCAATTTTGACAGAGTTATCCTTTAATGGATATGGAGTATTGAAAACTGTTCTGACAGTAAGCATTATTTTTTTGTGCAGGCAAATATTATATGAGTATTTCTTTTCCTCATCTTGAATTTGAAGGATTTCTCTCATCACACCCAAAGCAGACGCAAAATTTAAAACTACAGCTGCCTTAAAATTATTTATTAAAATAAACTTTGTTTCATTTCCTTAGACACACAAATGCCTCCCTATCTTGGTAGTTATTCACAGGCCCTCAGAGGAATCCTGCTTAAATATTGTAAAAAGTACATTTATTAACATACAGGTCAACATAGACTATAATGACCATTGCAAAAAGCAATTTACAGTGGTAACCCCCACTTTTGGGATACTTAAGTGGAGTGGGGAAAGAATAGTTTTACCCCTGCAACGTTGCTAATTAGCCAGTTGAGTATAGGAGACGGTAGTTGATCTGACAGAGTGATATTTTGCATAGATGAGGAAATGAAGCAAGGCTTATTGTAATTAGGAAAACTGCTCAGCTTGCATATAAGGAAACAGAATGATTTCCAGCAAAAAATTTCAACTCTGTCTGAATCCTCTAGAGAAAAAATCAATTAAAGGCATGCATACACTCCACGCAGATTAAAGGTTCTCTGAGAGTTTCTTTAAATGAGTGCAATCTGAGGAGGAAGGTATATATGAAAACTGAATGTTTGATATCTGCCTTGTCAAGATGGCAAATAAGGTGGACAAGAGACGTTTCCAATACAATTCAGTGTAAGTTGATTAAGCCTGGTTTTCTCTTACTCTTTTCACTTGGCTATTATAAAATATTATAAATGTATGTAGATATTCTCTGTATGGAAATGGATTTTATTTGTATTTTATCTTGACATGGGCTGAATTAAGTGTGATTCTAGGTGACTGAATCTCCAGCTACCTTGTTATGATTGATTAGGCATTCATAATTTACAGGTCTGAGTAATCTGTAGATTTATAGGATCTTGGGGTACCTTCAGAGGTGCTTTACCTTCTGCAGCACGTTCTCTATGCAAAGGAATGTTGCACATTAGCTATGTGGAGAGCTGGCATCACAGTTATAGAGAGATGTGCCATGTCGGTACATGTGGTAACCAAGAAGACTCTTTGGCATGCAGCTAGTTATTGAAGTCTATGCTTAAATCCTAAGGGTCTTGGGGAAACAAGTTACAAGCCTACAAAGAGGTAAAATACAGTTCCTGCTTGAGAGCTTCCAGAGTGAGATTTAGACAATCTGAATTGCCCACAAAAAAGGGTTTCTGATAATCAGGTGCATTTGTAATTGCAGTATCAGCATTAGAAAGATTAATAGTGTGCTAGCTAAACTGTGAGAAGGTTGAAGAAGTTTCCAGTGTTTAACAAATGTGAAGAGAAGCTGTATGAACAGCTGTATTAACTGTTATGAATTGGGAAAAACTGTGTCCATACCAGTGTCAGAAAAGGAAGCAATTGTCAGTTCATTTTCTTTTCTAGTGCATAGCTGTTCTCCATAGCATAAATTATCTTGAAAAAGCACCTAAGAATAAATTTCAAGCAACAAGGTAATCAGAACTTCTCCAGAGTTATTACAGTCTCTTAGTTTCCCAATTAAGATGTGTTTTAAATGGTTTCTTTGCTTTATTTTCTGTGAATGTTGTGATCTACAGCACTCAAGTACTTCTCCTCTTCCGTACTGCACTGTGCCTCTCTCCACAAGCACTTAATGTTCTGTCTTCTTTCCCCAGCAAACACAACAGCAAAGTGCAGTAGCACGATGCTGCAGAAAGCTAAGTGCTGTAGGATTCCCAGTTCTCTCCTGTTGGGATCCTGACCTTTCAGAGGTGGTATCCTAAGAACTATTTCCCTTCCCATGCTTTGTTCTTACATCTTCCCCAGTTATGGATTACTTCAGCCACTATATGGGCAGCTTTTATTCTAACATCAATTATTCCTCTGACATGTGCATGTCATGGCAGTTGTGATACAGGGATTGCGCACAGTTTAATAATCCTCATCTAGTCTGGTCTTTAGAGGTGGTCCCTTATATGCCAAGTTTAGCAGAGGTTACCTGAAGGAGTAGGGACTTTCTGAGCCTCTGATCAATCACTGAAGTAGATACAAATGTGAAACCCTGGCCTATCTTTTTAGTAGCATACTGTTCACAGCTGCAGGGTCTAGTTTAGCAACACCAGTGTCACAGGGTTCATGAGCTCCACCTGGGAAGAAACAGCTGACATCAATGACATCATGGAGAAGGAAAAAGCAGGAAGAAACAAGGGCAGCTCTCCTTAAACAAATGCCATCCAAGCCAGGAGATGTGGGGCATTAGTAGAGGGTAAAGAAGTAGCTGGGAGCTGAATGTAGGCCTGTAAAACTGGGAAGGACTGATGCCTGTCAACCTCTGGAGCAACACAGAGGCAGAGCCTGTTACCTTGAGGTGTTTCTGGATGGAGAAGTCTTGCCAGATGGTGCTGCTTCCATGTGAGGTGAGCAACTCATGATCAGCAAGTCCATTTCCTAACTCTGGCATACATGTGTGGTCTTACTGTCAGAAGGTAACTGCATTTTATGGCTTTCTTAGGGAAACAGTTACAGTCTTGCATGAGGAGCTTAGTGAGTTGGCCCTATTTCTTCTTAGGGAGTACAAGGAGTCTGAATGCACAGTCCTTACTCCCAGGCTGCCATCGTGAGGTAATGGCCACACGTGGTTGTGAAGAGCTGAATTTGGAAATTGTATTAATATGATCTGTTTTTTCTGTTGGTGTTCATGTAGCTTTCCAAAGATGTTGTGGGGATGGTTTCTAAGACAAAAAAAGACTGTGGCATGTAAAAATAGGGGTTAAGCTCCATGGCTGCAAAGTAAGTTTCTTTCCTATGCCACCTTGAATTCAAGGGAATTTTCCTACTGGATGTTCCTACCTTTATAATGTATTTTGCTAACCCTGATCACAGTATGATGCATTCTTGATGCTTCCTAGGTTATCATTAAAAACATTAAAAAGTAAATTATTAAATGGAGGAAAACTCATCTGTCCAGGCATGGATTTTATTACAAGTACTTTCATTGTTGCATATGAAAGTATTAGGACAGAATTTAACAGCTTTCAGAATTTAGCAGTTTTTCTTTCAGTGGAGGTTGTATTCTAATGATATTTCCAAATTCTCATAGTTCTTCAAATACACAATCTTTGAGATTCTATTGTGCCATGATAAGGAGAACCTGGAAATAGCAAAAGATAGCAGGCGTTGCCTCTCTTTTCCATTTTCTTAGCGTGTGTTTTTGCCTGCTACTTCTCTAGCTCATGCATTCAGCCACTAGATTCTTTTTATAAAATGAAAGGAAGAGCCTAATGCCATGCATGAGTTTTGAAACCATCAGAAAATAATAAAATTTGTCACAAAAAATAATATTCAGGTCAACTTGGTTTAGGTATTTGCATGTAGCAAATTTCACAATTTGAAACTTTTTATCCTACTCAGAGGAAAATAAAGCTGTACATGTCTATATAAAAATATATAGGTTAATTTTTCTTTTCTCACATACTTTTCTAAAACAAGTTATGGGTGGATCATGTTGGAATCAAAATAATGAAGACACGTACTTTCCACGTAGACATTTTGTGTGTAGAACTGCCATAGGTTTCTATTGAAGCAAGGCAGAATTTGGAGCATTTATTAACTGTAATTTGAAGGGTCTTATGAGACAATTTAAACATATTTTTTGAATGATGCATGCAGTTCCCTTCTCTTTATGTTCAACAAATAAATCTCTTTGGATAGCATCTGCTTCTCTTGCTGCCTTGAAGTCAATCAAATCTTCTTTGCAAGAGCCTATGAATATAAACCTCTCGGCAAGAATGTGACTTAGCTCAGTAGATGGTGGCTGAGGAAGAAGATGGAAACCTTATGCAAAATCTCATTTTAGCTTGAGTTTCTTTTTTGTGAGATGTTGAAATTATCTCTGGTAAATACTTTGAAAGCAGATACTACAAACAAATTTTTGCTAAGCTTTTCTTTATTAGCTAAGGCACACCATGGGCTAAGTCTTCCTAAAAGAGAATGATTTTAAATTATAAAAATTCACAAAACTATTGGCAAAATAAATTAACTATATTGGGAATTAAGATAGTCCAAAGAGAAATCGCGTAGTTAATAATCATGAAAGAATTAGTAAGGAATTGTGACTAAATTTCATTGGTGTGATTTTTATTTTTTTTTGTATTTTGCTTTTGCAAAAGATTGTAATCTGAAGGGATTTTTTTTCTTCCTTCTTTTATTTTTACATCTTGTTTTCAAATTTATTTTTTTTAAAGATGATATACTGTATGAATATTAAAAGATAAAAATTATGCCTTATTAAAGAGATAAAAATTTGAGTGGAAAATCCTAACAGGTTATTAAACTTCTTAATTATTAATACATGCAACACTTGAGGATTCATACATGCTATTGTTTTGAAATGTAGAATGATAACCACTCTGATTAGGTGATTATTGAATTCTAGCTCAGAGTAACTTCTGTAGATGAACAGTTGAAGAGTGGTGTTGGTTCTTTGAGCTAGGCTGCCTTTAATTAGAGCAGTGATTAAAGCTAACTCTATATTTAGTGGTATAAATGTGTGTCATCTTTTTAATTTTTATTTCATTCACATGACCAAGCAAGTAACTTCCAGCCATGGCCACTGAGGTTAATTAGGAGACTTTTTTTTTTCATCTTTGTTGGAAGTAAGACATTGATGTTATTGATTCAATGTTTACCTATAGAATCACTGCATACAGTTTCATGGATGCATACAGATTTCTATTATTTGTGGGCTGCCACCAGTCACGAATAGGCAAAGCAGATCTGAAAGCATTTTACTGAGCCGACTTATAGTTTAAAGAAAGATTACTAATGAAATGTTGCCTTCACAGAAGCCACTAGAACCAAAATTTCCATGACTGCAAAGAAAGAGGTAAAAGATATATGGAGATTGAATTCTTCATAATGTTCCATTCCTGCTCTGAAATCATTAAAGAGCTTTAAATAGTAAGAAGTCTAGCTAGCAAAGAATTGCAAAGATATCCAGTGTCAGCCTAAGAGGATCTGATCTGCCCTGGCAGGCGCTCAGTGCTCCCTGGTGGAATCTGGAAAAACTAGCCTGTGAAGACTGAGAATAACAATCATCATTCCCCTTTATCAAAATCTAGCTCTTTCATCATCCTCTCCTCACTTCATACTTACCGTTTCGGATATGCAGCTAAAAACCATGCCTAACATGGCTTTGGATTCACAGTGGCATGAGAGCATGCATATTTGGGGGAACAAGTCAATCAGTCTATAGGAAGTTTTGACTGTAGCTATGCTGGAGTAACAAAGTAGGAGATGAGGAATGTCCAGAAAAATCCCTTGGGAAAAGTGTCTGATGGAAAAAACAAAGCAGCTCTGTCCTCAGGTGTTTAGCTGTGGAACTTGAGTTGGTCTGTGTGTGCCAAAAAAAGAAAAGTGTTCTATTCATTCCATGCACTCTACTGAAAAGTTAAACCGCATACATTATTCTAGCTTACAAATGATGAACTTTATTTTGGCATATGTTTAATCATTTAGAAAAGTGTCCTATTTGAGAAAGCCTGTAAGTAGCTACTTAAAACAAAGTACATGTTTAAGGACCTCCTTGAATAAGGATCAGAGCGCTTAAAATTAGGAGGTGCGCATCTTTTTAGTGTGAAAACAAAACAAACCCTAACTAAAAATTGAAGCAGAACTTCCTTCATTAATACTAAGTGGTAATGAGCTCTACAGACAAGCAGACTCTAAAAGAGCAACTATTTCCCATGAGAAATTCAAGGATCTTTCCTTCATAAATGTTTAATTTTAAAAAGATAATAAACCAGTATGCTGTTACTCTTTGTAATCATGTTTACAATAGATATGAGAGCATGTGAGGCCTACCTGTATGCTAGTGTTGCTCTGACTGGTTGTCTGGAACGTTTTCAAAACATAACTTCTGGAGAGCCTGAAGTACTGAAGCACGTCCTCACACTATGTCCTTTATTTGCCAGTAGCTAAAAGGATAAACTTGTGGAAACACCTGACGGCCAGATATTTCTTGTTTTTCTCCTGTATTTATGTTTTTGTCTCTGCTGAACTTGTTACTGAGAGAGAGAAGAAAATGAGATATCAGGTTAGCTAGGAAACTGGAGTTTTAGTTCTGGATTTAGAATACAGACTCTGTGAGGGAACTATATATAGATGAGGATTTTTAAGTGGCATAGGAGAGACATGCACTGTCAAAACCAGCCCTAATATTCTACTGAGTTAGTATTTGAGGTCCTTAGTGGAAAACCTCCAATTATCTAGCCTTGATGGTAATATGGAATGTTTTTCTCTCTGTAGAAAACAAGCTAAATTAACAACTATATATTGAGAAGTAAAAGCACCTAAGTGCAATAATGAATTCTGGAAAGGCATGACTTAAACTTCAGCATCTATATAATTAAAATGCTTCCTATATAGACTGAGTATACCAGAAACTGTACAGACTGATGAGAAGAACTCTGATTCACCAGTATTTATGTTAGTCATGTGAAAACTCCCACTGAGAAACGGGGAATTTTGTTGGAGGTGTATGAACAGGGTGCCTATAATCTCAGAACATGGTAAAACTCTGGGAAGCAGTAGAAAAATATTTCAAACAATTGTTGTCCATCATTAATAACAGAAGTGAAAGCAGTTGAGTTCTTTTTAGATATAAATCATCAGAAGCAAGTAGGAGATTCTTTAAACACAGTTATTAAAGGAAAATGATAAATATTCATCACTGCAGCCAAGACTGATCATCAGCAAATTATTCAGCTTCTCCAGACTACACCCTATTTTTCTATAGATAAAAGCATATTTTGCCTACACTTGCAAGTTGAGAATTGAACATTGGGATTCTGATGAAGAAAGGAATAAGAATGTGTATGTACTAAATTAAGACTCTTTGTGATTCTCCCTTTGAGCATCAGTGATCCAGTCAAGACCGCTGGTTCCTCAGGTACACAAAGAATAGCAATAATCTTATCAGGAACAGGAACTGCTGTCAATAGAATTATTTTCATGGTGACAAGAATTACGTTTCTCCCAGTGCAGATCTTTTGGTAGACTACAGTAAAATGTCATGTACGGTATGACTCATCTGGAGTGCTGTGTTCAGTTCTACGCTCCCCAGGACAGTAAAGACATGGACTCAATGGAGCGAGCATAGCAAAGAGCCGCAAAGATCATTAAGGGAGCGGAGCATTTTTCTTAAGAGGAGAGGCTGTGAGTGTTCAGCCTGGAGCAGAGAAGGCTTAGGGGGATATTATGCACATGTATAAACACTTAGTGGTAGGGAATGAAGATGAGGGAGTCAGAGTTCTCAGTAGTGCCAGAGATGGGACAGGAGGCAATGGATACAAATTAAAGCACATGAAATTCCCTCTGAACACAAACACACACCTCTTTACTGTGAGGGTGGACAAACACTGGAAGAGGTTGCCCAGAGAGATAGTGGAGTCTGCATTCATGGAGATATTCAAAACCAAACTGGACACAGTCCCAGGCAACCTGATCTGGCTAACCCTACCTGAGCAAGGTGGTGGGACAAGGTGACCTCCAGAGGTGCCTTTCAACCTCAGCTCTTCTGCGATTCTGTGAAAGAAAGGAAGAAAAACTGAAAAGCCTTCAAAAGAGGCTAATATGTTTACTAATACCATTCAAAAGAAAATGGATAATAGGCATAAACCAAAACTGAATTCTCTACATGAAATCTAGGTCAAGATTTTTAATAGTATGTTCCTGAATTAGTGCCCTGATGTTTCAGAAAGGCTGTGTCATTTAGACTTTAATAAGAGTTGCTGTGCATCCAAGGACATGTAATATGAATACCTGTTAATACGAATGCAAAGCTATGATTGAGACTGTAAGCTTTTGATTTTGTGATCTGTACATTTGAAGACACTACGAATCAGTTAATAAATTCTTTCAGTATTCAAATGTCCAATTCAATTGCTATTCAGTCTTCAAATTTAGTCTTTTGCTTTTATGGTTATATTGATTTGTCCATTGAGGGGGATCAGTGGGGAGTTCAGTTTAGCCATAAAAATAGCAGACTGGAAATAATAAATATCTACAGTAGAGACTTTGAACCTGTATGAAAGTTTGAAAGAAAAGGGAATAAAATAGAGTTAGTACTTAGTCAGAATTCGCTTATACTAAAGGTACAAGCATATTACATCCATAAATTTAGATATACAAAGGTAAAACTTTGTATGGATGACAAGAGGGAAAATCTTTAAGACAGCGATATTAACACAGCATTTTTTTTAAAAAAACAATTGCTGCTATCATCTCCCAAGTCTATATCTGGCCCACAGGAAGTCTAGTCAACAATACAAGCCAACATCAAAAGATGCCACCTCTGCATTTTCCATCACTTCATAGCTTGCAGCCAGGAGTAATAAGTCACAACTACAGTAGAAACCAAAATAATAGTCCAAACAGTTGGATATAATAGTAGTGATGGAACCATAAGGGCATCTAAAATCAGACATAAGTGGGAGGGGACCAAAATAGAGCTTTGCAATTCTGTAGCCCAGCAAACTAGCTCTCGACTCTAAGGTGGGGAGACACAAGTCTTAACCATGGCAATAAAAAGATTATTGGCTTATAAATGTGGTTCCTGCATCCATCTGGTTTGAGATAGAATTTTTGACTATAAGAGGTGCATTGTATTTTCCAGTTTTCACCTTATAAATCTGTTTGTCCATAGAGTTCTTGGAAGAGGTTCCTGGCTTCGTCTAATATTATATAAGTGGCCATTTTATGTAAGCCCTTAGTTTTTAAATTTTAGTGAGATGAATAACAAATATTCTGTTCATGTTTACAGGCTATCTAACATCAATACTTTAAGTAAATATTGCTTAGCATAAACAGTCTTATACTAAGAACACAGCAGGAATAATGAAAAGTGCCATTAACGAGCTATTGAAATTAACTGGTTAAACAGTCCAGAATTGGTTAGAGTATCATAAAAATAGCCAATTCTATTTTAAATATTAATTTAGAGCAGTCTTTCATCCCAACAAAACTGTCCCCAGAAATAGCAGAATCAATAATCCGCCAGGAGACTCCCAGGCTGTTACAATTGTGAAACGAGGGACTAGAGCACCAGAGATGTTAGGGGAATTCAACTTTGAATGACATGAAATAAAATTCCACAACTGTCTTGTACTGATATGACTAAATTTTGAGCAGTGCAGAAACTTGGATAATAAAGGCTTGGATAGTTAAATACAATGTACTCTGGTAGAAAATAAGATAGATCATCTAATAAGAATGCTAGAGAATTAATCAAGTAATAAACTATAAAATTGAACTGTAACTGTGACACTCTCACCTTATAAAGCTGTTATCTTTATCGAGAAGTGACAGCCATGATGATATTCACTAGCTGTTAACTTAAATAGAGCCAGCATCCTCTGAAATCCACGTGAATTTTATTCTCAATTTAAATACATGTTTTACTTCTGTGTTGGGGAGGAGGGAGAGAGGGAGTCTCGGAGAACATATCATCCGAGATTGGAAAGGATACCACTAGTAAAGCTTGGGGGGGAAATTAAGAAAATATCTTCCTCTCCCTTCTTCTCTAGCATCTCTTTATAGAAATCACTTTGTCTCATTCATAAAACTATATACTGTGCTATATGTTTGAGCAGGACTTTTCTTTTTGCACAGTTTTAGGGAAAAAAATTACTTGTGTGTTTGACTTTATGCATTATGTCTCTTTGTGGTTAATATTAGTCTTGTCATGAAGGGAGTGATTTGCATGCATATCTGTGTCTGTTGAACTGTCTGGCACCAATTCCTTTTGATCAAATGAAGTGTTAAGTAGCCTCGTTGGTCCTTCACTTTGAATTTATATTTTTCAGTCTTTGGGAAAGGCTTAAAATTTCTTTACATTGTCTTTGCTGTTCAGAAGTAAACCCCACATGCCTGGTAAAGTTGGCAGATCTGTATTAGCCAATTAAAGCTCAGCATGCCTGCTATATCTGTTGTTATTCATAATTTTCAACAAGTGTACTCTGTCACCTCTGCTGAGATACTGAATTATAATCTGAAATTATTAAGATACACAGCTAAAGCTATCAGGAAAGATAGATGGCCATAGGATTAAAGCATTTCATTGGGATGTAGCAATCTTGATGGGTAGGCACGGTTCTAGCACTGCTCCTCAGCAGTTTCAATAGCAATTTACCATAAAATTGTAGTATATACACTGGGACTTGCATAGGCATTTTCCCTGATATAAGCGGAATTAGGATTGTAAACATTGAATTCTGAGATGTACTGGCTTTATACATTCTTGTACAAAGGATAGCTTTCCTAACATTCCTAACTTGCTAAAGAAGCAACCAAACTTAAAATACAGTATCTTATGGGATCGCAAAGCTAAATGAAGCTCAGCTTGCTGTTCTGCAAGTCAACTCCTAAGAGTACATGTTGCATAGGGGTGTGCTTTTGTACAGCTCCCTATATAAATGCAGTTGGTAGCAAATTTGTATTACCCCATTAATTCATTCTCTTGATGTCAGTACAGATTTCCTTAGAGAAAGATATCCAGATCTCCAAAGCCAGGAGATTAGTGTTCAGTTAAGGAAGAAACTCTCATGTTCTATGTGGTCTCTCTAACTCACTATAAATTGCATTGTCTGAAAGTTTGGGAATGCTGAATAGTCTGTTGCATGTTTTTATAGGCATCCATCATTAACCTTTGTCTTTTGTAGAGCTGAGATAATCGGTGAGATATTATACTTTGCTAAACCTGCATTTTTCTTTTCCGTTATATGAAAGTAGGACATCTGGTATGTGCTGGGACAGTATTTCAAACATCATCTCCTGCTGAGCTGTGCACAGTAATTAATTACATGTCAAAAGATGAACAAAGTATTTCTTCAATAGTTATTGTTATTTGCCTTAGCTGCACTAAAATAAATATCTCTACTGCCATTTCTAGCAGAGTGGTCTAAATAGCCTGTGTTCTGATTCCCATATACATTAGTATAATCAAACAGAAAAAAAGTATTTTTCAAAAGCACACCTCTTGATATTTTTTACTAGAATTGTCTCATTTCATTTGTTTATACTGACCTCAGATTCTGTGCATATTATAAACTTCTACACAGCATATAGGCTGTTCCACTGAGGGGAAGGAAGGATGGCCCATTGATGATAGTGTCAGTAAAGGACTCAGGAGATCTGTGTTCAATAACCTTCTCCGTCAGTTTCCTTCCTGTATAGTCTTGGCAAGTCTGTTAGATTTACAAGGCTATTTCAGTGCTGAAATGCTTTTTGATAATCTGGCTTTTAGATTATCAATTTCCCATCTGTTATATGAAGATAATAATACTGGCTTTACAATCCTGGGGATATTTGAACTTGCAGAAGGGAATAAAGAAGTTCTTAGGTGGCTGCTCAGACATCAGCTTCATATACTTTATTCCATCCTGTCTTTTCTGAAATGGAAAAAGGTAATCTCTCTGAGCCTTCAAAACAGGGTGGCTGCATGTTCCCAGGAGTCATTTGGAAGAGTGCTAGCTGTCATAAGCCAAAAGCCAGTGACTGCTCTTGTAGTTTAAGTACATGATCAAGTCACCAGTGCCTAGGAATATGCTCTGGCACAGTTTAATTTCCTATATATAGGTGTAGCCTTTCCCCACTCTGAGATTTTGTAGGAATAGAGGATGTTGTATGTAGATACAGCATAATGAGGACTTTCAGGGCTGAAAGGATGTTCCTTTTCCTGACATAGAACAAAAATTCCTTGGGAAAATCTGTATGACCTTCACCAGTTTTTAGAAGGTCAACTTCTATTAGGAGGTGTTGTCAATTCCAGCACGTCCCAATGAGCTCTATCACTGCACATCTCAAATGCAAACCTAGGTGTCTAGGGCTGCTCAACCATTTTCTTAGGAGCTAATAAAAAAATCTTTGTTTTCACCGATTTCCCCTGCCCTGGTTTTTTTTGAACTCCAGCCCTCCTGTTCTCTTGCAGGATCATGCATAAAGGATGCCATGGCAATGCTCATGACTAGGTGACTCTTCACCTAGAGGTCACTGTTTACTCAGTTTTGCCTTGAAGCGTGTGAATGAAGGTCATCAATAAGAAAGTCAGCAGATTTCCGTGTGAACTGGATTCAGATGGACTTGCACAGCTGTAACCACTATTGTGGGTATTTCCATACTTAGCTCCACAGTGTAATTGTCTACAAAGTCTTTTAGGAAAAAGATGCTCAGCCAAAAGCTTTTAACAAGTGCCAGTTCTATTTTTACAATTTGTGTCACGATCCCATGTTTGAAAACCACATTTTTATTTGATGTGACTTACAACGCAACCTGGAGGTGAATGCACTGTTAAGTGCAATGTTTCAGTGAGGAGTATGAACACAAACAGCACAGGTGAAGGAAGGTAGAGCCTGTTCTTTCCCGTAGCACCTGTTTGTGAGCTTAGCGTCTATGAAAGCTGGTCTGTGCCAGACTGGGGGATAATCTGCTTCCTTTTCTTCGAGGAAATTGCTCTTTATTGTAGACATATCTGTCTGGGGTACTAAGTTACTGCATGAGCCTTTCAGAAATGGGCTGTCTTTCTTTCCCAGCTGAAGTACTGACTCTTGTATAAGTCACCTGCAGATCCAACACAGTTTCCTTCTCTCTCACAGGTACAGGAATCGCTGGAGGCATGACGGTAAAAGAATCATAAAGCTGGCAACAATTTAGAAATGTTTTAATAAGGGAATTATTCATCAGCACAATGATTCATGCTCACCAGTTTTCCAGAGGAGATGGTCACAGCATTTTTTTCCACTGGGAGGAGGGAGACAAGGGGCAGACAGGCAAAGCTGATTCCCAAGGCTTGGCTCCACACTCAAGAGAAATGGATGTGAATTTTCTCATCTTTCCTTCAATATTTTCTCAGCTCCTGGATGTGTGGGAGGAAAAGGAAGTTATTCAGAATCAATTATGACTTTCCACTACGTTGCTGCATTTTGGATTACTGTTTGTCTTATGTCAACAGCCCATTGTCTCTTGTATGAACTGATTCCTACCTCCCCGTTCTGTTATCTTTCAATCGCAACAGTGTGAAACCAGTTTCAAGGCAACTGAAATTACCTGTAAAGAGACTACTCAGATATGCTTTTCAGGCCTGGTTAAAAATCCCTTTAAAGGCATAGAAAAATTTCCAAAGATTAAAGTGGGCTTTGGTTTAGGCCGATGGTATCAAAACCATATTTGGGAAATCTCTGGGTATTAAGCTTTGATATCCATTCAGGAGCCATAAGATATGACTAATAAGAGCCAGTGTTACTCAGAAAATTTAGGAAAGGGCAAACTGTGACCCTGCTTGTGAAGAGAAAAAATACCAACATAACTTTTAAAATCACAGTTTGAATTTAGTGTTGTTTCTTGGGGATCCTCCAGAAACAATGTCCTGATGGTTCCTCATATTTTTAAAGCTTTTAATCTTCTTACTTTATTGACACAGAGAGAATTCCCCCAACCCCTAAACTCAGTACATAACAAGAGAGATGTGTCCTATTAATAAAGTTAGACTGTTAAAAGTATTCCCTATTCTATATAACTTGTTTCAAGCTCTTTACTTAAAGAAATAGGACTTTTTTTACAAAATGGAAAACTAAATGCTTATTAATCTTTTCCAGGTGTGTAAGAGCAAATAAAAAGGCCACACTTTAATCCATGTTCAATATTTAAAAAAGAATCTTACTGCAGATAAATATGCTCTGATGCTGACCATTAAATGATGCATTTTCAAGGTGTGTGGCCTTATTAAGTTTGGAAATTCATATACAGCTCACACATACGTGCCTCTGTTTCTAGTAGTGAGAGTATTTTGATATGTACCAAACACCACAGCCTGGAACTGACATCATTCTTTGGCAGACATGTGAATATTTTGTATTGTAATTGCTGGCTTGCATGTCAGTACACTCCCGCTGTCTATTAAACAGAACGATATACTTGTGTTCTGGGTGTTTTGCCAGTCCTTTCTATTGGCTAAGCAAATAAGGGTTTTCTCACCAGCTAAAGGGCTTAGTTTATGTGTACAGTTTGCTTATGTGCAAGACAGAGGTGGCTAGGTCTCTTTATTTAAGCTGGAAAAACATCTCCAAAAGTTATATGAACATTCACTTGAACATTATATTTTTACTTCCTCATTTAAGTGCTTTCAGTGAACATTCCCAGTGAACTGTTTCTCAAGCTAGGGTCTACTGGGGGTCATAAACAGGGTCAAAAATACCCTCTACAGCTATAATGCTTCCTCTATAGCTAAATTTGAGGGGGGGTTCCCAGACACATTCTGTTGTAAAATAAGGCCATAAACACGGAAAAATGTTGATAATCATTGCTGTAGTGGGCAAAGGTTTTAGCAGCAATATTAGAACATTTTCATTTCAATATTTAGAAAACACTCAGATAAAGTGAATTTTTATTCCTATAAATGAACAGAAATCTCAGCCCTATGCTAGAGCTTACTTTTTAATAGAAAGAACACTAGAAGTACTCTATAAAGAGGATGAACAGTACTTGCATTTTGTGCTACGATTGCAATGCGTATTATTGAGCTAGATTAATAGACACATGGCTTACGAGCAGCTTAACTTAAACAAACTGAATCTTTTTGGTGATCAGAAACTAATTTTGCTGGGGAAATAATTTTCTTTGATTCAGATTCACTCAGCATTGATGTAGACATGTAAATCACTGTGAAAATATTGCTGATGGATGCTTTAATTCTTGTTTGTCTAGAATTCCCTCAATCCATCTTGTAATTTGATGTTAATATTTCTTCTCTGGTTTCTGGAAACTGCTGTTTACTGGTAAAATATGTCAGCACTGAAGCATTCACTGGAATTTTCCCAGTTGTGCAAACTGAAATGCAACTAATAAGCAATATCACATCTGAAAAATAATATTTCTGGACAAATAATAGTCATAAGAAATACTTCCCCCACCCCAAAAAAGAGTAGCTTGATATTGAATGCAAACTGAAGTCCTAAGCATCTTAAATTGTTTGACACTTTATTTCATAACTTCAGCAAAAAGTAAAAATACAATCAGGAAGCTTATAAAGTTAGTACCACTGGTAAAGGTTGACCTTTCAGTGTCAAATAAGGAAGGAACTGATAAGAGAACACTTAGATAAATCTGCTGATTTAAATTTGATTAAGTCTTATAGTCTTCCTCTTGAGAACTTCCAGGCATAGCAGCTGATGTCTCCAATCCTATTTTTGTGGAGAATAGTGGAGGTACTGAAAATCAGGATGAGGACAAGTCTAACAGTTGATGGAGAGTGTTCTTATTAAAAGTGCAAGCAGAACCAAATTGGGAGAGGCTGCTAGCACATTGTATGACATAAACAGAGCTCAAAATGACCCTTAAAAAATTTAGGCAATGTCCTGGAGAAGAAAAGGCTGTTATTCATTATAAATAAATACAACATTCTACACAGAGAAAGGAATAATCAGCAAGTTGCCTGATGCTTTTGTGGCGAAGTAGTATTTCTACAGAAAGAATCTAGAACTTGTAGTGAATCATTAGCTTATCCTCAAAAAGGATGTCATGTTGTTGCAAAGAGGTAAACTGGGTTGAGGTGTGAACAAAAATATGGAGAACAAGAGGTTTGCATGGCATACAATGTAGTAAAGTCCTGAAGGATGAGACACCAAAAGCTGTTGTGCAAACCATTCCTTTTCACTGAGGCAGAAGGATCTTTATCTAAGCAATTCCTGACATGGTTGGAAGTCTTTAAACTCAAATTAAACAAATTAAGGTTGCTCTAAACCTGCTACCCTGAGTAACTTAAAACTGTTACTTTTGCCCCAGCATCCTATGACATGGAAAACAGACTGTCATCTTGTTCCTCACAGCACTCTGAAATCTGGTGTCCTGTTTCTTCTCAGTCTCTGTCTCTTCAACAAAATAATGCCGATTTCTTCCATTTTCTCTTGCAAGCCATATTCTGTGACTCTTTTTGTAAATCTTCTAATTCCTGTTGGTCCCTAAGTTTCTTGCAATACAGCGCCTGTCACCCCTAAACTGATTACTCTCTTCCAACCTGAGCATTTCAGTGCTAAGCATAGAGAAAGTCTTAGGGAGGGACCTGGTTGTATCTGATTCTGTGCCGAAATCTGAGTGAAAAGGAGTCAGGAGCTCTTGAGCTATTGCTATTATTAGTTTTGGGAGATGACCCATATAACTCAATGTGATATAATAAAAATCATTTCAAAATGCTAAAGGTGCTGATATTTTTTTTCTTCCTCCAAACCATTCATTCTTTCGAAAGATAAGTCCCAGAGGTAGATTCCAAGGTTTCTTAGGAGAGTGACAATTGTGCTTTGGTGTTTCCCACATCCATTAATTTTATTCTGTTTTCTTCACAGTTCACTTCAAAATGCAGGCTCGAAAAATTCCCCAAGCTGTTATCTAGAGGGAGCTCTTGCCTTTGAATGGAAGCTGTGTGTTTCATAATAGAAAAGTATATAAATTTGTTTGAAAACTGCATTACTCCTTGTTTTAGATGTTTAAATGGAATTGTCATTTGGAGGAATACTGTAAGTTATTAGGTATAATCAGATCTGATATGTCTCATGTGTATACATATATATGTATATATGCGTGTATGCATATATATATATATATCAGGCTGAGAGGTTCCAACCTTTCTAAAGCGTGAAAGTAGGATACCCAGTCTCTCAGCAGATATTGCTTAGTTCAGTTGCTCTTTTTCTTTTCTTTAAAACAGCAGATAGATATGAATAAAAAATCACTTAAACATCTTTGAAAGACATGTAACACAAGATCACTGTCATTACTGTTTATGATCTTTTTTAAATACATATTACATATGTAACTTATTTCAAATGTATTGACATCTATGAGCAATTCATATGCACATATGCATTATTTTTTTCCTTTTTTCAAGTTCTGTTACTTCGGTGTGGTATTGGGCCCTGTGGTGAGAGCTTATACAGGAATTGGTGTACAACGGTCTAACAAGCATGCAGAGCCCTGCTGAAGTTGTGTGAGAAAAGTGAGGGTGCTGGCACTCAGGGTGAGAAGAGATGTTTGTTAGTTCCTTTCTAGAACTAGAGAAAATCTCCTGTATAGAGGGGGAAAAAGCCAGTAACAATTTACTTGCTCTGTATTCACAATCCTCAGCTCATACCTGTAATAATCAGGTGAAACTTCCCTGACTATGCTGTGATCCAGCTGCATCAAGTGAGGGCAGGCTGTATGAAGCAGATGAGTGGTGTTTGGTTGTAGTTGTGCTCTCAGGCAGTTTGCTATCAATTTTACAACTCTGTCAGCTCTCAGCTCCACAGGGTGATTATGCACAGAAACTTAAAACATGTTTTATATTGCTGTTATTAAAATGATAAGAGCCAGAGTTTTATTATAATGTTTAAGGATTCTATGTGCATCTTACAATGAGCTCCCATAATTTCATGAATCAAAGATTTCTTCACTAAAACAGTTTCTGAGATAAAATTTAACTAATTTTTTTCCTGAGTTGGAATCAGTATTCTATATATAAGAATGTTTTCCATTAAAAAAAGCAGATCACTTGACAGGTTCTTTCTTTTTTAGTTGAACTAAAACAGTTCACAGATTGCCAAGTTGAAATGTGCCTGTCAGCCTGGACTAAATAAGAATATGTTGTTCAGATTCTAACAATGGAAATGATCAATTATCAGTTGAAAAACTTCAGCTTCCAAGTTGATTTGAAGGGACAAAGGTGTACTGTTATGTAAATGCTATCCTGCTCTTCCTAGATTTGTACGGCTGGGGGCTGAATGATGCTGTGTTTGATCCTAGTCTGCCTGCCAGTTGTCTGCCTCTTCATACGGTCTCAACTGTTCGCATCTGCAATTGATACCCTCTTTATACGTATAATGTATGATACTGGTTGTACATGCGTTCTGTGTAACTTCGAGATTTCAGTCACATTACCATATTTTCATACTGTTTGTAGTTAACTGAATAATAATATAGATG
This sequence comes from Platalea leucorodia, assembly GCF_965183815.1. Classification (NCBI taxonomy): domain Eukaryota; kingdom Metazoa; phylum Chordata; class Aves; order Pelecaniformes; family Threskiornithidae; genus Platalea; species Platalea leucorodia. The sequence continues at coordinate 103,456,639 of NC_138824.1, forward strand.
ACAGAATTGACAACTAGGTACTGGGCCTCAACTGTTTCTTCCTGTAGTTTCTATTAGCTAGACTGGATTTGGTTTCTCTGTGTGAATGATTCTGTGTCAAGCAACAGACCATTAAATGTTTTAGATTTTAATTGAACTGGAATGCTTCGGTGATAATCTGAAAAATGTGCCTAATTTTACTCAGCCATATGATTTTCTTGTTTCCTTGAGGGAAATACTGTGCAAAAAGTCAGGTGTGCTGACATGCAGGCAGATGAATCATGGCTAGGTATGGTTGAGAATCCTTAAATTGAAGATGTTTTATTATTTATTTACCAGGAGAATTCAAAGTCCATGCTTTTGGAAAATAATATTTTTGAAACTTGAATCATCAGATTTCCTTTTTTATTCTGAACTTTGACACAAAAACAAGCTTCAGATTTTAATGTTAGCCAACAAATTTCAGCCTATTTCATGTATAAAATCTTATTGTATAGAGCTAAGAAGAATATAGAAACAGTGTGAATCAACTGTAGACCCAATATATAAATGTCCTGTCTCTTCAAGGAGAGGAAAATGCTCCAAAGTCTTAAACTTTTGATGCAGATGTGACCATTTTCTGTCTAGTTCTCATTACTTTTTTTCCAGCTTTTGATGGCTTGTATAAACCAGAACAGTTCTTATTATCAACATGGTTTTAAGAAGTAGTTTCTCTAGGTTTCTTTTTTAAAAAAAAAGAAAAGCACCTACTGATATAATCTCACCATTATTACTTTCTCAGTCACACCCATATTCACCCTCATGTTTGTAAAGTCCAGTTTTTCCCATATTCCAGTCAAAGCTTCCTAATGGTACATGAACAATACAGTTCAGATTATACTGACAGCTGCTTGTGATGGATGTGAAAGTATGTGGTAATGTGATGCTTGTCATATAAACTAAAGCTATCTTAGAGCAGTTGAGAATTTGCATCCACTTTAGTAGAAAATATTTATGGTATTTTAGATAAGCATACCATGAAGGACAACAGCTTCTGGTTTTGTGGCAGGATTAACTCTTGGAAAACATGATCAACTGTAGAAAGTCAAAATGCAGAACATGTAGGCTCAGAGAGGAAGTGTGTTATAAATATGAGCCATTTCCCTCCATAGTTTTTTATGGTATGGATATGTATAGGACCAGGTGCAATAGCATTGAGAATGGAAGAATCTGGGCAGCCATTTCTTTACCACCACATGCCTGGGCGTGTGTACCACACTGGGTAGGTTAACGAGGACAAGGGCTAAAGTTCTGTCCACATGTATTAATTTGAACCATATTTATGCACCGCTTCCTTTCCTTACAGTGTCTGTGTCTGTAAAAGTCTTGCCGTGGAGAAGAGAATGATGCTGTCAATTGCCTGAAATGCACTTTATCAAGATTGCTGAGAAGCTGATGCTCTTTGTGAGGATGCAGGGTAAGGATGCGTTTCCTCAGCTTGAAGTCAGTTCAGCTGAGGATCCCCTTCCTCTCTTTGCTTGCTTTAGAAACATCTTCCCTTTTGGTATTGCCCATCTGAGGACAAATCTGTGGCCGTCCTCTTGGCTCACCAGTTCCAGTCAATCAACAGTATCTTCCTTCTTTGGGGAAAGTAAGTTGGAAAGGTTTCTAGTTTCTTTGTTATTTCCTGCCTGGCTGTTGTGAACTAGCTGGATTCCAAGCTGCACAGAGGTCACTAGCAAGCAATTTGATTTCTGAGTGAGTTCTAGGGTTTTACATCCTCTACATGAATGTTTCCTTAGGAAGACAGAGTTCTGCTGCACAACTATTGAGCTGCAGGGATCCTGGGTTTTTTGCAATTCCTAATACTATTGTGATATTAAGTGGTAAGTAGGTTCCAGATGCTGCATTTGTTTTTGTTTCCCGTTGCCTGTTTTTTAGAGAATATGTGTGGTCAAAACACCAGTCAACAGAATTATTGTTTAGTATATGTGGTGATCAGCCACTTGCAGAGGCTGCAAGTCCTATTTAGTCCTGTTTATTGGGACAAAGAAAGGCGTAAGCCAAAATATTATTTAAGTGTCTAAAATAGGAGTGTGCATGGACTTCAGTATTGTGGAAGGCTTGACCGACCAGTCAAAAACAAAACAATACTCTGCAAAACAATGACTATTGCTCAGAAAACACTTAGAATATCTGAGGGCTGACTTTACTCAGGGTCTTGATGTGCTACTTCTTCAACTTTAGCCTATCTCAGTTAAAGTGCTGCATCGACTTCACACCTGGGTATTCACTGATAACGACATTTTGTAGATTTTATAATGGAAAAGGCTAAAAAAGGAAATGGAAACACTTTTAACAGTGGATTATTGTTATTTTTGTGTTCTATCAATTACATGGATACAATCCCGACATGCCTCATGCTCATAAATGACCTATGTATTTGAAGTACTCGGGGTTATGGGAAAGAAATATGATACCATTAAACACAATAAGCCTGGCTGACAAAGTGAAAGATGTGATATATATTCTGATCCCAGATTTCAGAAATAGCTCTGTAATCATCTACTATGCAAACTCAATGTCTGATGTCTCTTTTCTTTTGCTAGGAAACAAGGTGGCTTGCTAAAGAAGGTTGCCACTCAATGGTTTTGGATAATTTAATTCTCCCCTCAGTGTTGAGGGTAGACCATTTAATTATTATATGTGCAAGGCAAAAAGCAGAAAAGTTCAGAATATCGCCTATTGGTTTACCTAATTGCTGACTGGTTTTTGTCTTGGATGATGATGTTCAACAGTAAAAGGAAGTGTCCTTACTAAGACTATTAAACAATAATCTGCTAAAATATCCATAATGCTATGGCATCTTTATGCCCTCCAGAAGTGCATTATGCAAAGCAAATTAACAGTTCCCTTCTCTTTCTACTCTGGGAAGAAGAATTACACATGCAATCACAGGGTTTGGTTGCACAGAATGGGTATTGCGCTCTTGCATGCACTGGGCTACGTTATGCTGCAATGAATGCTGGCAGGCCTTTTGCTTCAGAGGACAGAGAGGTTTTTAGAGGCATTGGCAATTTCTGCAATTTCAGATCAGCTATTGAAGAAGCTCTGTCTTTTGCAGAGGTCTGCTACATTGTATGGTTGTTCCTAGGAAACCTGGCCTTGGTGGAAGATCAAACTGTACGTAAAGAGATTTACCCTTAAAGAAGAAAGTACTGCTGTGCCTGAGGAGTGTTATTAGCTGTGCATGTAACTAAGCGCAAGCCATTTTTCAATGTGCAGCAGAGCATGCTCTTCAACTGGAAAGGGTAGAAAATGGTATGTGTGACACTAAGAGCTTAGTGTCAACAAGATATCCAAAAGTACTTTTAAACTATGAAATTCCGTTTACGAAAGGTGGGTATATGTCTTCAGGTATTGTCTGCACCAAGACTGTAAACTTTCCAAAGCCGTTTCCTCCTGCCCACCAGCTGCCTTCCTCAGGTTTAGCTTTGTCTGGTATCTTGGTTCCTCATCTGGACTGTTCCAGGCATGCAACAGTTCTGGAGCCCGGGTTGTGGACTGTTAAATCTGCATATTTCTTCCCATTTCTTTCCAGATCATTTGCAAATTACCTGTAAGTAGATTTTTGAATAAGACCAGAAAAAGAGGCATTCCTTTTCTAGTAGTCTAACAAGAACATTTTAGCACATTTCCCTAGACTTTTGCCTCTTAGATGCTTAAAAAAACTGATTTTTCTTGCCACTGAACATTTCACTGAGTAGTAAGAGTGTTTCTAGCACGTGTTTGCAGTGTGGTTTGATCTTTCAAAAAACATTTTATGGATTGATCTGGTTAAATGGTTTGAAAATAAGACCAAACTGAGATTCCAGAGATTTCTTCTCAGTTGTCTTGTTATCTCTACTAGCCATGGCTCTAATTGAATACACCTTTGGAAACTCAACAGGAAAAAGAAAGGGAACTGGTCTCTAGCAATGCAATTCTGTACAACACAAGCACACAACTGTGGGGCCAGGATCAAATTCTGACACCCAACAGAGAAGTGCTACTATGTCCCAACTTTTTTTTCCTCATTCAAGTCTGTGATGCACAATGTTCTGTGAGAAGTATTAACACAGGATGTGGTGGTAAGAAAATTTATGGGTCCAAGGTGTCTTTTCTGCTGTGTATCTAATTAGCTCCCTACACAGGTATATCATACTCACTCTGTATAACACACTGATGCTTTAATATTAATATTAATTTCTGACAGGTTGACTTCTAAGTTTCATCCTAAAACATTGCTTGTAGCAACAAAGTTTTGCAGAATTGGTTGGATCTAGACATCAAGGCATAGATCTCTTTTGGTGACTATATCCTGAATTTTTGTTTCTTTATCAAATAACACACTGTTATTTGAAGAATTTGTCATATGATTCAGTTCCATAGAGTAGAATAAATGTGGCAACAGTCAAAAAACCTGGTTAAATGTGTAGCACTGACAGGCTGGAGTACTTTTACTAACTGCAGTTTTCCAGATCCCTACTCTTTGTTTTTTTTCAAGATAGAGGAAATATATGCCAAGTTTATTAGACCCATATCTCCCAGATGCATTCATTAGCCAAGATCCTTCCTGTCTGGAAGGGTGTTCCCAGTAAATGTAGTTTGGCTTGCAGTTGCTGTGACCTGATTCAGAACAGGAAACTTCAGAATGTTATCCCCTCCTCCGACGGCATTTGAACTGTTCTGGAACAGAGATGATCATGAAGTAATCATTAATGACCTCTAATGCTTTACTCATATGCCGTGCAGTTTTAGAATATTGAATTATTGCTGTGGCTTCTGTAAGTCCAACTTTTACTAAAAAGTTGAATAATCAATGCAAGAGTCCATCTTAGATTTTTATTTTTAATTTTCAAGGAAAGTGTGATTAGCCATGAGTTAATAGCTATAGACATCACTCACATGATTCATAATATCAATACATGAGGCAAGGATGAGAGAAACTCTCAACCACTGCACTTTTCTTTAGTAGCTTGGAGTATGTCTTAAAAAAAAAAAAAAAAAAAAAGCCCAGACCTCTACTAGAAAATATTTTGTGGAAAGGGCTTTTTAAAAGGAACTTTTGAGAGGGGACAGACAAAACTAACAGTGATTAGATGGGGCAGGGAAGTAAAATCTGTATGTATTAATACTGATAAGGTCACTAAGGATTAAGGCCAGTGATTCCACAGCCACACAAATGGGTAGAACCAACTTCCAAATCTCCAAACCTGCAGCACAAACATTGAGGAACACAATAGTTTCTAGACACAATGAATTTAGCATCCTAACAGAAATCATGAATAAGAAAAAATAATTAATTGGGAGAATGGTTAATCTTTGATTATTAATTAAGGTATGGTCCATTAGGAGAAATTCAGCATGGATTTTTGAAGAGGAAATAATGCCTGATCAACCTGGTAGCTTATTACAAAGAATGACTAGTTTGGTAGATGAGAGGAGAGCAGTGGATGTTGTCTATCTTGACCTTTACAAGGCTTTCAACACTCTCTCCCATAACATTCTCATTGACAAACTGATGAAGTATGGGCTAGATAAATGGACTGGGGAGTGAACTGAAAACCAGCTAAACTGCCAGGCTCAAAGGGTTGTCATCAGCAACACAGTGCCCAGCTGGAGGCCAATCACTAGCAGTGTACCCTAAGGGTTGATACTGGGTCCAATACTGCTTAATGTTTTCATTACTTATCTGGACAAGAGGGCACAGTGCACCCTCAGGAAGTTTGCATATGACCCAGAATTGAGAGGAGTGACTGACACACAGATGGCTGTGCCACTATTCAGAGGGACTTTGGCAGGATGGATAAATGGTCTGACAGCAATCTCATGAAATACAACAAAGGGAAGTGCCCAGTCCTGTCCATGGGGAGGAATAACCCCATGCTCCAGTACAGGCTCAGGACCAACCAGCTGAAAAGTAGTTCGGTAGAGAAGGACCTGCAGGTCTTGGCGAGCACCACATTGAACATGAACCAGGAATGCATCCTCACAGCAAAGAAGGCCAGCAGGATCCTGGGTTACATTGGGCAGTGTGTTGCCAGCAGGTCAAAGGGGGTGATCCTTCCAATCTGTTCAGCCCTGGTGAGACACATCTGGAGTGCTGTGTCCAGTGTTAGGCTCCCCAGTATAAGAGAGACAGGGGTGTACTAGAGTGAGTCCAGTGAAGGTCCACAAAGGGGATGAAGGGACTGGAATATCTCTCCTATTGGGAAAGGCTGAGAGAGCTGGGACTGCTCTCCAGGAACATCCAGGAACAGAGAAGGCTCAGGGAGACCTTATCCATGTGTATAAATACCTGATGGGGGCAGTAAAGAAGATGGAACCAGGCTCTCCTCAATGGCATCCTGTAGCATGTTGAGAGACACTGGGCAGAAAATGAAATACATGAAATTCCATGTGAACCCAAGAAAACACTTTTTTACTCTGTGAGTGGTCAAACACTGCAACAGGTTGCTCGATACTTATGGAGTCTTGGAGAGATTCAAAACATTATTGCTCTAGTTTACCCTGAACAGGGGTGGGGCTCAACTATGTGATCTCCAGAAGTCCTTTCCAATCACATCCATTCTCTGTTTCTGGGAAATGGATAATCAAAAAACAGGAAAAAATGACAGTGAATGCATAGGGATTCATTACAGAAGTAGCATCACTTACCATGGCAGGAACATCTCACCCTGTTCTGCAACAAGTTTTCATATCATTTTCCTATACCTGGGGAAGTACAACCCCATGCACCAATATATGCTGGGGGCCACTCAGCAGGAAAGCAGCTCGGTAGAAAAGTCCCTGGGGGTCCTGGTGGGCACCAAGTTGAACATGAGCCAGCGATGTGCCCTTGCTGCAAAGGCGGCAAACAGTATCCTGGGCTGCCCTAGACAAAGTATTGCCAGAAGGTTGAGGAGGTGATTCTTCCCCTTTTTTTCAGTGCTGGTGAGGCCACATCTGGGGTGCTGTGTCCAGTTCTGGGCTCCTCAGGACAAAAGAGACATGGACACATTGGAGAGATTTCAGCGAAGGGCCACAAGGATGATGAAAGGACTGGAGCATCTCTCCTGTGAGGAAAGGCTGAGAGAGCTGGGACTGTTCAGCCTGGAGAAAAGAAGGCTCAGGGGATCTTATCAATGTATATAAATGCCTGAGGGGAGAGTGGACACATCCAGGTTCTTTTCAGTGGTGCCCAGTGACAGGACAAGAGGCAATGGGCACAGACTGAAACACGGGAGGTTCCCTCTGAACATCAGGAAACACTTTTTTACTGTGAGGGTGACCAAGCACTGGCACAGGTTGTCCAGAGAGGTTGTGGAGTCTCCGTCGCTGGAGATATTCAAAAACCATCTAGACACAGTCCTGGGAAGCTGGGTCCAGGTGGCCCTGCTTGAACAGGGGGGGTTGGACAAGAAGAGCTCCAGAGATCCCTTCGAACCTCAACCATTTGTGATTCTGTGATTAAAGCTAGCAAGGAATGTTAGAATGACAGCAGAGTATAAGCAAAATACTAGTAAGAAATTATCCTGGAGGGATTCAGCGAGGCCCTTTTGACGCACACACAAAAAAATGAACTGTAGATGCTTAAAAGCTGATTGAAATGGTATTTTATACTACCATTTGGCCATATACAGCTTGCCCAGAGAAGGGAATAGGGAAGAATTGTTTTGTAACACCTTCTTAAGAACTTAAGAATCTGAAAAGAAAGAGCAGCAGAACTAGGCTGAATGAAAAGCCTTTTAATGCTCTTTATAGTCTTGCTGGTAGATCCTGCAAAGCATAGGAAAATAGCCCATGACTGACAGTTCTCACGAGCAATGTAAGTTCTTATCCTAGAAGGCTGGATGCTTCCAATGCAGGGAACGGGGACCAGCTGTCACCCAAGCTATGTTAGTTGCTGATCTCAGCTCAGCACCAGCTGTGAGGAATTCTACATTCTTGTTAATGTTGTTAAAACACATTTGTCAAGTGAGCAGGGGTCTGCACATGGACATGTAGCAGTGCAGTTCAGAATGCAGTGTGATTTTGGTAGTAAGGTGTCCAAAGCAGAGTAATTCATCTTGATATGTTTTCAACATCACTTATCAAAACATTGCAGAAGCATGACACAACCAAAGGTTGCAATGTGATCAAATAGACACAGGTGCTTTAACCAGAAGAATACAAGCAGCTCTTCAGGCACTGCAGATCCTGCCCAATTATTTTCATTGAAACTTCTTCAGTGTTTCAAGGTCAGGGATTTTCAAGAGTTCTGAAGATCATTTAGTTTGATTTCCATTCTAGCACAGGACCTGAAATGTTATGGGCTGTGTATCAAAAGATTACCTGCTTTGCTGCTCAAAGGGCTAATAGAAAAATCTACATTGTACCAAGAGTCCAGATACATTGTATCTCAGTCAAAAGATAGGGGATTTTTTTGTTTTGCAGGAATATTTAGAGATAATTAACATGACATTTGTTTTGCTAATTACCCTGAAGGAAAATAAACTTACCTCATTTCCTACTGTAACTCACTCAATTTTGCTGCTTTCCTCACCAACAAAGAATGTAATAGGATAATCTTAACAATAAGAGTCATTCTCATTAGTTTTGGAGGCTTTGATGGTACATCCCTAGTTTCTTGACAAAGCCAACAGACCTCAGTGGAGCAGTTGTGTGCATATACATACCTCACCTTTGTATGTTTGTATAGAGTCAGTAAGAACTATGATGTGGAACTCAACCACCTTGATTGTTGTCATGTTTGGAATAGAGCAAAGATGTGACTAAACAAAGGTGTGGTCTTCAGCTCTGCTCCTCTATCAAATCAACTTCTGTGATGCTAAAAGGCATATATAAAGCATTCATACATAAAGCAATATAAAACTTTGCTGGATTTTATACACACACTCTCAAACAAATATACATATATATATATGTTTGTACACAGAGTAATCAATACAGAATTTAAAAAGACACAACACATGCTTATTTAATTCTACATTGGCCCTGTGTAGCTTTGTTTATTCTTTGGTTGCCTGGTGACTGCCAAGTTTGAATTAAATCTCTTTTCCTTCCCCTGCAGCCCTCACTTACTTGAGAAGGTGGCCAACAGGAATACTGGTTTTGTTATTTATGTTTCCAGCTCAGAAGCTGTCCCACTAAAAATAAAGTGTCTTGGCATGGGACAAGAAAACATTGCATTCACAGAAATGGGCAGTGCCACCCTTTCCCTCATTCCCACCAGGGGTCAATGAAATTCAAATAAATATCATGACTCATTCCTTGCTCAAAATTTCTTCTTTCAGTAAATCGTAGATTGATTTACTGAGTGACGTAGTAAAGAAGGCTTGGAACATAGTGAAATACATATGCAGGTGCACAATGGGAGCCGAGTTTAACCAAAGCTGATTTACTAACATCTTACAATTTAATGGTTTCACATTTTTTTCCACAGAAGTGTGTGTTCTTATGTCAATATGTGTTTTTGACACTAGAAGGACTGTAGCCACTAAATTTTTATGCATCCTCTGTGTACCCTTTTCACTTTAAAATCAGGATTTATGAGCTGAAAATGAATTGCATACTTCATCCGTAACTTAGTTTTTATTTTAATTCAATCCCTACAACGCCATCACGGCTTCCTTGGCTTCATCTAAGCTTCATGAGCCTCATTCTCATGGATGCACCCAAATGCGTAGGAGTAGAAGGAAGTTGTGTTTTGTGTTTTTATGAGTACATTGCATTTCACTGGATAAGGAAAGTTGAAAAGATGAAGGGATGAATACACTTTCTGTCACTTCTTTCATACATCAGATGGCTACCGAAGAATGTGTCATTGGTATACCTTGTGCAGGAACACGGAGACGAAAAAAAAATTTAAAAAAGCTGAATTCAAAATAGTATTTGTGTCTGTGTGCTCAATCTACCACAAACATCAGCTTCCCTGCTTCCAAGGCCGGGGGGTGGGGGTGGTGGTGGGGTGTCTTCCAGCTTCCATCTGTATTAAGGATCTTCCTGCACACAACTACATTACTGTCTTAGCTCATATCACAAGTGTGCTTTGAAGGAGACTCTCTAGATCATCTTCACTTAACATGCTTTGGTTTGTATCATGGAGCAGTCTCAAGTGCATGAGCAGGACACATTTTAGATAAAATTAAGCTGAAAGGGCACATGGTACATTCCAGATGTAGAAAGGTATGCAGTACATGCAGCTCAAATTTGAGCTAATACAAACCATAAACCCCTGGAGCATGCATAGTGTGGATGTCAGCTCCTCAGCACCAGCTCTTTCACTTTACAGATCCATTCTTTATGAATGCAGACATAGACCAGCAGTCCAAAATGTCGCTCTGTGGTAGACTGGATGTGCTTTGAACCTGAATGGAGGAGGAGGATTCTGATGTTCAACAGCTTTTGCCATTTAGAAACTTTCAAATGGCACCAGAGCCTGAGTGCTTTACACACAGCAAACCTGATATCCTAACATGACACACCTCTGCAGGTAGACCACTGGTTTGTCTTCAGGCCCCTGCTCTGCTGATTCACTCTGAATCGGGCAGAAATCAGCTTCGGAAACAGATTTCTTTTGACAAAATGCAGCTGTAACCAATACATTTCAAAGGAAACTTAACTTTGCAGAAAATGTTACAGCTGGGTCTTCAGGACTTCCGAAGGAATGGAAGATTTAGAACTCAGGTCTATGAGAATTTAAATACAGGAATCTTTCTATTCACAGATGTGACTGATAGCTAAGGAAAGTTTCTTTTCCTTAACAAGTGTTTCGGTCTTATTTTTTTCACGACATTGAACAGTGGATTTAAGAAGGATTGGGATGTGGACAGAGTGATTGCTTTTTGTTTTGTAACCATTTTATAAACTTAAATGAAAATAAACATGTAATAGATCAACAATTGTGGCTGGAAAGGCTGAGAAACCCAAAAGAAAGAATAAACAATGATTAGCTCAGATGAAATCCTCTGTTGACACTACCTGGTGTTCTTCTCAAAGAGCTCTGAAGGCTGAAAGAAATAGAGGAATGGGCATGGAAATACTGAAAATTTTTGTCGTTGACTGTCAGGGCTCTAAGGCCCCTAGTGAGTTTTAATTCCCCTGACTGGCCTGACCTGGGACTCCTACCCAGGCCCTCTCTTCTGATAACCCAGGAGCTCCACTTAAGCTGAGGCTCAGGCACCTAGTCTTGCCTAGGCTGTACTGTAGGTAGCTGGTCTGCTGGCTCTGACTCCTTGGTGGCCTTTGCACCTGTGTTGCCTCCAGTCCTGCATCCTGAACCATACCCAGCCATTGCCTTGCTCTGTCTGGACTTATGGAATTGTCTGCTGCCACCACCCCAGGGTCCTATGTGTAGTCCCTCCTGGCTTGATCTCTTTGTGGAGCCCTGCTCTCTCTGCTCCCTTGCAGCTGACTATGCCAAAATCCATTTTCAGCCTTCCCATCTCCTTGAAAATCATCTCCCGAACCTCTCCTGTGTTCTTCACTGTCACTCTGAAATCTGAATGGTGAGATAAGGTCTAGATAGAAGATAGGATGGGCATCTGTAATTTGCAATGGAATCAGTCAGAATTGCAGTGTAGAAAATAAAGAATACATATATCCTTGAGGTCATTGAAAATCGTGACTCTGATGACACACTGGAGTTCTGAGGTATATGATGAAATCTGCCTTAACAAAGCAGTAGGGAACTTTTAACTTAACAAGCTTATCCCTCGAGGGAAGGGACATGGATGTTTGGTGATACATCCTATTTCCTTGTACTCTGTATTTCTTCTTTATGAAGAGTGTGGTCTTGGCCTTGATTGTACCTCTGAACTCCTCAAGTTGGTCGAACACCAGCTGTTCAAACAAAGCAGAAATGACGTCAACTATTGGCACACAGAAGAAAATACAGTAAAGAATTCTGGGTATGTAGGTACACTTTGAGTTTTGACATTTTAATAAGGAAAGCAAATGCACAGGACATCCTAAAATCCTTCCTATTAAAAGAATCTTGGTAAGAAATGAAGTACAGTGATAGAAATGTTTGACTGGATTTGTACTTTAAAATGAGGTTACCATAACACTTGATTAATGCTGTTTGAGTCATACTGCAATTGCAGTACATATACAAACTGTTCTAAGATTTATTGCGCCGTAAAAAAGTCTCATTAGAGAGATGTGTGGATATTCAGTGCCATGTTAGTCTCCTTTTAGCTCCAGGCTAGCTTTAAAATCCTATTCTGTACTTTTTTAGGAAAGCTGGAAATCCAAATACTTGCTTCTGACAGAATTTAGGAAAATTAGATATTAATGGTCAATTTAACATCCTTTTTTTCATTTAAGGAAATAGCATTTTAATGCTCTTAAAATTAGAAAAAGGAAAAAAAAAAGCCTTTAAGCTCCTGATTTTTAGTACTTATTACTGTTCAATTATGTTGTTTGTGAAGCAGGTTTTTTGTGTTCTTTTCTGAAATGTTTTAATGTATTTCAGTGCAAAGTGGCTATCAGAATTTTTTTACTGCAAAGATGATGGATATATTTTCCTCCATCTTTCTTGGGAATTAAAGAGAGAGATTCTGTGTCAATATGGATTCTAGTTTGAACGTTTTAATATAAACTTTGCCACAGGGCTAAGGCCAAATTCAGATCACTTGCTAAACAAATTAATTGGAATCAATTGTTTGTAGTAATATTGGTTTCTCCATGACTCATCTTTTATAGGAGTATGCAGGTTTCTACATATTTTGAAGCAGATCTTGTTGGCAATTTATAGATTTTACACATTATGGTGGATGTCATGTCACCTTCTTATTCCCCCACCTCCTGTGACAAGCCTTCTCCAATGTCAGATGAGTCCTCATCTTCAAGGAAGTTGGGTGAGCGACAACCCTTGTGGACCAATTTGTGATGGAGGCTTGCGACCACCATTTCCTATAAAGCAATCACTCAAATTTAAGCCTGGGGGCTTGCAGCTTGGTATAACTTTCCGTATTTTACCATCTGCTGAGAGCAGACAGTGTCAGCATCTAGTGAGCTACACAAAATTATTTCACGACAAAGCCGACATTTTGAGTAAGGGGTCCTCAAATTAGTTAGTTTTGAAGTCCCCTGATAACTGTTGAAGTAGTTTGTTATTGAGGAAAAAAAATGTAAATATTTAGTTAACACACAGAGAAGGCGTGTTACATCTGATCACATTATATGGCAAAAAACCTGTTAGAGGTGCTTTAAGAAAAACAAACAAAAAAACCCATTGAAATAATTTCTAAAGGAAAAAATGAGTTTTTAGGAGTACATTGTTGCCCTGGTCACCTGTGAGAAAAAAGGGTTGTGTAAGCATGTGTCTGTTTCTTCTGCCTGAACCAACTTGCTGATTTTAACTAAATTTGTTAGATGAGTGGTGTTCACAAAGACAGTCCTAAAAGTTTCTTGAAAACAAGAAGCCAGGTAGAGAACAGTAAAAGGTGAAATACACTATCGACTATGGATAATAGAGTGTTCACCTATCTTTTTAATATGGGAAAATTTTTGACTGGACTTCACACATTCTTGGCTACAAGCCACCAAATTTGCATTAATAGGGAAACTAGGTTTTACTTTCTCTTCTTGTATGGATTTATTTGGTGGTGCTTTCCAGGCTTTGCTTTATCTACAAGTAGATCTAATTTCTAAAGAAAATCCCTAAATGCTCACAACCAAGAAAGGAAGTGTTTCCCTCAATATTTTTAGGACTATGATAGAAGACATTTTCCATGAATACTCCTCCCTCCTCTTTCTCACCTTTTTTCTTATACTGTGTCTATTAGACTAGAAAAAGAGGTTTGTGGAAAGGGATAATTTGGTGAACTGCAGGGGTCAGGGAAGTTTAACTGAGAGGCATTGAGTGGGAGAAGAAAATGGTACAAGCCTAATCTCCACCTTTTCAAGGAAAATAATTTCTCCAAGTTCATTCCCATTCCTTGTTTTCTCAAACTTTGGAATCATATATGCGGCTTTCTCCAAGACCTTTCTCCGATGCCTCCAAGGTTAGTATAAACCAAATGTTGTGATATATCTATGTGACAGACGGTGCCTGCTGCTGTCAACAATAGCAAGTAGTTTCTGCCAGCCTGATGTCAGGGCCTTTCTGTGAAATATTAACCTCTTCAGACCTGACTAACACTGATAAGCAGGCATCCTCTTGAAATCAGAGCAGGAGGTGAGGTGTGTGTGTCGGAGCTGGCTGCAATATCCTCCGCACCATTTTATTGATATTTACAACTGAATTGAACACATAACTAAAGCAAAAACTCACATTGCTTATTCTTGGAACCAGTATTTCATTTTGTTGAAGAACAGTCAGACAAGGTGCATTTCTTATTCTCTGTATTACCTTTACTTAAGTGTCACAGCCAACTGCAAAGTGGTTGTAAAAACAAAAAGTCCCTAACCAATGAGCCTGAGGATGACAATGTGTAGAGTCTCTGGTGTGCTCGTCTGCTGCTAGGAGCACTTTCTTCTAAGTTTGTTTATGTACTCCCTCTGGTTTTGCCTGTAGAGTTAATAGACATGAAATGTTTCCTGGAAATAACAATACACCGTAATGCTTTTGTATAGTATTCCTTTTTTTTTTTTTTTTTTCTTTTTTTTTTCTTTTCCTTGGCAATGGGTTTAGGAACTTCTCTGCTTTGGAATGCTAAATAAAACACTTCAATTATATTATATATTATATATTATATATTATATATTATATATTATATATTATATATTATATATTGTATATTGTATATTGTATATTATATATTATATATTATATATTATATAATCTAAATCCTGAAGTCAATTATTTTTTTTCTAAGTAAAAAGTAAAATGAGTTAAAATACATCACTTAAGAGGAAAAAATCTATCTTTCTCCTGTGCGCCTTTCCCCGTGCCACACACACCACACTCTCCCATTTACCACAAAAACTTTCATTTTGCTATCTGTACGGGTCATCTTTAAAGTTTTTTCCCAATGTGTGCTTAGATTTACATGAGAAAATATTTACATACTAATGTCAAGAGAGAGCAGCAGTGTCCTGGTCAGTTGTTTTTATCATAGTACTAGCAGCACTCTAGAACAAATAATCCATAAAATATGTTTGTACATAAAATGTGTTACCTTTCACCCTTGATCTCTCCAACCCTATTTTAAAATTAGCTTTAATATGAGCTTCCAAATGTGGTTAATTTTTAGAAAACATAAAGTTTATGGAATACTCAAATGCATCCAGTAACCAAAGCTTTATATTTGAGCAAGAAATCAACAGTCATGCAGACAAAAGTCAAAGCTGACTTAACTAATAAAACTGTTTTATTTGGATGGGTCTTTAATAAAAGATGATATTTCTGATTAGGTCTGAAAGGAAAAAAGGAAGGAGAGTCATTGTCCTGATTCAGGAAGAAAATAAATCCTGAAGACTTTAAATATCTTAAGGAAGTTCTGTCTTTTGCCTTTATCTGTCTAATAGCTGTACAAGAGTCTAATCAACTACTTTATTAAGAAAGAGGACATCTAACAATGCAGTTGACATTTGCTTTCCTGTACCTTGTCTAGAACTTATGTTGATTGAAAGCTGAGAACAGAATCATAGCTTAAGTGGGTTTAACTAATGTAGAAAGCTTAAAAGTGAGAGTAAAAATTGGCCAAACAATTGTTGTGAAGTGATTGTTGCTTTGATAGAAGCAGTAATGGCAACTATTATGGGAAATTGAAAATGAAAACATTAGCTTAATTTCATGCTTTTGAAAGATAAACTTCAGAAATGCTAGAGAGTACTGGGACAGATATTTAGATATGGTGGTTACTATAGAAAAGCAAGACCGTACACTACACAGCAGGGTTCTACATGTTTTTTCTATATCTTTGGAAAAGTGGATTTGTACTTCATTATTGAAACACTTCAGTAATTTAATTTCTTAAATCATAAGAATATTTTAAGTACTTCTTAAAAAGGAAGTTACTATTGTGTCATTGGCAGTTTAAACTGAAAACGAACAGTGGATTCCCAGTTAAGATTTGTGAATTTTAGAGAACTTCTCGCCTACAGTGAAGGTCATCCATCTGACGCCTATAAGCGTTTTGAATAGAGCTTCTTGTGTATCACAATATTGTCCGATGGAAATGTGGCAATGCTAGGCCAGGTGAAAGAATTGAAAATGACTGCATATTCTGCAGACTTTGTGACAAATATCGGATATCCTTTGCCATACCTGACTCCCTTAATACCAAAAAAGACATTAAGTATTTTTAGTGCTGACAGGTTCCCTTGTTTCCAAATCTCAGGAATAAGCTGCGCTACAGAGTGACCTTCACAATAGTCATTGCAATAAACCAGGACTCTGGGAATTTTCTCACACCAGTGCAGTTCTCAGTGGCCTTGCCTAGTAATGACCAGTGCTAGTGTATAATATGAGACTCATGTGTTAGCATTTTCAGAGGAATTTCCCAGCCTGCCTTGCTGGTATTTACCATAGTGCTGTGGAGTGGGGCATTGAGGAGGAGGGGGCAGGGGAAAGAGCATTCTACAATTTCCTTTCAGCACATTTACAGCTATTTTTTCAAGCTCAGCATGTGTGTTTTGGAGGCAGGAGAAGGCCAAGGCACTCAGATTGTTGTCTTAAATGAAATTCCAATCAGTCTAAAGGCTGGCTCTCTAGACAGCCGTTAACTTGCAGGTGTGCCGGACTAAAATGTGCAACGTGGTTAAACAAATGAAAGCCAGGCTATGAGTGTGCAGCCTTGAAATGTTTCTTAATATGAGAAGGACAAACAATGATAGCTATGCAAACATATTTTGATGTACATACAGAAAATTAAAAGAGAAATGATGAGGCATTTGGACAAAGCAGTTTCAAATCTGAAATACCTACTGTACTTAAATGAACATGTATCAGGAGACCTTATTTAGGCAGCAGAATCTGACACTCACAGAAACTTTGCCTGTAAAATCCCTGTAAAGTACCATATTTGCCACTACCCGTTCATAACATCCTACTGGTAGAATATTAATTTAGAACTGATTTAATCTCCTGGCTTTGTTTTTTTGCTAGCCCTAAATTTCAATTATTCTGAAGTGATGTTGATTTCTGAGAGCACAGTGAGAATTCTTCAATCAATCAGTTTAGCATTTTGTAGTAAGTGGGCCTGAGTGGCTGACTTTGAGTACAAACCCAATCTCAAAATACCTATGTGCTTTCAAAAGAACGAAGAGATCCATTGAGCGTACAGAAGCTTTTACTTATTAGGAGTATATTTCCCAGCCTAGAACAACATTACTAATCTCAGAGCTGGAGCTCAGCCCTGAGATCTCCTGCAGCAATGTGCAACACACAGCTGGCCCGCTGCTGAAGATAAGAACAGTTTTGCTGGGGTAATAATGCTCATTACAGGATGTCTTTCTCTTGGTTTTGTTTGCCATCTGGTTACAAATGGTTGTATTTTCTCAGCACATGTGTTATTTCAGATATTTGCCAGAAGAATTCTGATTCTTAGCTTATTGCCATATGTTGTTTCTGTCTGCTGTCATAAACCAAGCAGTTTGGTTCAGTTTCCATATTAGATGGGATGTCCATAATCTGCACAAGACTTACAGGAATTTGAGAAGAATTTCTTAAAAACTTAACATAAGCAATGCTGAGAGTAAACACGTTCCACATGGTGAGGAGACTAGGAATACTGGTTTTCATCTAAGGGGTGCGTGTGTGATGCCTACAACTATAAGTGAAGCTATCCTGGCAAAATCACAGTAAAATCAAGATTACCTCCATTTTTCAGATGAAGAAACTGAGCTAAATTCTGTGAACTGTACAATTTCATGCAGGAGGTATGCAGCATAGCCAAGAACTGAACCAGAAACTGAGTTTCAGACAAGTGCCTTAGTCACAAGCACATCCATAATCAGAACAGTCTGTTTTAAAGACCCTTTGTATTTGTTTCTTTCCTTCCCATCAGTCTGCTTGTCATCAAAAATGAACCAAAGAAGGAACTGAATGCAAAAGGAAATACTGAGGTGGCTTTGTTACAGTAAATTCAAATGTCTTTAATCTGTAATAGATAAACCAGTATAACTTAGCTTATTAAAGGAATGAAATGGTTACATCAAAATGAACTGATTTTAGCCTACAGTGCAGCAAGCGGATGTTTCGGTACACTCTTGCCAGTTCTCACATATTTTGGATGGAAAATGAGGTCAATACAAGGTGTTCTTAAGTATCATTTTGTTTTTAACTACACGTCAGCCAACTGACACAGTGGACTTCCTCCCCTACACTATGGTTGACTTGTCTTTTCCCGCAATCAGGAAAAACATTACTTTCCCATCAGACTTTTAAGTAAGCGTACATGAGGTTCATATTTACTTTACTAGCTACATAAATTTGGAACTAATGAATATTCTCAGTCTATGTGATAGCTGATAGGAAAAGCTTTTGTGATGGTCTCTTTGTGTTTGCTCCCCAGACAGAAGATTGGAAGGACATATTATCCACCCAGGAAATATATTTTTCAAAGCCATCACTAAACCCTAGATTTATAATTAGCAAGTATCAACTGGACATATCATTTTAAAGTAGAATGCTTATAATCCCTTGATATTCAGCAAAAGTTTAGCCAAATGGAAACTTTTATTTGGTTCAAACACCGAACCGATGAAACACCTTTTCCGGAACAACATCTGTGAGTAAGAGACTCTCTGACCTTTTCTTGGGATTCAAGTAATTTGCATTTAGACCCATAGTCTGTGGCCAGACTGTGGCTTCAAACCATTGCACACGTCAAAGAGTGGAAGAGTCCATCATGGAGAGACTTCGCAATAACAGCTCCTGGAGGTGAAAGCCTGAGTCTCGTTTCAGTGTACCACCCTTAATCACTGACAGCTGTGCAGTGGGGATGTGCAGCCTCCTTTCTGGCACATTAAATCCTCAGGCTGGGGACAGCATTGACCAATGGTTGGAGCCACGTGGCCAAGCTCACACTCTGGCTCTACCTGTTGCTGGCTTTGTGACCTTGAGAAAGTGCTTCCCTTCTGCTTAACTTTCCTTTTCTTCATGTCGTGCTTGCAGTTGCAGCTTTTGTTGTGAGATTTATGGGATCACCCTGTGGACCAATTCTAAATAGTTGGTCTGGAGTTCTGCTTTTTTTAATAAAACAGGAAATAATGGCCATCAATAGTAGGATTCCCCTTTTACAGATCACATAGTAGAAACCCAGAGTTTATATTTACTTATGGAAAGCACACCAGAGGTTGCCTGATGAGGCAGGACCCCATGACCCAATCTAGTTCCTTAGAGAAAATCTTTGAAAAAGAAATATTGCTGGCTTTTGTCTCTTATCTGTTCACTTTCTCTCATCTGACTCCTCTGGCCTGTTTCTTTCCTGATCAGTTTGTTCTTTTCAATCTCAACAACACTTTAGAGGTTTA
Organism: Platalea leucorodia; assembly: GCF_965183815.1. Lineage (NCBI taxonomy): Eukaryota > Metazoa > Chordata > Aves > Pelecaniformes > Threskiornithidae > Platalea > Platalea leucorodia. The sequence goes on from NC_138824.1 coordinate 103,476,046, forward strand.
CTGGGGGGCAAGTGGCAGGGGAGCTTAGTTCTCTGGTCTGCTTGTCCTACAGCTTTGAGGTACAGTTCTTCCTGTATGTGACAACAGGAACAGAGACTGGATAGAATCTGGATCTATGCAGAGAAGAGACTTAAAACTGTCATGATAAGGCGTTTCAGTTTTAATATTTGAACCATTTTTTCCTTTTCTTGTCAAATTTGTAATGTAAAAGAATCCAGACTCTAAAGTCCGATTGGAAACAGAGCAGAGGCTAGGGGAAAAAGATAATACAGACACTATGTGAGGAAGCATGTGGAATATAAGAGAAGAAGGAGACTGAGGCATTATTTTGGTCTGTCCAAGAAATGAGACCCATTGCTGAAAGAGGGCATCAGCCCCTTCCTTCTACCTGGTTGTATCTAAACAAACACTATGACTAAACAGGCACAAGTTCAAATCTACAAAGTAAAGAAGTAGGTCAAATGTTTCACTTTTCTTACACAGCTATAACAAGTGAGTGAAAATAAAGAGACCTGGGAAACAAAGATAGAAGGTAATCTTGCAAAATCAGCAGGATAAAGGAATTCTGATGCAGAAGCAATGACTTAGGAAGCAGAATATTCAAAAGTCTGATGGTGTTTGACATCCTGTGCGTCTAGGAGCTGTTAATCTGAAATATTTTTCCACTGGGTTTTACTTCAAGAACTACATGGCCTCAGCTAGAAACAAACACTTCTCATTGTATTCAGTGTAATTTCCCATTAAGAACTTTTTGTTAGTCAGAGCAATTTTGGTTTCTTAATGTGTTTCTAGAAAATGCTGGTCAGCTGTTTTGAAAACTTTAGTGTGTGCTAGCTTACTGATCCTTATCCATTTTTTCAAGACACAGTGGAAAAGTTGCTCATGCTTTTTATTTCCCCATGGTAAATCTAATGTCGACTCTAAATGGCAGTGGAGCACAGATCCCATGGCCCTCTGCTTCTCAGGTGTGTTGTTTTGTCCATATCTTTGCATCCAAGTGTTCTGAGTCATTCCAATAGTACAAAGTCTTCTTGTCATTTTCTAAGTGTTTTCTTCTTATTAAAAATTGTCAGGTACTTCATGACAGGTGCTTTCAAGAACAAAGTATTTGTTCAAGGACTTTAAAAATATTTCTTGAAGGTGGAAATAGTGGTTTGATTTTCCAGATTGTGAGCTATTTGAATGACTAAGTTTGGTTTACTTCATTTTCTCATGGTACATCTCTTCCTGAAATGCAGAAAAATTAGGGTGAAGGGAGTTCAGTCCTGAACCACAATATATTTTCTTTTCACCAGTTGATATTAAAACAATTGTCAGTATTCAAAAAAAGTGCCAGCATAGTATTTCTCTCCTATTCATCTTTCAGTATGAATAAGAAAGGCAGTGTGGTAGAGTGCATTGGCACTACACTTGGACTCAAGATTAATTACTGTTTCTGACCCAGCATGGATTTGGAGTGTGAAGCCAGTTAACTCATTTCATCTGCTTCTGTTCTACCTCCCACTACATATCCGTCTTATGTCTTTGAATCATAAGCTCCTTGAGACATAGGTAGTTTCTTACTAGCTGTCTGGAGCCTAGTACAATGTGTTCACATTTGAACTGGAACTCTCCTATCTTTATAGTCACTCAAACAATAATGCCAGCACAGTTTTTGTTTGCTGTTCCTCAGGAGCACAATTGTGATTGTTTACATAATTATTTTGGCTATGTCCACAAGTCTTTAGGAAGCCATCTCCTCTTCTGAACCTAGACATTTATCTGTCTCTCCCTAGAGAAACTCTTTCCATTCATTCCTCTTTGGTGAACCTATAATAGCTTTACAGAGAGGATCCTGTTTCTGCCCTTCAGAGTTTGCATGAGACTTGAAATAAAGATTTACCTCATGAGCCCTGCAGCTTCCTCTGTTTTCAGCTGCCCTTCCTAATGTTGGGTGTTTGCTTGGTGAGGACCAGTCAAGAAAGTAGTGAAGAAGCATGTATTGGCCGTGTGGTTTGGTCACGGGCCATCGAATTTCAGCTTGACCTCTGCTCCTTTCAAACTGCTTTGTGAAATAATTTTGGAAATTGGAAACAAGGATAAAGAGTGGTGCTCCATATTTGTTGCCTGCAATTCTATACCATTTGCTGGTACTAATCTTCCACCTGATGGTGATCTTTAGTGTGAACTCATGCAACTTTAATGATGCATGCAGAAGGGTTAGTTCATTCTGTGTAATGTATTCAATCCTGCAAGGTATGTATCTTGTTTTGTCAGTGGTCTTTTACTGACATTTTTGGAGTTGTTAACAAAATGCTCAGAATCACCTAGAATGAATAATAGGAAGTATTTAGGGCACTTCTGTGGGGAACAACAGCTCGGGTTGCTGAAGAGAGGTCTATAAACTAGCTAGGTCAGGTAATTAATAAGGGCAAAACAAGGTTGGTGCTGACTATGCGATCTTGTTTCTTAGTAGATGAAACTACTAAAAGACTGTAGACTTCTCCTCGGTCTCTTGGGTTCAAAATGTTATGTCTGAATACATGATATGTTTATTGATGCAGAAGAACACTAATAATATGACCTAGGGAGATTTGGGTTTGAGAGTATTGCCTTTGCTTCTTGTTGGAGAATTTAATGGGCAACTTGATGTAATACTACGAGCTTTGGGTCATTACGGGGTGCAGAAGACTTTTATCCTTTACTGTTCTTACCTTTCTGTTACCTTCCAGTTCCAAGGGATCTTTTTTTGAACATGATGTAAAATAGTATCAGATGGGAGGAGAGAGGAAGTGATCTCAAATATTTTCATACAATGGGACAATCATTTCCTACTTGTATCCAGGCAGGATGCAGATTTTCTCACAGGTACCTTCACTGCATACATTAATAGCAAGATAGAAAAGCAGCAGTGAAGGTTATGTTTATCTTATTTCCTCCACCTGTGCTGAACAGCCACATTCTATAATACTGAATAAATCAGGAAAGAGATTGCTGGGAAAGCAGTGTAATCTTATATACACATCATCATGGAGTGAGTTAAGATACTGGACTTCAAATCACTTTACAGCCTAGGGGGAAAATAAACTTTTGCTTCTGGGTTAGCAATCACATGAAAAGTAGCCTTTTTGTGCAGGGTTTTTTACTCACTAAAAGATTTCTTCTTTGTTTCTTTTTCATAAATCCCAGATGAAACTTTCAAATCCAAGTTAGTTTGAAGCCACTGAACTTTTGTAAGATTTGCTCTAGCAGTTTATTTGCACCGAACACAGAAGTCTGAGGCAAGAATGACTGCAGACTAGAATGTACCCTATGTCTATGCCAGAAGCTTTGAACTCAGGTACAAGTGAATCATTTCCAAGTAATCTGGCCCACACAATGGAATATTTCCTGTCTGGATGAATTACATGCTGCCTGGGTGGGCTTGTGAATGGTGAGAAAAAAAACCCAAAGATTAAAAAATCACTGCTCCACTTAAACCAGTGAGGATGTCTGAAATGCTAAGGACTGCTGTAAATGTTTTAGGTTTGGCCTGCCATGGGCTATCAAAAGGCTGCAGCATGTTTTGCTTTAGCAAACACCCTCATTATCTCCTATTTTGTACCAGATATATCATAGCAATCATTTTGTCTCATCCTGTCAGTGTCTACATGATAGACTGAAAAGAAAGAAAAAAGTATACTCTTCTAAGGTTTTACTATTGAAGTGTGTCATTTGAATGCCTGCAACCATTAAGTGGAGGTTGGGGAGGGGAACCAAAAACTTGTGGCAGCTTAAAATCTTCACATTTCTGGACCTAGAGTAATTGCCACCTGAGGAGAGTTAGAAAGAAGTTTTCCTGGACTCAGTTCTCCAGGTGCCAACCCCTGTTGGGTTTGAGATCTTGGGCCTCAACTAGCCACCATGTTCAGCAGGGCAACCTCTTGCTGTAGAGCATCTTCAAACTGCCCTGTCATATAGCCTGGAACCTTCCGTGTGGGAAGAATCATCTAAGAAGTGATTCAGCCCATTGGGTGGATTTCTGGAAGTATGGCTGCAGAAGGAAAAGCTTTATTTTGCATAAAGGCCAATGTGTCTTCCTTAGTGCTAAAAGTGAATTACTTTTCATGACTCACTTTTAAAGTGTTTGCTCTGGTGAAAAACTGAAGTTTCTCAGCAAACTGTTGCCACCAGAGCAAGACTAGTTTATTCCTAACACTGCACAAGCTAATGATGGGCAACCACCATACCCTACAGCATACTTATAAGCACTCAGAAACCTGTATGTCTCATTCAGACAGCTGTTCTGTCACCTTCTTGTGATAACTGCCACCTCCTTCCCAAAAGAACCAGGTATGTTTTGTATCACCTGCCCACACTGGGGACCAGTCTCTAAAGCTGGTCATCACTGAGAGAACAGGAACATGCAGTGGAGAGTTCCACTGCACCATCGTTTCCAAGGGAATAGGTTGAAGTCAATTTGTTTAATTTCTATGAACCAAGCATACAGATGAGCTCATGATGTCCTTGAGGAATCAGGCCTGTGGGCCCCAAGGCTCCAAGCCATAATGTTATCCTTCTCCATTTATTATTTTTGACCTAAAATGTAATGTAACTGAATAGTTTTATCCAAGAGTAACAAAAATCTATCCCTCATGTAACTCCATGAAATTCATTGGAGTTGCACCAAGCATGACTTTGGCCCATTATATGTTTTCTTTGAAGATGTGAATCATCTCTAACACAACTTCACTGATTTAACATTTTGGACAACAGATTGATGCAAGCAATTCTACAAAACCTCAGAAGCCATCCTCAAAAATTTCCATAACCACTTTTTTCAAAACCACATAAATGTCTTGCAGTTGTGCAGAATGAAACATCAGGCCACAGAACTTATATAGCAAATTCATAAACATCTGATTCTAAGGCATCGCTTAGCACTGAAGTTTCTGGCAGTAGCTTTCCTCTGAAATAAGAAGGCTGCTGTTCCTAGGTCTTACTATTGTGACTTTGAATGTGATCTATCAGGTCCTCTGTCTAAATCATTCTCCTTCTATACAGTTTTGGTACTGCATGTGATCTACATTGTGGATAGGACCTTGTTTAGTCTGATTTCCCAGACGCAGCAGGCTGCAGTTAAAATGTAAAATGTTGTGCCACTGCGTAAATTCCATTTTCTGGTGATGGAAATTTGCAATATTTTTGTTCTAATGCATCAGTCAAGTTTTCTGAGTCTAAACAGATTTCCAGTTATTTTCTTATAGCTATGTCAAAATGCTTGAATTCAGCTTTCATTGACAGTGACCTGATAATCAGGTTTTATTCTGATATGTGGATATATATAATAAGTTGGCTGTGTTTATTGTAAATATTTAATTATTACCTAAACTAAAATTACTTGTATTGCATTTGGAACTTTGGAAATTAATCAGGACAGTAACACAGTCCTTGATTTCCTGACGGGGTTGTGCTCAGGTTAGGCCTCTCAACACTATTTCTGAGCTACAGTTGGAAGGACAATTACCCACCAAAATCTTGAGAACTTTCTTTTAGTAATGCTGAAATGTATGCTTGTTTCATTCTAATTCCCCCCAAATATAGAGGCAACACATTTAATACAAATGCATGTAGCATTCTCTACTTTTGAGTCTAATAACTGCAATTTATCAAATTAACTGACCATTTGGCCAAATTGGTCAATTTCAGTCTTTTTCATTTCAGAATTAATCCATTAAGATTATTCTTTGAAAATTTAATTTTTGAATGTCTATAAAAGCCCTTATACAGCCAGGAATAACTTATTTTGTGTATTTTTCTAACAAGACAAGCATTTAAAGAATGGAAAGCTGAATCGATTGCAGTACATAGAAGAAATTTTACCACTGGCTGTAAATGTATTTAGATAGCTAATTCATAAGAATGTCTGGGCTCCAGTCCTGATGAGTTTCTGGCTTCATATATATATAACAGTGATATGTAGCTTTTCTTCTCTTTTTTACTGACCTATTTTGATTTCAAGCTGCCTATTCCTTGTTTTAAGAATGAACAACACCTAGCTTAAATGGGTTTCTAAATATTTCTAAGTACAAAAAATAGTATATTAACAAATTTATAACTTACCAAAAGGTACTCATTAGAACTTGAAGTCATCAACAAATATGTTAGAGAAGATTTTTAGATTGAGTTCTCTAATGTTGAATGTCTTTGGCAGAAGGAAATCTTTTATCTTAGGTATTAGAGTGATGGGCATGATAAAAGAATAGGGAAAATAAAACATTTTGTTTGTTCTAGGACAATATTTAATAGAAGCACACAGGGAAACAAATGTTTTAAAACCAAAGAGATCTCCATAGCAAAGTGATTTGAAAAATTACATAAATTATTTGGAAAAACCACCAGAGGACTTAGAATTTTTTTATAGAAAGAAGAACTATTTATCCATGGAGATGACTGAAAATTCCCCATTCTTGGCTCCTTGAAAAGTTCATTCCTTCTTCTTGATATAGCAATGAAAATTATAGCAAATAGCTGTATACACAACAAAGTATATTTTGTCATGATGAAGGAAAAAAGTAACAGGGGATCTTGATTTTCAGACAAAACTACTACTTGGAGGAAAAAAAAAATTTAAAAAGTCGTAGCCCTATGTAGCCCTATGGTAGCCCTTCCTCTTTCACTTTGAAGAGTCAGTGAATAAAATATACTTTTAAATGGTATCGGGTTGTCCCAACAGCACTACAGCTCTGCTGTAAAAAATGGAGTTTTTGCACAGATCTATATGCTGCTTGTCCTTATGAGGCATTTTGTATGAGCAGAAAGTCTAATAGGTTTCTCCTTGTTTCCAGAGGAAAGTATGAGTTTTTACCTACAAAATTAGAGCTGGCCAGTAATAGTTCATTAAATCACAGTTTAGTTATGCAAGGATCATTTCCTTTTTGAAGGAAAGTCCTTAATTTAGAAGACGACTTATTCAATATATGTCCTAGAAACTTCTCTCTAAAGGGGAAATCTTTTTTTTTCTTAATATTCATGTATTTGGAACTCTTCTTGTATAATTATCTTTGTTCCTGTAATGAAAGAGGAATTCATTCAGCACTGCTTATTCAGTCTTTCAGTATCTGTGGTGAGTCACGGTTAAAAATATTGAAGAGGATATTTATGAGAAAAGGGTAGTATTGGGAGTATTTGAGATATTCGTTATGAATTTAGGATGAATTACAATAAATAAAATGTATGTCAGATCCCATTTAGACACTGAAGTAATTTCATTAAAAAAAGATGGATGGCTAAGGAACCCTGATGCATTCCTGCAAAACAAGGGGTGAGAAACAGTACCCTTATCTCACACATGAAATAAGTATGAATTTATATTCTCTGATGAAATTTGCCCTGTATCGTCTCCTTGGTACTAAAAGTAATTTTAATTTAAATTTTAACAATTATTTACATGCCATGCATCATTATATAACCGTGTCACAGTATAATCACCATAAACTTTAAAACGTTTATTTTTACAGTTCAAAAGTACCATTAAGGATGGTTTGGGGTTTGGGTTGATTTTTTTTCCAGAATAGCCCCCCTCACCTGCATCAAAAAACTCACAGATTTGAAACCGGCAAAACTAATTTGAGCCTGTATGTTTAGGTTATTTAATACTGTATTATATTTTTTTGTAAACTTTTCCCTGAGGCATCTTTTAACATCCACTATATGACGACACTCCCATTGAACGATGCAGATTTATCTACATAACTTTTAGTCACATAAAATTCTGTTTAAGTTTTGCTGAATTTTGGCAAAAATGTCTCTCACAATCTTCCTTGGAAGAACACTGTTAACAAACCATAAACATAATTTGGACACTGAATTGTCAACCTCATCGAAGACCCATGGTAACAGTCTTTATATTGTGCATAGATGCTAATATAAAGGGTTTTTTTTAAGCAATTCATTTTTGCCAGCTGTCATTCTGCCTCATTCACTATAAGAAACATAGCACAAAACATATATTCAGAAATATAATTGTATAGAAAGGGTAAAACCAGTTTTTATTAAGCTTTAGCCTGCCTGACTTTAAAATTCAAGTGCTACTGTTTAGACGTATCTATCTGATGACAACAATGATGATGACGATTGATAATTCCAAATAGTATATTAGAGTTGCAAGTCAAAGATTCAGAATTCAGTAATCACTAAACCCAAGATTAATTACATGAGCCTGCTTCACCTTTCCTTCCTTTTCCTTTTTCACCTTCCAGCCTCCTCTCCCCAGTGATTCTTTTTCTCAGTATCCTCCTTCCAGCAAAATAAACTTAGGTATCTCTGCTCTCAGTTTGTGTATCATCTCTGATGTCACAGTGACTCACACAGCTGGGGGACAATTCCAAGAGATCCAGCAAAAGAAGAATTAGAAAATATATCAAAGAAATTAGCAAGTTTTTACTGACTTACCTGAGAACAGGTATTTCCTAGGTTTAAGATGTACCACCAGCTGAGACGGACTCTTATGGGAACAAGAGCAAGCATCTCTCTGACCTGTTGGTGGCGTCAAGACCAACACCATGAGCTTCCAAGAAGCTGGTGGTAGCATGACCAGTGCCCAGAGCTTCCTCCAATTAAGTGAAAGTAGTGGAGCTTTTGCATAATTTGAGACTTGGAGGTGGTGAAAAGACTGTTATCTAAAGAAGTGCTGGACCATTAATTTTAACACATGTTATGCTCAAAAGTAATGTCTGCATCCATTCAATTGAGGCCTTTTTTTCTAGACCCAGTAAAACTACAATTGCAAAGCTAGTTCTCCTCAGTTTTAGCTAAAGGAAGACGAGGATTGTTTAAATATTTGTAATGAAGACAGTCAGTTAAAAACCTATAGCTTTGTTTGGTGTTTATTAGCCATAACTTATTAATTATGCATATGATTTTCCCATCCTTTCACTATAAGTACACATAGAAGCATTTCTCTATAGAGGTGTATACTTGGGGGAATATGAGGCATTGCAGTTTTCTCAGTGTAATTTCTTCAATTAAAATTTTTAAGCAAATAAACTTTTCTTAGCAAATAGGCAGACTAGAACTGCATTCTTTCCTGTTTTTCTGGAAGGGTGGCATATGCTCCCCTTTTTCAGGTCTTCAGGCCTGCAGCACATCCTTTGAGGTCTATAGATTCAGATACCCCCTTCCAGATGCATTCCAGATGCAAAGATTTCTATCTGATGCCTGCATTTCCATGGCCTGAGACATATGCTGGCCTAGTCTCTGGATGCCTGGATGATCTGAATGCCAAGGTGTGTTACGGTGCCTACTGTCAATCTAGGTGCCATCTTGAGGCTTTTTAGAGCTCCTTGAGGAGTCATCACTGAGATGAGCCCACACAGACAAGGAGATTGCACTTGTTGTAGTGGTGTTTGTTACACCAGAAGGCTGGGGAGAAGAGTGGGATGCACACTTGCTCTTTTCGTCCACTTGCATTAATAGAATGGAGAATACTGGGGAGACCACAGTCCTTGCTAGCAGCCAGCAAGTGTTGCTACCACTTTAGACATGGAAAGTGGTGGCTCTTCTTGAACTACAATTACAGCTACAGCTTTTACTTGTAACAGTTCACAGAAGCCTAGCCCCAACCCTCTGTGTAACCTCTCCGGGATGCAAATGTGATGGGAATTTCTGAACTTCAATAATGCCTCAAAAACTATGAAGATAGTTGGTAATGCATAACTGAGGTCCCCTGAGAAACATTTGACTGCTTTTGCTTGATTAAGTGAAAACAGAACTGTCTTGAGGGGCCCATTATAATGATATCCATCAGATGTCAAAGAAATTAGATCAGAAGGGAAGAGGGTGGTAACACTAGCACTCAACATGTTGCAGTCCAACCGAATTCATAACAGCTGCAAGCTAAACATTATTCACACCGTTCAAGCCTTGAAGCACTTTTCAGATATGTCAAGTTTTCCAGTCCTTAAAAGCCAGTTCTTCTGCAATTTGGTTCCTGGTTTACACTGGAGACAGTTTGACTCATAACTGAATTATCTTCAGGCTGTAACACAGAGGGGATTATAAATAACTCCCTTTATAACTATTAATGTCATTACATACTGCATTATTTCTCTTTCTCAAATATATATATTTTACTGTTAAAAATCATAATCAGTAGAAAAATATATATGGATGTCAAAACAGATGTATACTGCACTTATGGACAGCTCCATAGATCTTGTAAGTCAGCATAAGTGTAATTAAATTATCGGAGTTAGAACTCATTCCTGTTTTACTAGACAGAATGCAGTTTTGGATCTGGGAGATCCATCTGGATTAATCTTAAATCCCCCTGACACTGTAATTTTTAACTATTTAATTTTAATATGATAATACTCAGAGAGGAGGAGTTCTTCATGCTTCTGCAACTGTGCTGAAGACTGATAACATTAGTGGAATAAATTGTATGCTAAAGGAAACATGGTCTGGCAGAAGACTGGGCTTGTTTTATCTATTGGTGTTTCAGAATCTTGCAACAGCTTACAGCTTAATGTATACTGACTTGAAAATGTGAATTTTGCACAACTGTATTTTTCCAGCACTTTACACAGAGGGGGTTTTTACAATGCATTTGCAGGTAATTGTCCACCTTAAAAAAATTTCAAACATCTGTCTTGGTAATGAGATGATTTCAATCTAAAAGAACTATGAAAGCTAAGTTAAAATAAGGTAATGCAGAACAGAACAAAAGACACTTATAATGATGGTCTTGAAATTTAGTTATTTAATTTTGGATATCCTAAATGATATAATTTATTTTCTGTCTTTTTCCAACACTTCTGTACACTGCAATGTTGCTCATACTTCATGAAGACTTACATGGTGGATGGTTTTTTTTGTTGTTTAGGTTTATTGAACAAAAGCTGTCTCTGACACATGCATAAAAATGGAACAAATCAATTAAAAATTCCCATGATATTAAATAATACTAGGTAGCTGTATCACCTAGTAAAATAGACCATCAGTCTGGAGCAAGGAAGACTTGCCCTTGGTGGAGGAGGATAATGTTAGGAAACACTTAAACAAAATGAACATATATAACTCCATGTTGCCTGACAAGCTGTACCCACAAGTGCTGAAGGAGCTGGCTGATGTCACCAGGAGGCCACTCTCTTTCTTTGAAAGGTCACAGTGATCAGGAGAGGTTCCTAAACACTAGAAGAAAGTAAATGTCACGTCTATCTTCAAGACGGGCCAGGAGGGATATCCAGGGAACTACAGCCTGGTCAGCCTGTACTCAATCCCTAAGAAGGTGATGGAGCAAGTAATCCTGGAGCCCATTTCCAAATACATGAAGGGCAAGGAGGTGATCGGGAGTAGTCAGAATGGATTTACAGTGGGGAAATCATGCTTTTCCAACCTGATAGCCTTCTACAATGAGCTGACTAGCTTGATGGATAAGAAGAGAGCATTGGATGTTGCTCACCTTGACCTTAGTAAGGTTTTTGACACTGTTCCCAATAACATCCTCATAGACAAGCTGAGAAAACATGGTTTAGATAAGTGCACATTCCGATGGACACAGAACTGGCTGAATGGCTGGGCCCAGAGGGTTGTCATCAGTGGCACAAAGACTAGCTGGAGATCAGTCATCAGTGGTGCATGCTGGGGATTGATACTGTGGGCAATACTGTTTAACATCTTCATTAATGACCTGGGGAATGGGACAGAGTGCACCCTCAGCAATTTTGCTGATGATATAAAATGGGGAGAAGTGACCAATACACCAGATGGGTGTACTGCCGTTCAGAGGGACCTCAACAGGCTGGAGAAATGGTCTGACAGCAATATCTCATGAAATTCAACAAAGGGAAATGAGATGCTGGAGAATGTCCAAAGAAGGGCAGTGAAGCTGGTGAAGGGTCTAGAGCACAAGTCTTACGAGGAGCAGCTGAAGGAACTGGGGTTGTTTAGTCTGGAGAAAAGGAGGCTCAGGAGAGACCTTATTGCTCTCTACAATTACCTGAAAGGAAGTTGTAGCGAAGTGGGTGTTGGTCTCTTCTGCCAAGTAGCAGATAGGACAAGAGGAAACAGCCTCAAGTGGCACGAGGAGAGGCTTAGATTAGGTGTTATGAAAAATTTCTTCACCGAAAGGATTGTCAAGCATTGGAACAGGCTGCCCAGGGAAGTGGTTGAGTCCCAAAAACGTGTAGATGTGGTGCTTATGGACATGGTTTAGTGGTGGACTTGGCAGTGCTAGGTTGATGGTTGGACTTGATGATCTTAAAGGTCTTTTCGAACCTAAATGATTCTATGATTCTATGATTCTAAGTGCTCAGTCTGCCCCTGGGGAAGAATAACCCCATGTTCCAGTACAGGCTCTGGACTTACCATCTGGAAAGCAGTTCCGCAGAGGTGGACTTTGGTGTCCTAGCAAACAACAGACTGACAATGAACCAGCAATGTGCCCTCACAACAAAGAAGGCCAGAGGCATTCTGGGCTGCATTAGGCAGAGCATTGCCAGAAGATTCAGAGACGTGACCAGGGGACTGAAACATCTGTCCTATGAAGAGAGAGGCTGAGAGCTGGAACTGTTCATCCTGGAGTGGAGATGGCCCAGCTGGATCTTATCTATGTGTACGAATACCTGATGGGGGAAGATGAAGATGAGGGAGCCAGTCTTTTCTCACTGACACCCTGTGATAGGACAAAAGGCAATGGGCACAAATTAAAACACATGAAATTCCATCTGAACACAAGAAAACATTTTTTTTTTTTTAATACTATGAGGGTGATCAAACACTGTAACAGGTTGCCCAGAGAGATTGTGTAGTCTGCATTCATGAAAATATTCAAAACCAGACTGAACATAGTCCTGGGCAACCTACTCTAGCTCACCCTGCTTCAGTAGGCACAGGCTGGACTAGTCAATCTCAAGAGTCCTTTTCAACCTCAGCAGTGATTCTGTTATTTTTTCCCTATATATTGCCAATACTCTACTTAGGTTTTTAATGTTTTCTAAACAACGATTCAAGGATTTGTACTGAATGTACCTTTGAAATTCAGCCAGAGAAAGAGGAAATAGATAATAGCAACTATAAAATACCTTGGAGGCATCGAAGAACAGGAATGAAAAATGATGCATGGTCTTATTAGACATGACACTGTCAGGTGACAAAACCAGCTTATTGGGTAGCTGTCCAATGTAGATAGCTACATTCTGACAAACATCAAAATTACCTAGTCTGGGGATTGATAAAATGTTCATTTTCTTTCAGCTATATACATGGATCTCAGCAATACAAAATGCTGGTAAACAAATTTGTTTCCCCTCTCCAAACTTTCATATGTAAGCTGTGAACATCTAAGCTAGTATTAAGAGTTTCCTATAGTGGGTAATATCTATACTTATATGCATCATAGACTGGACAGCTGAGATACATGACTTCCAGAAAGCACCAATCAAATGAGAATAGTAGTTTAAAACTCTGTAAAGTTTTAAAAGGAACGAAAGATCTAAATACGTGATATGCTGGTCACATTGGCAACCAACATTGTTTTAATAAAAAAAGCAGTTTGTTTTTTATCAAACCTAGGTTCTGTACCTGACCCTGCATGTCATTTCCTTTGATCATGTACTGCCATTTGTTTCATCATCATTGACTCTGGATATTGTTATATTCTGATACAACAGATGTAAACAGCTAATTTGATTCATTTATTTTAATCAGAATTGTTCATCACAGAGGATGTCTCACTGAAACCAACTTAGTTTATTTTAAAAAAGAAAAAACAGATCAAGATAATTAGAAACAGAAAGCCCATGACCCTTCTACCTCTTTTTCTGTCTCCTTCAAATTTCAGAAGCTGAATTCTTTTGACTTTTTACCTCTCGCCATGCAACCTACATTGTTTTGAAAGAACAAATTAGTCCCTGTTTTCTATTTGCTTCACTAAAGACACAGTCTGATTCATAAAGCCTGGCTTTTATTCCATCTGTATTAGATACCAATGGATTGTCTACAGCGCTGTGTGCTTGATTTTGTTCCCCAAATATAAGCACTTCATGCCCTTAGCTATCCCTTCTGGCTCTCAGCTGCTGCTCCAAAGGGCAGAGATTTTCTACAGGTCCTGTGCTGCATCTGGCAGCCTCAGGTTGCTTCAGGCAGCCCAGAGCATCTCACAGAGAGTTAAATACCTATGTTTAGGCAATGAATCGATCCCCTGGATTCAGTGTATGAAAGTAAAGCATCTTGCCATCTGTGATACCTGTCCTTTCTTTTTGTAATATCCCTGCAGCTACTTCGAGTCTTCAGAAACCCAGTGCTGATTAGATAGGCCAGATTTAAGAAAACCGTAGTTCAGTGGAGCTGTGAAGCCCTGAAGAAATTATTCCATTTTAAAGACAAACAAACTTTGCAGTCCGCAGAGGTACTCAACTGTCTGGACTGGCAGACATGTGAAAATACACTGTGACTCCTTCATTGCAGAGGAACCCCGGGGCATGCAGGAGAATGTGCACCAGCCCCACCTCCTCCAGAAGTGGCCAGTGTGAGTCTGGGGACCCAAGCTTCGGGGCATACCAGGGAGCACATCTGTTCTGCAGTGTAAATGCGGATTATAAGCTTTCTCAGAAATACATAAATAAGTAAAAAATCCAATATCTTTTGAAATCTTCAGCACTTGCAGGGTTTTGTCAAACAGCCCAGAAAACATGCCACTGATTGTGACTTAACAAGTGGAATTTCACAGAAATGCCCTGTAAACCTGCTTAGGATTGATAAGAAATGTTGTTCAAATAAGCTACATTGTGGGCTGGAGTGTACAAGTGCAAAAGTGCAGAGAAATTGTATCTTTTGTAAAGATTCTCAGGTAATTTTTCTAAAAACTTAGTCCTGTGATGTTCATACCACCTGGTTTTGAAACCTGTGAGCAATAGATTTCCATATGAAAGAAAGAAGCTATTGTTCCACAAAGGGAAACAGACTAAACTCAGCTGGAGTTATAAGAAAACAGAAAGAAACAGCTTTAAGAGAACAGAAATTATTGTTAAGAGGGCAATTTGGCACAGTAATAGTCAAATAGTAGTACCTTAAGCATATCATTAGAATAGATGCTGAAGTTTCCAATTCCCTTTCATAATGATATAAATTTACTAAAGAAGTAGGGAAGGAAAGGTGGGGAGCAATAAAAAAAAATAATCATGAAAGTAGTAACATCAGTCTAAATAATTTTCCAAGCTGTTCAATTTCAAATGTTAAAAATGCTTTTTATATGCCTAAGTACAGCTTGTACTACCCCAAACACAATGTTTAAATCCATACAATTTTAATACTATTACCTATACCTAAAAGTGCAATTATAGGTCACATTATTCTGTCTCCTGGCCAGCTTTCTTTACTATTTTGTTGGCAGGATCTCTTATGGTTGAGGCACGAGACTGAAAATTGATAAATGGAGGAGGTTTTTTCAGTGTGTCGAAGTCTTTCTCTCTGGCTTTGCTCAGTCATTTGGACTGAGAACACCCGCAGATTAAACTAGCTCTTTGCAGAATAGTTTGGGCCTGGATATGGAAAAATTGCAAGCATACAGCATGGGACTCAAACTAAGCAAGCTGAGCAAAGATGACAGGCAGGAGGCAAAGTTTCTTAACTTACAGTGCAACTCTGTAAAGGACACCATGACTGTTCATTATCTGACCTGAGGTTACCAACACCTTGCTGCAGCAGCCAGCCTCACTAGCTCAAGTTGCCATCAGGCAAAGATCTCTTCATCTGCCTCCACTGTACAGTTTTTATCTCCTCAAACCTAAAGTCTCAACATAGGTAGTAGGAATAAATACAGAGATCTTTTAATTAACAAAATACAGACTATTTAAAGGAAGGATCATGCAATTTCCCAATCCTAATTTGCATCACAGGTGGATAACAATTTCAATTTATGTCTGCAAGTGATTTGAAAAGTAAAATAATATTTTGAATAATGCAAGAATTTTGACAGCAATATAGGCATTGATAAGCAAGCTAAAATGAAAAGCTGAGCCATTGAAAACAGAGGAAAGCATTCAATTTTGCCAATAAAGAACAGTTTCATTGGGTCTACTAATTTACACATGCATAACTACATTTAAATTATCTGAACAAGTGCTGGTATTTTCTATGGATATTTCCATTTCCTGTGGAAGCTGGCTTTTCAGCCTTTGAAAGTATCTAGTTTTATAGCTTTCTACTTTGCTATCTGAAATGCTATAAATGAAAGTCAAAGTCCTCAGATCTCGTCTCAGTATAAATTCAGAATATTTTAAAACTTTTGAGTGTGCACATTCTAAAACAGACAAAATGATTCACTCCTTCATTCTTCTAATGCATAATTTGTCTTCGTTCAGAAGATAAGGTCAAGTATGAATTAATCCACTAACTATTGCATACTGACCAGAAAGGTTTTGTTTTTTTTTATCTTTGAGTATTTTATGGTACTAGGTTGTAAATCACAGGAACAATAAACAGCAGAAGTAACATTGCCCTTTAATTGGGGGGTAAGTCATTCCAGTTATTACATCTGAATCAGGCAGTGGATGAATGGCATTATTATCCATTGCTCCTAGTGAGCAACTTCCAACATGAAGACTGCATGGAGGTTTGGGAGGGTTGGTTGGGGGAAAGTAGTATTCAGTGAGACAAAGCATGCACTGTTAGGTTCAGCTGACATAATCTGCTCTCTCAAATAATCATGAAATGGGTACCTCTTTGACTGAAGAAAAGAGCAATTTGTGATTATTAAGTGAGACATTCTCATACTGTTCTGCTCCAAAACACTAACAATAATTCTTGGATTTATAAGAATTACAGAATGTCCATAGATGAGGTTGATTACCAAACAATAGATTAAATCATGCCTGTCACAAAGCTCGATGTTGCCACATTGGTGCATTGATTAATGGTAGTTGGCAACTCTCTGAATGGCCATTTGCCATTCATTCATGGGTGCCCTCTGGAGTACAATACGAGAGTGACTTGTTGAGAAAAGGATTTTTTTTTTTTTTATCTGTTCATTGTTTCTACTGTAGTAACAGAGAAACACTGGGGGTGGGTGAAGTTTGAGTTAGCTATTTCTTAGTGCATATAAATTGAGAAAGGGGGGAAACTAAGGAAAAATCAGTTGCAATCAAGACAGTACAATGTGATAGTTTAAATCATGATTCTAGATGACCCAATTGTTTCTTCCACAGCACTGTAAATGTCATATGATTAAAAATAATTGGGGCATCAATAATTTCTTTTGATACAGATACCTAAATTTCTGATGGAAACTTTTTCACAACGCTTTGCTGTTCCATTTCAGTCTTTCATTCAGAACCCTAGACATCTATGGGAAAGATTACATCAGTTCATGTCACAGCTTAGAGTGGTAGGGAGAAATACTGTCTATCTCTCCTTCCCCCCACTCCTCTCAGCAACAAGGGTGGCCATCTTTCAGATATGGTCTGGGTGGGACATACAGGTTTTCTTTGCCCTCAGATCTCTGCCCTAATGAGTAATGGAGGATGGAGCAGAGACAACCCCAAGTGTTTTTTGCTCAGGTGAGCAGGTTGAGTCTATTGGGCTTTCCTCCTACATTGCATGCTCTGACAGTGAGTTTGGATGAACTCTCATGAGCAGAGAATTATTGATTCAATAATATAAAAAGTTTTAAATGAAAATTGATATATCTTGACCTGAAAAAATCATTTTATCTCTGGAATAAGACAGACCTCATTTTACATTTATTCATTTTTTCCGGTTTCATGCAAGCTTCTGCCTTAAATCAAAAATTACACTCTAGCTGAGATCTGAGATTGAACATCACTTACTGAGTTGTATTCAGCTGACCTTCAGATGACATTTCATACACTTCTAGGTTTTTCAAGGAGCTGGAGATAAACACCCAAGCCAGTTGGAATCACAATTCCTTAGAAATCCATATCAAACACTGAAGAATCTTGTCATCATACAGGCACTTTGAAGGATGAGAAAGGAATATTATTTAATGGCATTATTTCTTCTCATCCCCTGCAATTCTCCTGCACTTCCATTCTCCTTTTGTTGCTGGTTATACTATTACTCCATTCATTTAGTAAGACTGTCCATAGAGATTTCACTTCTTAATTTCTCACTTTCTGTACTTCCTTGGGCTAGTTATTATTCTTCCAAAGCATGCTTAAGACAAAATAAATCTAAAAATTAGGGTCACCCAACTGAGATGCTGAAACACAGAAGTAACACTTACTCCAGGCCTCCAGTGTTGAGGCATAATGGTGGGTTACTTTTCAGTAACTTACTGAAAGTTAATTACCTCAGTTACTTAAGTCACTTACTTACTGACTGGAGGAAGTCACAGAATAGCTTTTTCCCTCAGCCCCTAGAGCTTCTGTTAAGCTCTCTTGGTGGTGCTTCTTCGGATGGCATCCACATTTTTTTCTCTCTGTCTTAAAGTCCTTCTTATTCTTAATGGCGTTCTAGTAAGCTGATGAAAAAAAAAAAAAATAAAAAGAGGTGAATAGATCAACCCATAGACTTTTAATTATAACTAAAGTATCTATTTGATATAGTTATGTAAAATACCGAGTGGAGCAGGAAATGTAAGTGGGTACTGCTGAAGGCATTGCCAGTGACACACTCAGAGAGACTGAGTAATCATTTAATTGCACCTTGCTTGAAGTCTTACGTATAAAATGGGTACAGAAACAACATGTACAAATTGCCTGCTGGGCTAGGAAAGAATTGAAAAACTAATCTTAAAATACTTTCCAGATATCTGGCACAATAAATATATGAATGTCCATGTTTACTTTTACCCATGTACTTCTTCAGGAGGAAATTAGCTACACAAGAGTTATTGAGGGTAGAAGCTATAGCCTGGACACAGATCGTTCTCCACTGTCTCTTCTGAGCAGGCTGACAATTTTTGTTGGCAAGGCACTATTTCCGGTGCATCACCTAGGAAGTCAACCCCAATGAGTTTTCCAAAGTCATCTACAAATCTTTACACTGCTGTCTGAAAGTTACATTTAACACGCTTATTTTTCTTGTTGATAAACACTTTTTTCCTGTTCAAAACACAATGACTTATGTTGAATGGTCTCTACTATATCTGTCTTCATTTCTTTCCGTATTATGTTTCTTACTAAGAAATTTTGGCGAAGTCCATACAGGACTTGTTTGGTTTGCAGATTATCACCATGGGCTGTTCATATAATATGCTTTTTCAAAGCAGTTCCATACTTGTTAGTCTTATGAAAAGCTGATTTATACTTCATGGATTCTAAGTGGTCATGGTAAAACCATCACTGCTTTTGAAGGGTGTCAGAATCTGCACATTTTGGCTATAGTGTATTAAAGCTATATGTTAATGAGAAATGCATTTGAAAATACAAGTGTATTTTGAAATGTTTTCTTGATAAGTCTAAGCATTCTCTGTTTTCTCAGAATCTAAAGTTATTTTTTTTTTTATTAACCTGATTTTTTTTTAATCATAGGAAATCTGGAATTCATATACAAGAAAAAACAATTCCACTTTAGAGGCAGACTTTTCATCTGAATGTATTGGAAGTGAAAGCTGCAAACTTACTATAACCTGTAGCCACTTTCATATGCATCATACCTTGAATGCTGTGGTGCAGCTGTCCAGCAATTCCACTATTGTTCTGGTTTCCTGTTCCACTGAGGTCAAAGAGATCCTATGGTTTAGCTGGTTAGGGAGAATTTACTGGGAAAGAATAATTTCCTTCATCTCCTGAAATTAATGGCATCTGATGGGAATTCCTTGACTTCGGTGGAACCCGAATTTCCCTCTCACTTGTGTGTCTCAGTGTGGGCACTTTATCAATGAATCCATGCTTGAGAAAACTCATGCTTAATTTTGAAAGATAAGAGTTTTACAAAATGTCAAAAGGTTGATTGGGAGCCTTTATGAACTGCTGGTCCCAATTTATTATCTAAAATAAGAAAATGTTCCTGTCATACCTTCAAATACACTTTATTTATTTATTTAATTTGAATACGTTTGCAAGGAGAAAATTAAGTATCTCTGCCATAGACAGTCTTTGGGACAAAGTCAGTTTCCAGGAGACTGTATGCATGTATAATATCAGATAAGCTATTCTTTGTGGATATGATATTGAAGTAAATGAGTTGATTATCTGTACTACACTTTCCTCATACAGCAACCATGGAGCCTCATTGCGAGAATTGTTCCCTGTAACTTTTCCTTTCCTCGTCTGTAACTTCTAGTTACTGTGTAAAGTCTTAAAAAAAAAACCAGTGTAAAAAGTTATTTCCACATAGATCCATGCTGTGGGGACTCATAAAACCTGATCTTTAATGTTCTCCATTCATAGCTTTTCAAAACAAACCAGAAGCTCAGCAATAGACATTAGGATTGCCTTGGTTTTTAATGATTCAGTATTAGTAATGCCGCTTACACCTGTTCATTCCTTCGTCTCAAGGGAGTGCAGGCAACATGCAGATTTTGCCATATTTGGAATTACTTGCCTTTCTCCTATGTCAGTTAAAAACCTGCTGCTGGCAACAGCAGCAGCTCTCCACAAAGATCATTAGGTGCTTCTAATGGAAATATCTTGAGATTTAGAAAATGTGGAAATGCAGGAGTCAAAGAATCACACGGGAATGTTTTCATTTTTTTTTTTTTTATGAATACTTGCAGAAGGAGTAGTAAATACTAAAGGTCTACTCATGTTTTGCAGCCTTAAGCATTCATGTGGATATGTCTTTTGAAGGGCCTTCCAGAGGACTTTGAGGCCTGAGAGAACCGTGTGTTGATATATTTAATAAAATCAGCATGAGCTGAAAATATGAAGAAGGTTGTTAAGTAGTGTCCACACAAATATTTTTAACCAGATGGTGGTAGAGACTGCAGTGTTCCTGAGCTGATATCTGCTCAGGGATGTGGAGATGAGAAAAGGTAGCTTCAAGCCAAGTTTACCTTCTGGAATGTCTAGGTCAGCTCTTAAACTGATGTGGGTGTATTGGGTTTGCATGGCAAGGTTTTGGTAGCAGGGGGGCTACAAGGGTAGCTTCTGTGAGAAGCTGCTAGAAGCTTCCCCCATGTCCGATACAGCCAATGCCAGCCACCTTCAAGACGGACCCACCGCTGGCCAAGGTTGAGCCCATCAGTGACAGTGGTAGCACCTCTGTGATAACATCTTTAAGAATGGGGAAAAAGCCTGCACAACAGCAACAGCAGCTGGAGAGAGGAGTGAGAATATATGAGAGGAACAACTCTGCAGACACCAAGGTCAGTGAAGAAGGAGGGGGAGGAGGTGCTCTAGGAGCCAGCTCAGAGATTCCCCTGCAGCCTGTGGTGAAGACCATGGTGAGGCAGGCTGTCCCCCTGATGACTTATTCTGACTTACTCTGAAATCTGTGCCAAGCTTTCTTTAATTCACTCTGATTCCTCTGGGATAAAACTGCCCACTGACATTGTTTTACAAGATCTGGACACAAAAATTGCAGCCAGTAGAAAGCAGCAATGAAAATCTGAATTATCTTGAGAGCCAATTAACCTAAGAAATATGCAGCTGAGATAACTATACCCCAACTTTTGTTAGCATAATGGTGTAACTCACATCTCCCAAAAGTAGTAGTAGATGTAGTAGATGTAGTAGTAGTAGATGTAGTCCTAGGAATTTGTCAGCCACAGAATGTCTGAGGGAAAGCGCAGCATTTAGGATGAGAGAACTAACTGGCCCAGATCAAAAATGTCTTCTAACAATTTAGCCATGCTGATGAGAAATCTCCAGAATGGACTATGTCATGGCACTCTCTGATTTATCAGTAGAGATGTAACTATAGTGTCCACTGGAAGGTTATTGTCAAGGTGGTGATACAGTAATATTGGGCCAGTACACTGGTAAGCTTCCTCTGGTGAATAGGTTGCCTCTCCCAGGTTCACCACCAATGTAATGAGGCCACATAATTTCTCCTAGGTGAGCTACCAAAATCAACTATTTTCTGAAACATTTAAATACAAGTAAAAAAAGAACAGAAAGTATTATCTTCCAAGTAGCAAGAGCATGCATATTCTCATAGGTTGCATCATCAAATAAATACAGATATTAAAAATATTGTATTTTGCATGACTGAATCATGTTTTCAAATTTGAATAGCAGGAAGAATGAAGAAGAACATTGCTTGGTGTGAAGCACTTAGAATCATAGAATCATAGAGTGCTTTGGGATGGAAGAGACCTTTAAAGGTCACCTAGTCCATCCCCCCTGCAATTGCCAGGGACATCTTCAACTAGATCAGGTTGCTCAGAGCCCCATCTAGCCTGTCCTTGAATGTTTCCAAGGATGGGGCATCTACCACCTCTCTGGGCAACCTGTTCCAGTGTTTCACCACCCTCATTGTGAAAATTTTTTTCCTTATATCTAGTCTAAATCTACTTGCCATCATTTATAAAGAAAATGTTTGTCTTTTTCAGGAAGGACATGTATTCCTGCTATAAGTATTTCATGTTTCTCCAAGCTTTCAGAGGAAGAGTCCTATGGGCTATTTTTCATCTGTAAAATTACTCTAATATTTACCATATTTTTCATATGACCGGTTCATAAGACTGCAGGGAAACTTGTGGCTTCTGCTGTTTGGAAATTTCTTTGGAGAGCGTGATCTGTACATAGTTCTAGAAGTCAAGAGACCTATACTGAATTATTAGCTGTGTTATGGATGTAGGCAATCCTCTAGGACTTTATCCAAATCCCTCTGAAGTCAATTCACAGACAAATAAGGGTGGTGATGATAAGTATCTTTTCCTCATCATCTGTATATGTGGTCTGCAAACCATGAGGCCAGGACTGTCTGTTACATTCTCAGCACACAGAATGCATTGTAGTGGGACATTGATTGTGGCTGGAGACTGTAGGAGATCCAGCAATAAGAAATATTTTATCACATTAAAATCAAATGGGTGCTATTAGAAACCTGCTCTATCTATGGAAGCATGCAGAGTTATAACATGAATTCTGTAAATTTCAGCTATTTTAATGGGATATAGCCCCAGAAAGCATTCCATCTTCTTAAAAGATAACTATATTGGAGCATTTAAGATGTGCACCTCTCTGCTAAGTAGATTTTTATTTTACAGTTTCCAGGCCTGGCTGTATCCCAGTTCATTTATTTCCAACTGGGTTCAATTTCCAGGGCAAGGCAACTTCCTATGATACTTCTTGACCAATAAAGGTGAAAATAATGTTCTCCAAACAGCACTATTTAAACTGGCATGCACATGTGGCTAAACAGTTTAATTCAATTTAAATAAAAATGTACACTGGCTGGAAATGCTATGAAAACTGATATTCCAAATGGGGTAAAATGTTAAGTGTTCTGTGAAATTTAGGTTTTAAATTGTCCTTATTATCAACCATCTTTTCCAGTTCATATTTTTTGCCTAAGTACGTATATTTTCAGGTATGAACTAAGAACAGAAATATGAATTCATAGCCTCAGTGCAGAGAAAAGTTTGTCATGTTGTTACATTGATTACCCAATATAAACTCATCTCCCCACTTTTGAAGTGTTGTGCTCCGTCTTTTCATACTCACTGTCTAGCTATATGATTTATATAGCTTATATTGATACAAAATGACTGATGGACCAATTCTGAAGACTTTAAAGTACTTACATGCTTGACTCCACTGCGGGACAGGGAAGCAGCATTCCCTCCTCTTATTTATAAATGAGAAAGTGAACCGCAGAGGCATTTGTCTGAGTTCACAGGGACTATGAAGTCATGGCAACTTTCCCAGAGTAAAAATGCTTGTGTGGTGGGTTGACCCTGGCTGGATGCCAGGTGCCCACCAAAGCCATTCTATCACTCTCCCTTCTCAGCTGGGCAGGGGCAAGGAAATATAACAAGAGGCTCGTGGGTCGAGATAAGGGCAAGGAGATTACTGTCACCAATTACTGTCACTGGCAAAACAGACTCAACTCAGGGAAATTAATTTAATCTATTGCCAATCAAATCAGAGTAGGATAATGAGAAATAAACCCAAATCTTAAAACACCTTCCCCCCACCCCTCCCTCCTTCCCATGCTCAACTTCACTCCTGAGTTCTCTACCTCCTTCCCCCCCGTGGCGCAGGGGGACAGGGAATGGGGGTTGTGCTCAGTTCATCACACGTTGTCTCTGCTGCTCCATCTTCCTCAGGGGGAGGACTCCTCACACTCTTCCCCTGCTCCAGTGCAGGGTCGCTCCCACAGGAGACAGTACTCCATTAACTTCTCCAATATGAGTCCTTCCCACAAGCTGCAGTTCTTCATGAACCGCTCCAGCGTGGGTCCCTTCCACAGAGTGCAGTCCTTCAGGAACAGACTGCTCCAGCCTGGGTCCCCACAGGGTCACAAGTCCTGCCAGCAAACCTGCTCCAGTGTGGGCTCCTCTCTCCACAGGTCCTGCCAGGAGCCTGCTCCAGCGTGGGCTTCCCACAGGGTCACAGCCTCCTTCGGGCACCCACCTGCTCCAGCATGGGGTCCTCCATGGGCTTCAGGTGGGTATCTGCTCCACAATTAACCTCCATGGGCTGCAGGGGGACAGCCTGCCTCACCATGGTCTTCACCACAGGCTGCAGGGGAATCTCTGAGCTGGCTCCTGGAGCACCTCCTGCCCTCCTTCTTCACTGACCTTGGTGTCTGCAGAGTTGTTCCTCTCACATATTCTCACTCCTCTCTCCAGCTGCTGTTGCTGTTGTGCAGGCTTTTTCCCCATTCTTAAAGATGTTATCACAGAGGTGCTACCACTGTCACTGATGGGCTCAACCTTGGCCAGCGGTGGGTCCGTCTTGAAGGTGGCTGGCATTGGCTGTATCGGACATGGGGGAAGCTTCTAGCAGCTTCTCACAGAAGCTACCCTTGTAGCCCCCCTGCTACCAAAACCTTGCCATGCAAACCCAATAGAGCTCACCTCAGACTGCCTTGGAAATGAATCTACACTGATTCTAACTTATTCAGAAATGTAATCTGAAGTCAGAATGAGGCACCTTTTACAGGGATAGGATAAACTCTCTGTACAGAATTCCCACATTCTGTCTATGGAGTGAACAACTCAGAATTTAATTTGTCGACTTTGTGTTAACATTTATTCTGAAAGAAGTGAAGGACAATTTAAATCCATACTTAAGGAATAAAGCAGGCTCCTTCCTCAGAGCAGAGTCTCACTGAAATTAAAAACTCAATCATCCCAAATCTTAAGCCTGATAAAAGCATTATTTTTTTGATTAGAGAAGAAATCATACGCACCAAATCTAAGGATCTCATTATTCTTTCTCTTGTTCTAGTTTAAATCATTTAGTTCCATAACCCTGACAGCTTACCTTGTTTACATAGTGGTAGGCAGGAGAAGAAAAAAAAAAGCTGAAAAAAAGCAAGTTTTCTAAACACACTATGTCATTGGAAAGGACCCTGGATGAGATTTACATGGAAAAAAAAA
Source organism: Platalea leucorodia (assembly GCF_965183815.1). Taxonomy (NCBI): domain Eukaryota; kingdom Metazoa; phylum Chordata; class Aves; order Pelecaniformes; family Threskiornithidae; genus Platalea; species Platalea leucorodia. Next base: position 103,501,463 of record NC_138824.1, read on the forward strand.
AAGTATGTAATGTGTTCAAATGAGAAATAATGAAAAGGATAAAGTTGCTAATCTGACAAAAAATAAAATATATTTCTCTTAAGATGTTGGTGTGCCACTCATAGTACCTAAGCCCTTCTGAGAATGATTATGGTGGCTTAAATATAAAATGCAGTTTTTTCCCTTGTTCTAGATGGCATGAGGTCTGTTTGGCACAGCTGGCAGGAGGTGGGGTGCAGCTGTTGTCAATCACTGCAAGTTAATTTCTGGTAGATGGTATTTATGAAGCACCTGAAGCACCTTTGTTAGTAATGGGAATCATCAGCTCTAGGAGGTAAGAGCGAATTGTGGTGTGTCTCTGACTTGGTCTTCCTGGACTATTATAATGTTTTCTAAATCGACAATTCAATGAAAAGTAACAATTAAGCATTGAAGTTTCTTCTATGTGATAACAAATATATGTATGGTTTTCATTCAGAGGAAATAGATTTACTCCTCTTTTTTACAATAGACAGCATACAAATTTTATTTGGGGAAAGTCTAGAGATTTTCGTATGTTATGTTACCACTCTATGTCTTTTGAATAGTCCTATGACACAGTCCTCTGTGACCTACTAGTTTCTAGATCTCAGCATTAGAATTAAAAGATAGCAAAATAAAGTTTGATGGCTGCTGAAAAAGGACTTGATTTAATTGTAGTGAAATCTTTACCAGCTCTTTCTTCATGCTAGTAATCAGTTAATGTTACATAGCACTGCAAGATACTGATCCTTTTGACCTTTCTCATTCTGAAGCAGGAAATATTTAGTTTTTCATTGCATTTCCAGTTCAACTAATGGCCATCCATTTTATTTAATTGTATTATTTCAGACTACACTACTGTGCACATTTGTATATTTAGTATGGTGTCCCTGAATCATCCATGACCAAGAATTGTGAGGTCAGTTGTTGTAAAAATATTTGGCTTGAACTGAGCTTGCAGCTAGGGAAATCTTTGCTGTGTTTTATTTGCTATTTAAGTAGTTTCTGTTTATTTTCTGAGTTTAATGGATACTGTACTTGACCTCATTGTTGATAGCACCACACAAGCTGGCACAGCCATATTTGCAGTGATGCTATTTTCATTCAATCTGTCCATGTATTTAAAAGTTGGTTTTTTTTTTTTCTCTTCAAATACAAACAATATTGTGAAGGTCCATACAGATTGTACTTAAGTGTTCAAAATACCGCTTTAAAGGCTCATTCTCTGTGTAGGTGAGATGATACTTGTGAAATGTACAACAATGTTAGAATCCACTCCCTCCCCCCCATATTTATACATTCATATTGACTGATTGAGAGTATTATATATCCAGAATATCCAAAGAATTTTTGCTTTAAAGGCAAAAATTAACATTCTTTAAAACGAAAGGAGGAGCAACATTGCACAGATTTTGTCTTTGTTACTTCTGATGTGAAGCATTTGAACCCAGCACAGAGAAGTGGAAAAATTTTTTTTTAACTTTTTTTTTTTTTTGGTAAACTCTAGTAGCTGGTGATTGAATGAAGTCTGCCCAATTTTCTCTGATATAGCCATGTTTCATCAGGACAGATACAACATTGTAGTTCAAACTCTAGAAATTTCCAAACAAGATCAGAAAGACAATTGCCTGGGATAGAAATAACTTCATATTTCACACAGTAGGCCAATCTTGGTAGTATGGAAGTCAATGAAAAAATTCCCATAAACTTCTCTGGGGACAGCATTTCAAACAGAGGAACTGTCTACAGCTTCTTGTCCTTCCAATAACAGTTTGTATTTAGAGTTCCTGTCACTTTTGTTTGCAAAAGTAACTTAGGGAATCAATCTAGTTCCAAAAAATACATTTAAGTTCATGCATCACGTGGATATTGAATGCTGCACGTGCTGTAGTCTTTTAAAAACACCACTGTAGAAGAGGATATTGTATTTCCATTGAACACTAATCAGCCTAGAAGTATCAGAAGCTACCCACTGTAAGAGTCCTAGCACTTTGGCAGGGCATGTCATTGGCCTCTGCACAATACACTGGTACTGTTCCAGCTCTCCCTTCAGGGAATATTTTAAAGTGCTGCCCAGAAAGTGTTGACATTTTCTGCTGTGGGTGGGAGTGAGCTTAGGAACTGGCCATAGTACGAGAAATACAGGCACATCACAGGAAACTTTGGCCCCCTTGTCTTAGTCTGCAGCACAGTTTCCTTTTCATGTGATGGACTTGGAGAAGATTGAAAAGTAGTTGTTGAATAGAGGGTGAAAGCGGATACATAGTACTGTCTGAACAGTGTATTAATTCTGTAGGTAATGTTAAAGCTGTTTTATCTATAAGTCTGTTTTTCTGGAACCCCTTATTAAACTAAAACCAAACAAAACTTTTCAAAATTTATGGGGCCTAATGCTTTTTTTTTTTTTTCTCAATGGCATGCAAAAAGCTTTGCAAGGCTAATGTAATTCTTACATAAACTTACATGTACAATTGCATCTTCTACCCAGTTGCCAAACCACACCATGTTTAAATGAGCATCCTATTAGTATATAATGCTACAATATAACATAGGGAGCTGTCATTAGTCCATATTTTCCCACTTTGATATGCAGAAACTTCTTCAGTAGGGAATGAGGGCTTCACAAAATGTTATCTTGTAAACAAAACTAAATCAAGAACAGATTTAGAAATAACGTGAAGAAAATTTGAGGTTTGTCTCTCACCCAGTACTTGGCAGATTGCAAATTAGGATTTTGTTACAAACTGTACAGAAAATTATGTATAAATCTGCTGGTTGAGAATGATGCCAGCTCCTCCAAAGTTAAGAATCATTGAAGAAAAATGTTCAGTATCCTTTACTGGCATATATGTATTTGTCTGTCATCACCTCTTCAAATATCTGAATTGCAAACAGTTTTGTTTTTCAACCCCTGTTTAGTAACCAGTTTTCCCCAACTCTGGCCGTGAATTTTGTAGCCAAATAGGTCACTGGCAAAGTAGAAAGGAAAGAATTATTAAAAAGCTTGTCCTCTACCTTTACCTGGACACAGACCTATAAACTTATTATTAGGTGTCCTTCTGGTAGGATACTGAGTAGTACCCTTGAAACTGAGGGCAATTTACAGCAGCTGTACTGAACCATACCGGTGAGGATTTGGTCTTAATTCCATGTGTTCCTCATCTTATGTCAATAAGACTGTTGCGCAAAACTTCCTTAGAACTGTCTGGACTTAAGAAAAAGTAAAACATAAAATGCATCCAGCAGTTAGGAACATTAATGGCCAGTTGCTGCGTGTTGATGCTCGGAGACTCGGAGCATCTCAGAAAGGTCTGCAAAAATGCCAGATTTGGAGTTAGTGTCTATAGGGCAGTTCCCTTAAAAGATCAATGGCAACATCTGAATATCTTTGTGGCATTTATGCCGCTTTGAGGACCTATAATGAACAAAAGGTCTCAAGCTTGTGTGTGGTGGAACACCAGGTACCAGGGAAGTTCCCCAGCCTCCTTGTATAAGGGACTGAGTAGGCTGTGTTTCTGCAGAGGTCATCTAGCAATTATCTCCCAAGAAGTTCTATCGTAGCAATGCTCTATGGTCTCTGCAGTTTCCTAGAAAAACCTTTGTCTTTTTGGCACTACAGCAAAACTTTTACCAAGTAAGTTCAATGGTGAGTGTTAATTTTACACCCTGGCTTGACTTTTAGTAGTAACGCCAGGGAAATTAGTGATGCTGCTGGCTATACCCTGGCTCCACATCAGGGTGTGGATCCCTGGCCCATCTCATTCAGTGTATCAACTTTCGTAGTGCATAACCTTTCTGCAAATAGGTAAGTTGCAATCTGAGTAAGAGCTCATGGCCAAACTGTTATATCCTTCCGCATGTTATTTCAGATACAGTCTATATGACTGCAGATCTTTTTCTGTGGAGACTGTAGCATCAGTTGTTATATCAGAAGGTTCTTACAGCAGCTGCAACAAAATATGGAAAGTCTTGCAAGAACATATGCTACTCTTGTCTCCTTTTTTACTGAGATGAATCTCTACTTCAGCAAAATATAAGTATAGCATGGAGTAACTAGAATGGGAGCCAGAAATTTTTAAGAGTGTTCAAATCTGGTGTTCTGTTTCAGGCTTAAAAAATTTTATTTTAAAATATTTATGCGATTGCAGTTGGTATCAAATGACACGGTAAATATAACCCATAGTTTAAAAATAATATTTATTAAGGGACTTAAATAACTGAGGGAAACAGGATTGTAAATACACCAACCAAAAGCTGAAACACTTTTTCAGGTATTACCCATAACAAGATTAATTGATGCTAAAGCTCTAAATTATGTCATTCTCTGTCGCGTGTCCAGAAAGTATAGAATGTAAAATGTTCAAAGTATCCTAGAAATGGTCTGTGTTGTAAGAATTGCAATAAATGCTTAAAGATAATCAGATGGTGGCAGATTCACTAATTCACACAGAAACTATCGCACTTACCTTTGGAATACCTTGGCCTATTACTGGTGTTTTGTGAAAAGCAGTGCTTCCAGTACAGTTTTTACAATATTTTAAATATAGGTTCTCAATAAGAGCTGGGGATCCATAATGGTTGGAGGGTGGAGTAGAACTTATCTTGCATTGAGCTAAAGTTTTTGGGGTAAAGCTAACAACAGAGGCATATTTTTTTCTATTAATTCATTGGCTGATGCAATGTAAAGGTCATTAACCAAATGAGCCTGTAGTGTCTGTACACAGGTGCATGATCCAAGCCTTTCTGAGCAGCTGCTGAAGGAGAAGAGATGGCAGAAATGGCTAGACTTGAAAACCATTATCTAAATTATTTTAGTTGTGTTTTTTTAGACAAGGAGACAAACATCATCTCCAGTGCAGCAGGAGAGTAGGACTATTTTTACTGTGACTATGCTCTCACTCAAAATCAGGGATAAAATTGCTGTAGACTTCCCTAAACAGACCCTAGGGAAGAAAGAGTGAGTGTAACTTTGTTGGTTCCCTGGTCACTCAGGGAAAGCATAGGAAATGCTGGCAAAAATATTTATGAGCAAAATAATTGCCCCCTTAGACAGTCCTGTTTGTGTTTCACCTATAGGCCTTGCAATGAACTTGTTTAAGGGTTGTAACATCCAGTCAAATTCAGATTCTGAGCCACGGCATGGGGCCATGAGGAAAGAGATCCATGCCAGCATACAATGTCAGTGATCGTGCAGCTGCTAGAAGTGATGGGTAATACTGTAACTTCCGTTTTCTTCCCATCTTTCCTACTTGTAGATTGTAAACTGTGAATAACAGGAAGCTCATATACACTCATAGGTACTACAGGAACACTCCTGTGTCAAAGGGTACATTTATTTATTCATTCTTGATTTATCCATCTGTATTAAAATGGAAGGAAAGTCCAACACATGTTAGCATGTGAGGATAATTTTACTTTTATATAAAACTATTTGGAACTGTTTATCTCCACTCGTTCTGGGGTCTGTGATGTATGATATTCATCATTTGTACACAATTCATCTGTATTTAGCTTGGACACAGTACAAGTGTGAAACTTCTTGCAGGCTGCATATAATCATGACATCATCCAAGATTTCATTTTGGGTCAGATGTAGCATTGCTGTGTCTTCTCTGGAGCCAGAGCAGGTTGAATACAATTCACTATATGACTGAGTGTCTACTGTGTAATGCTGCAAGACTTGTCCCATGGTAGCACTAGTGAGGATCTGAATGTTCCATTCTCTTCCCTGATCTGGCAGGAATAGCAATGCAAACCTTAACTAGTCCAAGCAATGACACATGCTTTGCTAGGGAATAGCGAGCCCAATTTCATTTGTGCATAATTATGAAGACAGAGCATATTAAAAGTGAAGCAATCAGCTCTTTTAGCAGCTCTGACAATATGTCAAGAACAAAACTAAAGAAGCAGATTTTTTATACATGTGACTCAGTCTGTACGAGGTATTGTCGTGGCAATCAACCTCTGTGATGGATATTATTTTTTGAAGTCTGCTGTGATTTGTATTCATATAAGCAAAATGTGCAATGTGGACTCTTAATAAGTACATATAACTTTTCTGAATGTATAATATCAGTGCTATTTTTATACTCTCATTTGTTGTCCGTAACACCTTTACCACATGCCTTTGCTACTGATACCCTGCACAGGGGCTATACTGTGGCTCTAGTTCTGAAGTGGTAGCACACCATATAAACCATTACCTCAGGAAGGTGTTCCCTACTGCTTTGTATTCACCAGTATGGAAAGAGAAAAGTAGATGGGTTAATTGGGTTCAAATACCTAAAGGCAGAACAACTTATGCCAACTGTAAAAAGCTCTGAGAAGATTCTTCAGAAGCCAGCATGTTCATAGTATTCCCTGGCTGCTATGCCTCCTTTGACAACAACAACAGTCAATTAGTGATGTAGGAGGTGTGTGCTGGTTCTCAGTGACAGTCTGTTCTGCTGGGGAAGTCTTCGCATGCTGGGTACACCAGCATAGTTTAGCCTCACTGTAACTGCAAATGAGCCAGTTACTGCTTTTGTTGTTATAAACAAATCTGTACCAGAATATCTTGTTCTATTAATGATCTTTAGAAATGAAATAATTTGAATAAGAAATGGTGTTGTAAAGGAGAGGTTAGAATTTGGCTGTTGGCCAGGATTTTAAAAAAAAAGGGTAGTGAAAGAAGCTCTTCCTCCAAAGAGTGTCCAGCTGGAGACAGTAGGAAGGACTGTACTGTGAAAAAGTTTCTCAGAGTTTTAGAAAAACAGGGTTTTATATACTTGTCTTCATTGCAAACTTGAAACAAGGGCACTCAAAATCAGGAAGTAGCATATTTGAAATTTTTCTTCCTCTTACTGAAATAATTTGAATATCTGAGGGTATGAATATTCCAGCTTGACAACAAACACATTAAATGTAGTAATTCACACCATGGAATCTGTGAGTCCAGAATATTGTCTGAATTGTGATTTCTGATAATGATGTTCTGCAGTTCTAAATTATTTTTAGGAAGTGCTCAGTCAGACATTTATGTGGATTTGAGGGAATCCTCTCAGATCCAGTAAGCGGTTCTTACAGCTTTGTATAAATATTTTTATAAATATATTTATATATGTATTTTATGTTTTTTTAAAAAAAATGTTATTTTTTAATTTGTTTTGGAAGGAATTAGATTTCTGAACAATAATACATTTTATATTCATAATTAGGGCCAAATAAAAGTGCATTTCTGATGTCTGCACTTAACACACTGTGAGAGGGTTGGCTCTCTAACTATGGAAGTGAATTGAGGTTCTGAATCAACAAGCAGCTTGACTTGATACATATGAGGGTTCAACTGACTTCAGTGCAATGGGCATTGTGCTGAGCTGTTTGCTGATCAGGATTATGACGATACACGATACAAGGATCCAAAATAACACCTTGCATGTCAAACTAGTACATATGAGAATGAAAAGATGGAAAACAAAATTGCACGCCCCACAGGAAATTGGAGGTTTCACATGCAAAACCCCAGATGGCCAGAAACAAAATCACTATTACAAAGTAAGTCCTTGCCTGTTTCTACTTTACATTAACCTAAAAGCAATGGCTTCTGGCAAAATTGATGATGGATCTCCTTCAGTTTTTACCCCCAAACCATGTGCGCATTTCCAGAAATAAGCATTTGTTTATTATAATGACATATGATTGCATCACAGTATAATTTAAATCTGTGCCATTGTTTCCATTATAACTTTTTATTTACAGGAGCTTTCAAAAGTAGATGTAAAAATTTAACTCTGAACTGAAATTTGCTGAAGAGTTACTTGTCCAAAAAAGGCACTTTTCCCTATAGGAACACCTTCTAAAGTTGTTGTTGTTGTTGTTTTAAATATTATGCTCTGGTTCTGCAGCACTTTTGCTCAAATGAATTTTGATGCCCTGGGCAATTCTGATACCTTTTCTGCTCTCCTCCTCAATTTCCCTGGATATTGGTCTTGAATCCTGTCACTAAATTTCTCATACAAGAATGACAGTGTAAAAGTATGTGCAGCCTAATCTTCTACTGTGTGCTTAAATATGACAGTTTGCGTGCTTCCACTTTATATGGATAAATTTCACCTAAAGCAAGAAGGATTTTTATGGCACTAATATACATTGTGAACATGTGGCAATTAGAGTTTTCCATAAAAGCATCAAGTGGCTTCCGTACTTCATGTGACCGTACAAGCCCCGTAAACCCATTGTTGGGGGTCTTACCTAGCAGGCATCCACAACGCACAGCCTCAGTGCAGTTTCCCCTATTAAACTGCTGCCTTCTGTAATTGCTTGCCCATAGCATGTATATTTGCTAATGACATAAGTGAAGAAAACCTGCAGTGTTTTATATGAAGAACAAACAAACAAGAAGTAGTGATTCCTGCTGTGAAAACTAAACCAGAGAGGTGTAAGTTGGTGAGGCAATGCCACACGCATATCAGAGCAGGAGAGAGAAAAGTGAAGAACGAAGTTATCTGACTGGGATTCCTTTGTAACAACTGGTGCTGCTGCACATGGCTATAGCCTAGCAGTCCTTTACAAAGGCATTCTCACCCTCTCCTCCAACAGCTCTGATGCTTTGTATAGGACTTGCTATTTTATTGTGTGAATGGATATTTGTGTTCCACATCCTGCCTCCGCAGCTCTGAACTCTTTTTTTTGTGTTGGGCATAATCTGTCCAAAGATAAAGTGACAGTCACAATCCTAACACTCTTGGAAGCTTAGGGAGTCTGTCCCTTGCACCAGTTGTGCTTTTGTGGTTTCCCAAATCTTGGCTAGGTGGTGGTGGTAGATGGTGATCAGTGCACACTCCTAAATCTGGCAGGTGTATCTGAGAGGCTGATTACACCACATTAACAGATGATGATGATTGTTCCTTTCACCTGGGCATAAGGGAAGGCTGTGTTTGGATAGTGCCAGAAGAGTCCTTTGTGTGATAAAGTGGACGGACTTCACATTTGCCTTTAAAGGCAGCCCTGGCACACTGCATCTGGAGCTGGTGGGGCAGCCATGCTGCTGCTGGGAGACCCTGGTTTCCCTGCCTGTCTTTGGAGCTTCAGGGGCAGAGTCCCACGAAGGCTGCAAACCAGAGCCAGGGTGGGAAGGAAAGAAGTGTTGCTCTGTGCTGGACTTGGAAACCACTATGGAAATTAAATCTGGAAGTTGTATTATCTCCCTCTGTGTCCCATTAATGATTGTTACTAGGCAGCTGCAGTGGGACCCAGCCAGTGTGGAGGCAGTTCCCACAGAAACCCCACATGACTTTAAACTGGGCCATATGTAATCTGTTAGCACTAGAGGGGGGAAAAAGGCTCCTAACTGAAGGCAACCATGCTGAACTCCAGCTGGATCTGTGGTTTTGCTCAGAGCTGATGGAGTCTTTAATGGGAATATTGACAGATGCTTTATTTAAACTGGGGTAATCAAGAGCTACTGGAGCACATAGACAGGCACACCACAGCACTTCAGATGGGTGGTATGGTGTAAAAAATAGCAAGACCTATAAAATCCCATGCTTTGTCTTAGCGTTTGCAAGTTGTCATTCTCATATGCTTCTAAATCTCTATACCTTGAGATCTTTTTATGTAAGGGTCTTAAATAAGGAAAATGTTACATTAGTACCCACGGTAATCCCATCCTTCAACTCGGTGCAGTTTCAAGAAAGTTGAAAATAAAATGCATTTTTGTCCATTAATGGTCTTTATAATTTAAATGGATATTACAATGGGTTATTTACCATCTCATCTCTCTTCCATGTTGTTGCTCAGTAGTGATTATTTTGGGGTATTTTATTGTTATTACCCTTTTAAACAAAGGTATCAAACCAAAAAATCTGAAATAGAGTCTTTTCTTTGCCAATAGCTACCCACTCATTATTTTCCTACAGAGTCTCAGACAGCTGTTAACACTCTATATTCTTTTGGAGGAACATGTATTCATGCCACCATTTACATCCCTTTTGGCTCTGAGACTTGTTTTCTTTCACTATATCCTGCAGGGAAGATCATTGTGAGTTTCTCTGTGAAACTGCTCTACAAAACACATCTCTCTGCCTGCAAGCCAAAGAAAGCAGTTTGCCCACTGGATTCCCAGCTATATGCAGAGTTACTACATTTTTGTTTGGCTATTCTAACTATTTGAGCTAATTTTGCACTTTTGGACATGATGAAACAGCTGCCACCTGCTAGGAAAGCAGGGGAGATCCATGGTAGACCTAACAGTACTGCTAGCCTCAAAATGTTAGTGGGAAGCTAAAAGCAATGCGATTCCTTGATTTTGTGTCTGATGGGTAAGGAGAAATTTAAACCCATTTTCTCTTCAGTATTGCTTATTGGTCAACTTAGGTGTCCTTTCTGAACTGCGGAGCCCATTTCACAGCACCTAGTTGTCTTCATTCATTCTTTATAAAACATTAAGGTGCCGGGAAGGACTTTATGAAAGCCACACTAGAAATATGGGTCCCAGAAGGTAAAACTCCTCTCATTTAGATGGTCTACCCACTCTCCTAGTCTCTGATACACCACTGTTTTTTGTTGCCTAGCTTGCATTAGGTGTGGGCAGGGCAAAGATACTGCTTGTGACTTTGAAAGTTATTCCCATTCTTTTATTGCATTTCTGTGTCACTTGAATTCTCTGATTGGATGTAAAATGACAGGAAAAATTAAAGAAACTATCCATGACTGGGATTACCCCAGGTAAAATGTTTGATTTGAGCAGTGTTTGACTTGAGCAAACACTGTGAAATTTATACCTCATTCTTTGTGTTCATTAATACTTGTGATAATTCTATCTTTTGATATTCTATATTGGCTGCTTTATAGGCCTACTTGTGATAACTGCACACTCATTCTGGTATATCACAATACTCTCCTACTGACTAAGTAAGCAGCTGAGAGAATTCCCAGCTCTGAGAAGACCAAAAAACCAACTGAAATCAGAAAGCTTGTTGTAAAACACATTTCTAATTAGCAAGCTAAAACAGCAAGGAAGAAATTAGTTAAGAAGCTCTGTATATATTGATTTTTACAAACAAAATACAAATCCTGAAAAAGGCTTAACTCTGTGTGTGTATGTATATATATATATATGTGTATTAGCATCCAGTTATGATTCACTTGCTGCAAGTCTGTCATTAATATGTTATATGTACCTTTCCATTACACCCATTCCTATTTGAACTGTTTTCTCCCCCTCTCCCATCCCTCATTCTCAGGTTAGTCTCCCTCAAAGAGAGAACGAGGGATGATTTTCCCTGTTAGTTTAATTAGATCACTTTTTAGTATATTGATTAGGGAATCATCTGCCATATGTGAGACATGCATTTCATCTGAAAGAGATTTTCTTTAGCATAATAGCATTAGTGTGATGGCAATGAGCTGTGAGATGGAATAAAGTTGACACCGTATATATCATTATATGTTGAGGGGAGTATCCTAGCACCACAGTGTTAAAAAGCATGGTTCTCAGGGACTGTAACAGATCCAGGCATTCATTAATAACATAACATCTGTGGCTTGTAGTCAATATCAAAGCCAAAGTAAATTAAAAATGTCTGACTCTAGATGCTACGGGTAAGATTTTAAACAAGTTTTGCTCTAATTGTCATTGATGAGTTTCACCATATTCTTGGTTCAATAACTGCATATGCCATATTTTTAGGGTATTCATCTACTTCCAACTTGCTTTGCTTCAGTGGGAAATAGTGGCTTCATGTTAACTGCACCAACATGCCTTTGCTAGCCTTTTCCCCCCCTCCCCTCAAAAAAAAAAAAAGTGAAAAGGGTGTTCACAACCTTAGAGATACTGTGATCTGCAAGAGAGACTTCTACATATAATTAATACCTTGTACGGTAATTAATCTGTTTACATATATATATATATATATACACACACACACACACACCAAGTCCTGTTTTAAAGGTAGGGACAGTAAAGTGATATGTTATGCCCATGAATAGTGATGCAGTCAGCTGTTCTTGCTCCTGAACCAGAAAAGATTCCTACTAACTCATAGAAGGTTTTCCCTGAGTAGGAAGAACAGCATGTGCAAAAGCTGAAAGTGGCAGAGCTGAGGAGAAAATGAAGGAGTAACAAAACATAAGCAAGTCCTGGTAAACACAAAATTGTGGCTGCATAAATAGTAACTACTGTAAAAGAAAAACATGAAATTACTGTGTGTCGTGGTTTAACCCCAGCCAGCAACTAAGCACCACGCAGTCGCTCGCTCACTCCCCACCAGTGGGATGGGGGAGAGAATCAGAAGGGTAAAAGGGAGGAAACTCGTGGGTTGAGATAAAAACAGTTTAATAATTGAAGTAAAATAAATTAGAACAGTTAAATAGGCAAAGCAAAAACCGTGCACGCAAACAAAACAAAACAAGGAATTCATTCACTGCTTCCCATCGGCAGGCAGGTGTACAGCCATCCCCAGGAAAGCAGGGCTCCATCACGCGTAACGGTTACTTGGGAAGACAAACGCCATCACGCCCAATGTCCCCCCTTCCTTCTTCTTCCCCCAGTTTCTATACTGGGCATGATGTCATATGGTATGGAATAGCCCTTGGGCCAGTCTGGGTCAGCCCTCCCCCCGGCTGTGCCCCCTCCCAGCTTCTTGTGCACCCGGCAGAGCATGGGCAGTTGAAAAGTCCTTTACCACTGTGAGCGCCACTTAGCAACTACTTAGCAAGAACAAAACGTCAGTGTATCCTCGACATTGTTCTCATCCTAAACCCAAAACACAGCCCCATACCAGCTACCAAGACGAAAATTAACTCTATCCCAGCTGAAACCAGGACACTGTGACACAATCCTTAGCTGCCATCGTAGTTTGGTTTTCTATAAATATATTATGTGTCAACTCTGTACCAGTACTGCTGGTGTGAATAAAATGAGGAGGCATAGAAACACGGATCATCTTTCTGGATAAAATGTTACTTTAAATATGTTGTTTTACCTGTTTAAAGTTGTTATGACCAGAATATTCATAGAGCAAGCCACAGAACGAATATACTATAGTCACAGTATTTTAGTCTATAAAGCAAAATTTATGGTATCTTATATTTCAGAACATACGGTAGTTGGATGTGAAGGGTACAAATGAACCCCATGGTGCAAAACAGGCCCAGCATAAAATTTTGCTGAAGGCTCTGTCCAGAATATTTTAACACAACAGCAAACAGAGAAAAATAAACAAATCACTGTCTTAGCTTAACTAAAAGAAAACCCCAAACCCTGTTTGCTCGCATCTGCATTTCATGGTTTGGATCCAGAGTGGAAGCAAAAGTGTTGAAGTATCATGTGAGTGGCTGTCAGTTAGAAGGAGAAAGGCATGAGCCTACATCTGGGTCCTTGGGCTAAACCCAATACTACTGAGTTCTGTTCTGCCTGATATGGTGTGTCAGACTAGAAAGCTCTCTTTGGTTACTGCTCCACCAAGAGAGCTGGTGTTTGTCAGAGAATGCTGGTCAGCAACATTATGAACTCTAGCAGATGCAAGGTGACATCTTAGCCTTGTTGATATCAGTAGGGAAACAAATTTAACCTCTGGGTTCACAAACAGCTTGGGGTTCATTCATTTTCATTCTGCTGTTTCATTTACTGCGTACTACTGTGACAGGCAAACCAAGAAAAGCACCAAAAAGTTCTTTGGTTTTGGAAATCCCCTTATGAAAACATATATGTGACAAAGGGTGACATATCCTTCAGAAAGGGTGTGTGTCTCCATTTAGTTTTCTCCACAATCTGCAGTTCAACAAATGTGCCAAGTTGTGCTCTGAGGGGCTTTGGGATGCTGTGATTTATGCTAGGGATGAGTCTAGTCTTCACAAAATGTACCAAGATGTACACTTAAGTGCACATCAAGAAGCGTGAGCATGTCTAAGTGTTTGGGTATAAAGCCACAACTAGTCTGACTGCAGTAAAAATATCTTTTCCAGTTCAACTTCTAACCTGCATGATACAGCTAGCGGGGATAACGGAGAAATAGCAGTGTGGACTATTGCATGTTTAGTTAAATGGTTCTGCATTATATAGTTCATTAGAAGTAGATAAAGCCTGGGTACTGGAAATAGCAGTGTTGTATAACTGTTCATCTATTTTCTTTTGGCAGCGGTTCCTCATTTTTATGATTTATTCTTTTGTTTTCCCCCTACTTATGCTTCTGTTGTGAAAATGACTATATATGTAACAATTAATAATTAAGTTTCATGGGGACTGAAAAATACTTTGAGGTTAAAGTGGAGAATATGGAAGTCTGGGAGAACAGAATCATGTGATGACTCCTAGAATAACACTATTTTATATCTGACCTCTGATTCATTCTATTATCAACATTGTTTGTTTGCATCTAGTTTCTGCCTTTGCATTTCCCATTCTCCAACTTGTAACTCTGCTTCCTACAGCTGCTTTCCATTCAGACGCCTCACATCTAGTAGTGGTGCCTCAAAGATCTTTATCATCTTTCTCCACAGATAAGTATGTGTAAGTTTCCAGTGCCTGACTAGTTAAACTTCAGTCTTGGAACTTTCTTCATTTATGGTTTGAAACTAAAGCATGTGAATTCAGGATGCTGTCCAATCTATAGACTTGAAGAACACTGAGGAAAGAAAAACAACATGGTGTTTCAGTTGTCTGTCTGGGGTTTTTGTTTTGTTTTGTTTTTCTTGTAATTTATTTTGTAGTCAAAAGAGAACGGGAAGTTGTAAGTATTTCCTCTTTCAGTTTCAATGTCAATACTTAAAACTTAAGCCCCTTGCTTCCAGGATGTGCATGCAAAGGAGCCCTGGCACTTTCACAGAGGTCCTTTACTACAACAAAGACCTGAGAGTATAAACCTCTTTGCAGAGTCAGGTCTGTACTTTCAATGAAGAAGTTAATGTCTGCAGAAAAGATATTGGAATGAGGGAGGAACAACAGCGGAATGCTTCTTACGCATGCTGAGGCAATCTGGCATCAGAGTTAATCATATGGCCATCTGTCTCTTTGGAATGAATGTACATGTTTAATTACATAGCTTGGAGCTGCATAAAGTTGTAAATGCTGTTGCAACGGTTAGTAACTTCAGTAAAGCAGAGATCTTGGGCACACAACTTACTTTTAAGAAAAGCTGCAAATTTTAATATAAAACATCCCATTGCATTCCTTCCTGGTCAGTTTTGTATCCTAAATGCATCAGAAGCATTGTGAAATTGAATTAACTGAAGCAGATAAAGCACTAGTAAGTAAAAGAATCAATCTCAAAAAAAAAAAAAAAAAAAATCCTACCTTCAAAATATGGAAACTTTTATTGAGTTTTCTTAATTGATGGAAAGAACAACTTGACCTGTTTGGTTGCTTGAGGAAGAATTACGTACATAGCTGGGGATCATCTGGAGTGTATAGGAGGTTCCCCTCAGAGCTGACACTTAACGGCAGAGAGAAGAGTTCTCCAGATGTAAATGGGAGGCAGAGGAAGGAGAGTTATTCATAAGACATGAAGGTTACCAAAGTACAGCCTCTTGTCTTTACGGGGTCAGGTTTCACATAAAGCAGACCAGCTGCTCCATTAACTATATTAGCCATCTATAGCCAACCATATTCTACCATCAGTATGGTAGAAACTAGAGAAAGAAACACAACGAATGCTAAAATCCTGTGTTGTGAACAGCTTTATCAGTTTGAGTCTGTGGTGGAAGAACAGTGACAATCGGGTCTATTTGTCATTATTCACTCTTTCCTTTTTGTACATGTTTCAACATAGTATTTCTTATTCATGGCCTGTCTCAGGTTTGAGTTTTCAATGTTTCATTATTTTGGTTTCGAACGCTCGAAGAATATGTATTTTTTGAAATTTAAAATAACTGTTCTCTTTGGGCTTCAGTGGAGTCCTGTGAAATCATTTCCACTAGTGTTTGATTCAATTAGGGCTTATTTTTTTTGAAAATTAGACACTTGACAAATTTAAATTAAGAGTGTTCATTTGGTACATATCCAAAAATAGCTTAGCTTAGCTTTGCTTTGTGGCTCCTTTGTGCAAATGATAGCCATGATAATTCTCCAGTATATCATCACATGTATGTTATTTACTGCCCTTTCAGAAATGCTCTACTGTTATCCTATATAAGCTTGCTCTTCTCCAGTGTATAAGAACAAAAGAGAGAATAAAAAATATGTTGAAGCAGCACTGGCTGCGCATATGCCACCATGCAATTTATCTCACCAGAAAGTGTGAAGACAGTCAGAAGTACCCCCTTCTATGCAATGCCTTTCTGCACTCGGAAGTCTCCCATATGCCATACACCCCCTCAGTAGAACTGGAGTGTGGACAACATGAAGTAGCTAAAACACTAACATGAGCATTTAGAAGGCTCTCTGTGATTTTTCTCCTCTTCTTGATAAGTATTCAGCTCATGCTTTCACAGGGCCCATGAGGCTTACAACTATGCTGGTAAGAGGGGCTCATTTTACTAGTCACCCTCACCCAGCTTAGGGTCATAAAATACCTTTCCAAAAGCACCAGACTGCTCAGATGGAGGCTGGAGCCCTCACAAGAATCAATAGCGTATGCTTACAGGTATATAAAGAAAGAGCATAGCTGCAGCGTGAGAACTTGGAAACGGTGTTGTGGGACTGTGACATCCTGTCATCAAGGCCTATGCATCTGTTATGGTTTAACCCCAGCCAGCAACTAAGCACCACACAGCCACTCGCTCACTCTCCCCACCCCAGTTGGATGGGGGAGAGGATTGGAAGGGTGAAAGTCAGAAAACTTGTGGGTTGAGATAAGAACAGTTTAATAATTGAAGTAAAATGAAATAGAATAGTAGTAATAGTAGTAGTAATAGTAGTAATAATAATATAATAATAATATACAAAGCAAGTGATATGCTATACAATTAGCTCACCACCTGCCGATCAATGCCCAGCACGTCCCCGAGCAGCAATCACTGCCCCCCGGCCAGCTCCCCCCAGTTTATATACTGGGAACAATGTCATATGGTATGGAATAGCCCCTTGGCCAGTCTGGGTCAGCTGTCCTGGCTGTGCCCCCTCCCAGCTTCTTGTGCACCAGGCCGAGCATGGGAAGCTGAAAAGTCCTTGACTAGTGTAAGCACTACTTAGCAACAACTAAAACATCAGTGTGTTATCAACATTATTTTCATACTAAATCCAAAACACAGCACTATACCAGCTACTAGGAAGAAAAATCAATGCTATCCCAGCCGAAACCAGGACCCCATCCAGTCTATATTCCAAATTCAAGGTACAAGTGAGCAAGCTTAGAATTGAGTTGGGTGCTTGGACTTCACATCTGCAAGTTTTAGAGAGCTTCCAGACATTGGTGGGAGAGCTGCCAGTGGATAAGTTAGGAGAATGATGAGTATGAACTTCTAGGTGTATTTTATACTTAATCATATAGAAGACTATAAGAAACAGTCTAAGTTACTATCAAAACTTTTTGGAGTAGGAGAGATGACAGCTGAGCAGGGGTGTTTATTGGGTGTTTTTTTTTTTTTTCTGTATAATTCACAGATAAATGCAAAATATTCACATTCCTTTGAATGGAAAAGAAACATTTGAAATTTACAACTTTCAACATATGCCTTTGAAGAAAAAGTAATAATTTCTCAAAAATTTACATCCAGATTAATGCAATACCTGTGATTGTATCTTAATAAGGTTTCAGAGGTTTTTTTTAAAATGTTGATTATTGGTAGAGGATTACTGTGAACCTTCCAATGTACATCACTGGTTCTTCTCAGGCAGCCTCCATGGCTCTCTGCATCTTACCTAGGGGAAACATTTGGATCCTTGGTATTTTTTTTTCCCTTCTGACTCTCTTAGGCAGGAAGAAGATGCAACTTGCATCAGCATTCGTAAGTCACAGGATGATCTTGGATCACAACCACTTTTATCTGTGTCGTGCACACTTGAGTAAAAAACAGCTGGCTGATGAGTATGTTTAAACACAAACACACCCCTGTATAAATATGTAAATACACAAATACAAGAGAGTCTTTCACAACAGATGTATACAAGTAATGTGGACCTTATTCAAATGTGAACAATCTAGTGTTGCTTCTAGTGATATCCACCACACGTGACCTGTCTGGATAGTAGTATTACTTTTCTCTCAAGCAGAAACACATGCCCATGAACTTGCAATTTGTCTTGCTAGGTCACAAAAATAATCAATGGAGAGTACAGGTATTTTTTAAGTATAGCTTTCTTTATGTGCTCACATATCAATCCTACCATGAAATTATTAAAGAGGCTTTAAGCGCATCCCACTTTTCTAAGAATCGTAGCCCAACTAGAGCCTTCTTTCCATACAGTAGCTGAGTCTCAAGTTCTGACTTCTGCAAAAGAACAAAGCTGAGCTGGCCACCACTGTTCACAGGTCATTGTTCCCTGAACATTTTGTAACCAACACTGAATACCATTGGAAGCATTTCTTTCCAGGCTTAAATTTGTTCCCAGGCTGAAGGAACAAAGCAAAAGAAAACAAAAAGCTATACAAAAGTGTAATACCCTCTAGTGTCACCCATAACAGCAGGTAGAATTTGGTAGACTTGTCTGCAATCAAGGTTGCATGAAATTTCCATTATAAACTCTGTTCCTTTTTACTTTGCCAGATTTCACTGGTTGGGCTGAATTTTCCACAATTGCTCTTTACTTCAAGTGAAATGTTTTGGGGAAGTTTCAGTGAAAACCACCCTGCCATTTCCAAGAAGGAGATTAGAGAAAAATAGGTTGATTTCCCAACATTAAAATGTATTTGTTTGAAGAATTGTGGTACGTCCATGCATCATAGCACCAGTTGGCTCTGTTGCCTCAGTGAGAATTTACTCATGGTCAGCCAAGCTCAAAACTTTGCGAACTGTTGCTTTAATATGCTCAGTAAAGTTTCAGCAAGGCTTCCAGCTACGTTTTCTGATAGTTCCCAACAAGCTCACCTTGTCCTAGTCCCAATAAGCTTACTGCACTGCAGACTTATAGACTCAGAGAACAAAACACCAATAATAACATTAAATTCCCTTTTGGCCTGAAAGGAAGGCATGTTGGACTGAGAGTCAAGAGGAGACCATGTGTTTTCCCTTAGCTCTTTCTTTAGTTGGCTTTCATCTTGTGGACCACATGTGATTTATTTTTATATTCCCCTTCTGAAATTTTCTTAATAGGATGAATTTAATTTCATCTAACTTTAAATGTGTAAGTGTAGGTGTATCACATAGCTGTCTAGTCTTCTCTTGTAGTCTGTAGTGACAGAAAGGTACATTGAAAGGCCTTTCTTCTCATCAGTCATAGGTACATAAGTTTGAAAAAAGATGTTCCCTGGTATCTTTCTTTTCTTCCGTTGACTACAGGGGAAGAATGATAACTAGCTGAGGTAAATTGCCCAGCCTTTAGTTGGCATAATTAGACCAAATTAATCCCACTCAACCTGAAGACCAGCAAGAGAGGCTGAGGGGGTTGAGGGAATGGAAGAGGAAAGGACTAGGAGACCACATAGTCACAGCTAATAGTGACAGTATTTAGCTGTCAGAAAGCCTAAAAACAGATGTGGTAGATGGCCTGTGACTTAATATCTTTAAAAGAGGAATAACTTACAAACATACTGGAGTTCAAATAGGAGCAACCGATACAATGCAAACACACACAAGGTGAGGACCCAGGGGCCACAGTATGCAGACAGCCCAATCAAATGGTCACGACATAACTTTGCGGTTTTTGAATCTCAACTCATATTCCTTTCCTGTGACAAGATCACAGGCTCTCAACACTTCCAACTTGACTACAGTGCCAAATATTAACAATGCAAAAAAGAATATATTGTTTTGCTTCTTCACTGAAGTGTCCCTTATGAACTGGAGACAAATTATTTTTTCTGTATAATTATTGTGTATATTATAAATTATATAAGCAGAAAGACTGAAATAGTAAGTTGCACCACAGTCTGCATCTTTTTTCAAAATTTATGTTTATAATACTATACCTTTCTAGAGAATTTCTTCTATGAAGTGACCACTGAAGGAAAAATTCATTATTTTTTTAATACATTGCACATCAGTAGATTTCTATGAGTTTGTAATGAAATAGTATCAATACTAGCGCAATCTCACAGCAGTAACGAAAATTTCAGAATATATTTATATTCTATATGATGTGTTCCTTTGCTTATAAGCTATCTTGCATACATTTACTCATTTTTAGCAGATGATTTCTACGTTATTTTAACTACTAACGTTATTGTGTTCTGATTTTTTTACTGTTATACCATAAGTTGCTGTTCTTTTTAAATGAAGAACATATAAGAAGATTCTTATCATCCTCTGACATGAAGTGGTTTAATAAAGACAGCTTGCAATCTGACACTGTCACTTTGTGCATAAAGTTATACAGTGTCAGCGCTTAATTGTCCAATGAGCTTTGCTGTTCAGTGTTGGAAACTGTGAAGCTGTCCCAGGCAGCAGACTGTCCCTTTGAATTCAGGGCAGAAAGTGCTCAGGTTTGAGATGGTTCTTATGACCTTAGTGCCTCATTCTATAGCTCAGATTGCTTCCCAAAAAAGTCTTTACTTCAAAACCATTGATTGTGACTTTTGCTGTAAATTTCTGATGTGTCAGAGGAACAAGAGTGGGCTTGAGACATTAAAGATCTTGAAAGTAAAGACCAGGACACTGCAACGGAGTTGAAATTTTACAGAAATGCAACAAAGACCAACCTGAGGTCTTTGCAGCATTGTAAGCAAAATAACACCCGTGTCTTTAAATGAAAGAGTTAAGCAGAGAATATTAAAAACTGGCATTTACTTAGAAAGGTAAAACTGAGAGAGAAGTCTTTCATCTTAGGATGAATTTATCATCTACCTTGCAAATGAGTACTTTTATGGAGTTATTTGTTGTATTTTGACACTTAAGGGTTTTTTTCACAAAATTTTGAAGGCTGCTCCTGATACAGGGAGGATTTTTAAAAATCCTTTTGTAAGTAATGAATGAAATACCAACCCCTACTTTATTTCCTTAGTTTTACCTAGTCTTCATTTTACTTTCCCTTTGTATAAATTTCTTCTCTTTTGCATCTTCTTGGTTCACTCATTTTTGTTAAAAATAAAACATTTTAAAGATTTTTTTTTCTTCTTAACAGTTCTCTCTGTATTTCACCAGTCTGTTATAATCACTTTCATTTGCATTCAAGCTGGGAAAGAAGTATTTAACACTTCAAAGAAAATCCCAATATCTGCTTTAGAATTTCATATTTGAAGGCCTAAAAAGATTGTTATAATTAATAAATTGAGAAAACACAAGTTACTAAGTTACTCCCATCTTGAAATGGAGTTCAAGAACCATGCTTTCTCTGCTGAGTCTTAAAAACAAGACCAGACGTTTCTGACAAAGATGATCTGAAGTATTTTAGATGACTATATACAAGAAAACTTACTCCAGCTGAGAAGTGAAAATAAGCTTTTAACTTTCATTTTACCAAACTTTTTTTTGTAGTAAATATTGACCAAAAGGTTGAAAGAGTTCTTTCTGAGCAGGTCAGAGAGCATTAGTGTTTCATGCTTTATTTGCTTTGCACAAATTAAAAGTTATGTTCTTCTCCCATCTTCATCACTTCCCCCATGGAGAAAAAGGCTGCAGCTTTCCCCATTCTCATTCAGGCTTCAGCAGTGAGAAATGGGCTATCTATGAATCAATGTTTAGACAGAAATAGGGAGGAGAAACATGGCAGCTGGACCCAAGGAATAATCTTACACATACTTCTTCCACTCCAGTGACGCTATCTTGCAAAAGGAAGAAAAATTCCATTCTACTCATTTTTTGGAGAGTATTAGGATCTAATGATCTGGCTGTGAACAAAACACCAGTCACCCACTGAAACAGTGAATGAAGTCTTCTCTTCCATACGAGACTGCCATTAGTTTTTGCATTTAAGTGATCACAATTTGGCAGGTGCTACTGCAGGTGGCTCTTAATAACAGGCATGCTTCCCTATAAACCTATAAGTAGAAGTAAGTTTGAGGTACAAAGATCTTGAAGAATATAGGAATGGAATTAGGTCTTCTGCTGTCTGATGAAATCAGGACAGAACTTCCTTTTTATAAAGGAAGACTGGAGATCCCACTGATTGTGGCAGAATTATGACAACTCTACAGCAGCAGTTCCAGAACACATAAGCCACAAGGAACAAGTTCAAGCAACTTCAAAGGGACATAATACAGCTAACTGTGGAAGAGATGCAGTTCCAAATAAGTTCTTATATGACTACAAACTATTTCAACAGTCAGATAATTTATTTGAATTTTATCTTGCTTTTTATGTCCTTCTCTGCTTTGATTAATCAGCCTTAGGTACTACAACAATTATTATTTTTAGGCTTCCATTCATTTGTCCACCTCTACATTGAACAAATTCCCCAAAATACGTTTTATGTGAAAAGTGAGGTCCAGGCTACTCAACATTAAAGAATCCCCAATGCTGTGGTAGGACGAAAGACCATTGTTCTGATTGGTTTGGGTAATTGTCTTCTGCATACAATTTTTCTCCTGCAGTTTCTAAATGTGTGTAGCATTATATCTGTTTTCTTTTTCAAAATTACTGCCTTTTCCTATGTACCATTTGGCAACTGTGTTCTTGAAATTAGCTGCAGATTCCCAAAGAAAGAGATAAAGACATACATGTCAAACCTGGCATAGTCTACACTGGCTCATTCAGCAAAGTCTTAAAAAATGAAATAATATGGCAAATAAGCTATCATGTCATCTGAAAGAATTGGTCCCCTCAGACGAGTGGCAGGGACAGTACATTGTGAGAAAAATTGCAGCACAGATTGTCCCAGGTGTGCTTGCTGAGAGAACATAAGGATGCAGCCTCTGACACTGTTTGTCTGCATCATTTCACCACAGCTAAAACTGAGACAAAGGAATGAGAAAGTAACTTTTGTTCAAACAGAATTTACACTACTTTTTCTTTCATGAAACATTTATGTAAGTGAAAATTGTATGTATGGAGATACTGGAATTCAAGATGACCAAAAGAGTCTGTTTCCCAGAAAAATCCCCTTACTTTCTGTTAAAATCAGCACATCTATTAAAAAAACAAAACTGAAACAACAACAGAAACCCAAACCAAATCACTTCCTTTTCTTGTACTAATGATGGTGGCTACAAATTAAAAAAACACACTTCCTTCCAGCAGCAGCCGAGAAGAGTTCATTTGCAAAAGTTTCTAAGCCCTGCTGAGTTCTGAGGTAACGTTTGCAGTTATTAATATAATTATTTTTTGACATTTATGAGAAGTACTGCCTTACATTACTGAAAGACAGTGTCTTTCAGCAAGGAAGCTTTAGAAACCTTGAAATTTCCCAGTACTCTGTTGAAGTAACATGAAATATTTTGCTTTGTTTTCTTTCTTATTCTGAAAAAATGGAAGTCACACCGAGTTTGGGATCCAAGTATAACAAATCTACATTACTCAGAAAGAAATAACAAAATATAGTTATTAAATGCAGGAAATAAGAATTTCTCCCCATCAGGGTAAGCATTTTGAACTATTTGTGCATGAATTTGTTTTCAGTGGTGAACAGTTCATATTATGATTAATTGACCAGGTAGGTTTAGTGTAAGTTTAAACCTCACTGGAGTTTTTTTTATTAGCTTCAGTAACATCTTCTGTTTGTGCCAGTCATCTTTCTTGTGTAATACACTTCACAGCCTCAGGGTTTAGATATCCATGTGGTTGTGCATTTGCTTCTGCTTGCAAGCAAGCAGAAGAAAGTTTGTGGTTTCACTTTGTTGATTGATGTGGTGAACTTCTGTACCATTCAGACACACCTTGACCAACTGGTATTTATCAATTCTGACAAGTGATTCTGATTTCATTTAAACCAAGCTAAACTTCGTTAATCTCATAATCATTAATGTCATAATACCCTTAGTGTAAAATAGTGGCCACACTGAATTTAGTGGCAAAACTGTGAGTGAAACCAATACTTGAAACAGCTGAAAGAAACAAAACATCTCATTAACTGGAAACATTTAAAATTTGGTTCCAGGATGACCTGAATGTTCTCCAGGGAAATCCCACAGTCCTGGCTAGTTAACCAAGTGTCTGGAAATGCCGGGGTCACCAGCCTGCTTTCCAAGCGCTGTGTCAGAGCTCCGTAGCAGGGAGAGTTGGGGCTCCCACAGCTCTGTGGTGGTGAGAATGGATGCCCCAGAGTAACTGGGTTGCTGTGGAGCCATAGGCCTTGGAAAACCCAGGGAACCACTCCAGAATTGGATATCCCACAAGTGCTGATAGTGATGCATGAAAAGCCCCATCAGCTTTCCACAAATACATACAAAGCTTCATGGACACCCTTCCTCTCATTTACCTAATGCTTGGCCTTCAGACAGCAAGTCAGCATTTTTCAACATAATCCTGTTTCACTGAACAGTAAGGCCAGGTCTTATGCTAGCAAGCACCTCAAGAGAAGGTACCTGATGGTGGTATTATGACAGTCAAAGTAGAGCATATTTAACTCTGATATCTTTCATATTTTAATGAAAGGCAGCTGCTGCTATGTTCATCTTCTAATTTTAAAAATATTTCTTAGGGTTTTTTTCCTAATTGGAGATGATTGAATTGTGATGATATATGCATCCAAAATTTGTTGCAGGGTGCATTATTGGAGTTCAAATACTGGAGTCTAGCTTTGAGGAAGGATATGGAGTTTTAGTTTGGACCAGTCTATCACAGATGTGAAGTCACTGAACAGGAAATAGTCTGGGTTTCAGTGTGGCTAGATCGTGCTCAGTGCTTTATCAGGTAGTTTAAGCCCAGGTTCAGTGATGAGGACGTTACCCTGCAGTCACATTACCTGAAAACTGGTTAGAGAGAGGCTTTCATATTCTGTTTTGTATAGAGCCATCACTTTTGGGCAATGACTCACTCTTGGGACTCGTAAGAACTATTACAATATAAGTAATAACACTTCCCACAGAGCATCAAGCATCTCATATTCTCAGTAGTTTAACTACTTTTGATACGGCTCAAAATCTTTGTTTATATTGCTTCCTGCCAAATAATACCCCAAGCAGCATTTGCTTTTATAACTTTTAAAGACTTTCCACTGTAAATAGAACAAAAACGCTTATGGTACAATTTCCAGTGAAGATCAATGGCACATTATAAATATCTTATAATTCATTATTCAATTAACACATCATGAAAACTGATTCCTTTCTTTAAAAGTTCAAATAAAATTGAACTTGGATTTTTTTTTCTTTTAATTTGAAAAAGTGCTTTCTCTTTTCTTTTTTATTTATTTATTTGCATTTGCCTCAGGCCTGGTATGGAAATGAAAACTGGATATTTCATCCAAATTCAGCTGCTAACAGGAAGCCCTTGAAATTTTGTGAAAGTCTGCTCTGGTGAGATGTGACATTGCACAGAAAAAAAATAAGACACAAATATTAATATAAAGGAATTTTTTATACTTGTATCCATTTAAACAAAAATGAGGCTGTGTTCCCCAACAGGATAAAATAGTTCACCTCTTAGTCAGATAAGACTGTTCCATTTCTCAGTCATAATGGATGGAGGTATTGAAAGAAGCCAAGAAAATAAAGACTTGAACACTCAGCTTGGAAGAAAATTTAAAACTCAGGTCAGCGTCACAAATATTTCTGAGCAATGCAGTCTACTAAATAGCTTTTGTATTGACTTGAAGAGACAGCTCATGCATTTTTAAAAAGGCAATAAAATACGTAACATCATGTGATACATATGCCAATGAAGCACTAAAGGTATCAGTATTCTTTTCAGCTTTTTCTTCCTACTGCATCCAGGCTAAAGGTATACTCTGTACCTAAGTAAAATCTCATTTTCATTCCTGATTTCACCTGCTTTGAAGACAAAGAGGATTAGACAATTTATGTGCCTTCAAAGCAAATAGAGGATATTTCTCTTGGAATCCACTATGTCAATAGATAAAATATCTGGGTATTTTAGGACACCACAAAACCAAAGAGAAAGAGAGGAAAGATTATCATAACCAAACCAATTTATCAAGATACAGCTTTTGTCTCATCTCCTGCAGTTAACTGGGACACTAGTAGAGAAATACATGACTTTTCCTGAGTTACTCACAACCCTGTGCCAGCTCACTTTCTGCTGTCACTGCAAAGAAAGAGACCAGACTTTGGTGAGCATCAGGAGGGAATCATATTGAACTCAGTCTTTCCAGAAGACATTCTTCTGGAAATCTATGGGCATCAGGGAAAGCATTTGGACTCTAGAGCAAATGTTGCGAACATTGACTTGAATTGTCAGAACATAACCATAGCTGAATGAGGAGCAGAAAGCCAAGGTCAGCAGAATATAGCATGTCCAATTACATGTATTCTTTTGGAAGAAATGTGAAGGAGAGCAAGCTCCATTTTCTAAATGTACACAGAGAGAAGTGGGCTAAGTTCCCTCCCTCCAAAAAATTAGTGATTTCAAACTCATTTTCAAATAAGTGATGCTTGTCTTTCATTCTGCTTTTAAGTTCAAATGCAGCTGTGATTTCTCATGACTGAGTTGTGTGATTTGATTAAAATCTAATTTTTTGAAGATTAAATGCTCTGTGTGAAAAATGTCTGTTGTCTTCACAGGTGCTTTGGAGTACTTTCCTGATATTCTTCTTAGGGGACCAACAGATGCATCTGCCTTTACTTTTCAACTATTCTCTTGAATTTACAAAATTACCAGATTATATAACTGAAAAACTGTCCATGAGGTGTTTTAAAGGGAATCTAGAGTATTTGGGGGGAATCCAGAGTAAACATTACTTTATTATTTTTGCCAGCAGAAATTATTTCTATCATTCATTCATTCAGCATCTGAAAAAAAAGTAAAACCATTTCTTCTTGGCTTCTTTGATTCTGATAGGTTTTGCTGCATAAATTTATAATGTGACTTTTCTAGAAAACTGGTGCACTAAATATAGTGACTGTGCTAAAAATTACCTCAAGCGATTACCTAAATAAAACAGAGGTTTAACAGTCTTGAATGTTCATCTATTTCATTGACATCTAGGTGAACAAAGGGGACAACCTGGAATCCTCAGTATATTACTAGAATTTAATGTATCTCTTCTTTTTTTTTTTTTCCCAAAACAATTTTCATTCCTTTAACAGGTACAATTTTTTTTTGAATTTTTGTCTCCATGTTGTAATGACCTGATACTTTAATTGTTGTCCTTTTGTCCTGGTTTCAGCTGGGATAGAGTTGATTTTTTCTTCCTAGTAGCTGGTATAGTGCTGTGTTTTGGATTTAGTATGAGAATAATGTTGATAACACACTGATGTTTTAGCTGTTGCTAAGCAGTGCTTACACTGGTCAAGGACTTTTTAGCTTCCCATGCTCGGCCTAGTGCACAAGAAGCTGGGAAGGGGCACAGCCAGGACAGCTGACCCAGACTGGCCAAAGGGCTATTCCATACCATATGACATCATGCCCAGTATATAAACTGGGGGGAGTTGGCTGGGGGGCAGCGATCACTGCTCGGGAATCAGCTGGGCGTCGGTCAGCAGGTGGTGAGCAATTGTATCATGTATCACTTGCTTTGTATATTATTATTGTATTATATTATTATTATTATTATTACTACTACTACTACTACTATTCTATTTCATTTTACTTCAATTATTAAACTGTTTCTATCTCAACCCACGAGTTTTCTGACTTTCACCCTTCCAATCCTCTCCCCCATCCCACTGGGGTGGGGGGAGTGAGCGAGCAGCTGTGTGGTGCTTAGTTGCTAGCTGGGGTTACACCACGACATCTTTTCTTTTCTCAGAGCTGATATTTAAATTCTTGGCCTAGTTTTTATCACAGATGAAAACATGTGGACTTAAATGTTGTTGACTGGAATGGACCTTAAGAATGGCAAGATACACTCTTTCAATTTTTTCTTATTTGTTGCATATAGGAACCAATTCTTTGCTGAAAAAAGAGTGATTGTTAATTGTTTATAATATAAATATGGAAAGAACCTGACTTTTGTGCAGATGAGCTATATGCATTTTAAAAATATTAAAAGAAATATATGTGGTTTTGAGGGGTCTCATTCTGTTTGAATGTATCCGTCCATAAATTTATTATTATGAATATATGAATTATGGTCATAATTCACAAAAGCACAGAAATATAAGAAAAGAAACAAGAAACGTAATTCACTTAAAAATGGAAACATTCATTGTGCTTAAGAGATTTCTAAAAGTTTATACATTGCTACAGTTTTGACTAAAGCCTTTAGCTACTTTGAAATTTGTTTGAAATGTCAGTCATTTTTAGTATTATATAATATGTATTATATAACTGATCCTTAAGCTTTCCTCAAGTTTATAATTCTAGTTACTACATTTAACAGTGGGTGATTGCTGAGTCTTAATAAAAAACTTCCAATAAAGAGTCCAAATAATCTTATCTGGAGAAAAAAGAGAGATCTTAAAACACAATGAAAACAGAAAATAAGAGGAGAGATGCTAATATATTGGAAAGACTGAAAACTTGAAAAGAAGCTTGGAGTCTTTCTGAAGCTTGGCATATAGCAAGCAAACTGTCCTTGAAAAGGGAAGGAGTGGCTTCACAGTATATCTACTATATATTTTTGTGCACCTTTGGTAAATGTGTAATTTATATCAGTACCTGGACATTGCTTGCATGTTACCACTAATGCTTATTTACTATTCAAGATGTCACACTGAAGAATTTCTTAACTTAAATGTCTCTCATCTCATTTATAGAGCCAATGCTTTGTGGTCATTTTCCAAATTTCATGAGAAAAATAAGTACTTTTTCTTTTATTTGTATTACAACAGTACATTAAGCTTTCCAAACCAAACTGGCTAATACCTTCAAAGTCATACATGCTAAGTCCCACACTCAGCTAAGTCCTTGAATGTGCCTTACTCCCATCTGGAAAAAGAGCATTTGAGTTCTGTGATGTGATTATTTATAGAATGTTGTTTTCTAGTCAGGCTGAAAGTTGCAACAGAAATGTTCTTAAGACTGTGACTCATTGGGGCTTGTTGAGTCACAGGTAATAAACAGGATACTGTTAATATTGTACAACATTTACTCTTAAAGTAACATTTTTAAAAGCTCACTTTTCCTCCTTTCTAAGAAAAGAGATTGACATATGTTCAAAAAAAGGAGGCAATGGTCCCGGTGAAGTCAGG
This sequence comes from Platalea leucorodia, assembly GCF_965183815.1. NCBI lineage: Eukaryota > Metazoa > Chordata > Aves > Pelecaniformes > Threskiornithidae > Platalea > Platalea leucorodia. The sequence goes on from NC_138824.1 coordinate 103,530,661, forward strand.
GTTTTTTTCTGCTATGTTGATAATGATTTGGAAACTTTCATGTCTCTAAACACACTGAATATAAGACAGCTTTGGTAGACAGGGCCACAGGCTACTTTGAGCAGTCATAATCATTACTACTTAACAGTTCTATGTGATCTTTCAATTATTTTGGAGTTCTTAATTGCACTGACAACAAAAATGCTCCCTATGAAAGTTAGTCAGATCTATTACTTTAAGAAGGCTTAACTGGCTACTTGCATAGATAATAAACAGAGAAAGAGGGATTGTACCTTTTTGAACTGGAGGTGAAATATGACAGTATTAACAAACTAGGTATTTACATTTTAAAATGCATGTTAAACTAAATAAATAGAACTTTATAACTCCAGAGTTTCACTATTTTTTGCAGGTAGCAAGAATTATTAATAGATATGGATATGTCATCTTTTATGCTCTGTGTAGGTACGGTGCTGGTAATAGTTTTTCTCACTTTCCCACATTGCCTGTGCCAAGACATCTTGGTAAATTTTGAGATATAAAGTGATGTTTTGATGCCTATTCTAACAACCCTTTGTGCATTAAATCTTTCTTTTACCTTTTGGGAGTTTTCTTTAAGCAGCAGACAATGAGAAGTGCTTTGCTTTTTCAGAGAAGTAGTTTCAAGGTTTACCTTAAATTGAAAAATAAAGCAAATGTTATGACAAAAGCTCCTGATATATTTTGTATTTTGAACCATAAAATCCAGCCTTCCTCGGAGACAATGTACATCTAACTAGCCTGTGATTGTTAGTACTGCATATTCATGAAATGTGCTATGAGTAAGGTGAGAAGTCATTTTTAGAAAAGCTTTAAAGCATGTGTTCAGATACTTCCTCCTTCTCAGAGGTGCACTGGATATTGCATAACACTTTCTTAGAACAATTTATTTTTCTTAGAGGAGAACAAGTCTATGATGACATAAACACAAAGAGATCAATTAGGACCACACTCTGGAAAAGGGAACTTGTTCAGCACAGTTTATTTTCTATGTTTTTTTCACAGTAAGAGCATTTTCCCTCCTTTGTCCATTCTGGATTCTTAATAACACATTGTTAGGATTGATCAATATTTCCATAATGTGCCTAAGAAAAATTCTTATTTATTTCCAGCCATTTCAGCCTACAAGACAGCAAAACTATGGGAGCTTATGGCAGATGTATCATACTCCAGCTTCCCCAAAGACAAACTCTACTCAGGCTGCATGCAAAGTTTTTCCCAAATTCCATTGGGATTTTGCCTAAAGTACATAATGCATTCACCACATTTTCTCCCAAACCCATCTCTCCAGTGTCACCATTTTGAAATCCTAAGTGGCATATCTTTTAACCTAAATAGAACTAAGGCAATTAAGTCTCTTAAAGGCTATATATTGCATTTGTAGATACTAGAAGAGACAAGCATCCCAAGCGTCCCAAAACTCATGTAACTGGATGTCAAAACTCAGGAGGCTGCACTAGTAGTCAAATGAGAGTCACGATGTCAGGTTAGTGGTTGTCCCACCAGGGCATATGCAGCCTTTGCTTTGGAGAGGGCAGTTATCTTCTTTTTTCCTTAAATGCGGAGGGCAGCTACTTGGTAGTCACTTGACATAACAAGCGATAGCGTTCTCCAGCGTAAAAATTACTATTTTTTTGTGTAATTCTACACAGCTTTGTCTTTTCCAATAGTACAGGGTAGGTACAGCTAAAAGAACAGAAAGCCCATATAAAGCTCAGACTCATTGCTGTATCCCACAGCCCACTGTCATTTCCCACTTTGGAATGAAGAATGTGCTTGGCCTCTGCTTGGGCAAAGAAAGTACAGCAGGGGTTTTGTGATCACCTCTGTGCATACTTGGGACAGGGCGGTAGTGCACTACCTAACAGTTATGGCCTCAAAAGAGGCTGGCCAGAATATTCTCAGTGTGATATTTTCGAGGTCATGATATGTACACACGCCAAGAGTGCGCAACATATCTCAGAACGATGGTCACCGTAAGGCAAATAACTGTTTCTTTTAATATTATATAATGTCATATAAGTCTCAAATCTGATTTCATTTATACAAGCATAATTTGATTCTGGAATGAGATCAGATTTTGATCCAAAATCCAATAGACTGCAATCATTCTATCAGTTACAGCTGAAAATTGTAACCTCCAAGCTATAGGCACATAAAGTACAGATCTCAGCTATTTTCTAGATGCTTGTATTTATATGGATATTTTAGCCTTTGATAGAAAGGGAAGCAAATAATTTGTCTAAACTTTGAGGTCACATGTAGGACACAATTTCCTTCTACTTGAGTGGATCAGTGTACAAATAAGAAAAATGTGAACAGACCAGGAAGAAAAACTTCTATGCTGTTTCTGCACTGAGATGTGTGAGTATACTACTTTTAAACCTCAGGAAATTGTATCGGGTCAGGGGGTGGGGTGGAGGGAGAGGGGCTTTATCTGTTTTTCAATGATAAACTGGATAAATGCTTTCCAGAGGTCAGAGAAAAAAAGTTGTAAAAGAACTTTTGCTCAGATACTACTGCTTAAAATCAGCAAGAGAATTTACTAAATGCAAAACCTACAAATTTGTACTTAAATTTTTAAATGGTAGTATGGTAATAAAAGTATCCAAGAGTCGTAGAAGCCTTAAATGAAAACCTTTTAGGATGGAATGTAGTCTTCTTTCAACTGTTTTATAACCTAAAGTTACTAGGTCTTGGGATTGGCAGGAGTTGCCAAACTTTTAACTTGAAATAGGACATCCTACAGGCCATTCAAAATTTCAGTATGGCCTGATATAAGGTTTTGCTTGTAGCAATAAAAATACATGAGTTGGCTACAAAATTTGCAACTAACGTTAGATCCTGAAACCTACACCTTGCCTAAGAATATTTGGCTTTGAATTTTTTTTTTCATTTCCTTTCTAGTTCTTATTCATACATGAATATGGATATTTTCATAATGGTGATTTAAAAGTGTTTTAACTTAATCCAGTAACATATGTACAAAAATCTTGAAGGACAGTAGTATATTAAGGTTATTTCCTTATAAAAAAAAAATGTTGCTTACGTAGGTGCATTTTTTAAATGGTTTCTACATTTTTATCTGTAACTTAAATTTTATTTTGCATATCCAAAGATCCAACCTATGCTTACATTTATAATATGTGACAGAAAAATTCACATGCAGTTCAGAAATACAAATGTGTGAAGGAGATGCAAAGGCAGGCCTAAGCATGTCAAAGTGTAGGAATTAAATTATCATTCAGTCTAAGGGGAAATTGATGGGCAACATCTACTGGGAGATGTTTAATTAGTGAAGAACTAAAGTGAAATAAGAGGCTATGTGAAGGATATGCTTTTTCCATTTTTAGAAGGCAAGAGAAGTATCTGCAAGATCTGCAAAATCATTGAATTGCAATGCGAGAAAAGATATCAAGGTATCTTCTGGTACATTCCATTGCCTTGCCTATAGGTGGGATTAAGAGGTATTCAGATTGTATTTAAAGACATTCTATGACACAAACAGTAAAACACAACAATGTCTCCCCTTCTTCTGCAGTAGATCTGCTCATCAGATTTAATCACAAGTGTTTACATAAATGTGTGTATAGCAGAGTGGTCTGTTCTTTAAGAATCAGAAGAACATGGTCTTCACATCATTCACAAAGTAAGAAAAAGGAAAGGTCTGCATTGGTTCTGCCTCAACTCTAATCAGTTGTTCCCTTTCAAAAGGCCAGAGAGGGAGGTTCATGTGTCAGGTACTGAAATGCACACTGTGAAGTTAGTGTTCTCACTCATTTAAAAGTGCAACTTCCTAAATATTGACACTATTTCCAGAGATAGAGCCAGAACACTTATAAATCTTCTAGGTTCTCAAAAGGCAAGAGTTTAGCACTGAAGGGATAAAGCTGATTGAAAACGCTGTGTACACAGGTCTTTCCTCCTACTCATTCATATTACTTATAATCACTCTCTAGTCTGAAGTATTTTTCCTCCCTTGAGCAAAACCACTCCTGATGTGGCCTGGCCTCCACCATAGATTCTACCACTTTTGTTTATTCAACACTTCTTTAGACTAGGGCGGTCCTTTCACTTCCACATGTGTTTAATAGAGCCACAACCACCTTCCTGCCCTCTCTGTAGATTTCCTTTATACTGAATAGTGCTTTAAAAGAACTTTTCTCATTTTACTATCAGTTCAAAATGTAACCAAAACCAAGAGGGCCACCAACATAGTTTATAGAATACGTATATATATGTATATAGGGTATATAGAATTTAACTTCTGGTACTGAATTGCAGGGGTTTCACCTGAAGTGGGATTCATTTGTAAAGGGAGTCAGGGGAGGAAACAGGCAGCTGAGACAGCGGTAGTTTCTATTGACTCACACCCAACAAAAGTGACATATATTTTGTGTCACTCACTTCCTATGGTGAAGAACTATCCTTGACAAAGAACAGAAAGGTACCTCCCTAAGTACTTCCTAATCCTAGGAAAGAGCAAGATGTAACGTGTTATTCGTCTCCAGTCTTTTCTTCAAAACTTACACACAGGGAAAATGAAGAATTCAAATAGCATGCCACTGAAGTCCTGCTTTGGATATACACAAGCATCCTTAATGTCAGCTGAGGTTTGTGTTTTGTTGTTTTGATCCTGCAGTTTCCTGAATACAGGACCTTCTGTAACATAGTAGAACTGTAGATCAACTTGTATTATGTATCTGTGGCCCAGCTGTCACGGAAAGGAGAGATGTCTCTCTGAAGCTCACTTCCTTTTTGCTCTGAGTACCAGTTTTTCCAGAAATCTCTAGACAGCTTATACTACAACAGTTCTCTTTGGCATGTCTCTGCTGCACAGCATTTGAGCTTGACTGCCAAATTTACTCCACTTTTGGAGTCTTGCACATGAAGTTACTCTTGGGAAACCCCAACTAAACAATTGGCATTTAATTTTCTTGGCAATCAAAAGCTCTATAATCGGAGACAGACTTCACTACTTTATTGAAGGTGGTGAGCTGTCCTTTATTGGAAATGTAATGCAAATACTAGACTGTAAAATTCTGTTCAGAAATTATATAAAATCTTTGTTCATTTAATTTCAGTGAATGAGAATGTGGGAAGGAGAGAGCTGTCTTCCACTGTTATGTGAGAATTTACATTGGCAAGTATGGCTTACTATAGACTTTATCTCCACTTAAAGGCAAGTGAAGTATGCTTTTCTCTTCCTTCCTTTGTATAATATATTGTAACTTCTACAATATTTCTGATATTTGTGGAAAAAATTTTTGCAAGTTTAGCTGTGCTGGCAACTGAGCCTAAGAAATGAGCAGTAAGACCAGCCTGTCATGCATGTTTTTGAAGTTACACAGAATTTAAATTCTTTTATTATTTTCATCCCACCCACTTATCTTCCCCACCCCCCCCCCCCACCCCCCCCTCCCAGCATACAACCTGTGTAGTAAGTAGAGGGACGATGCCACAAGAGCTATAGTATGTTACTTCTTTCTGTTAGTGGATTTGGAATCATTTAGGCAACAAGTATGTCCATTCAAAGCCATAAACATGCAACAAAACATTTTCTCTCCTTTCAGTGGTTATCTAAAGTTCAGCATTTCCATCTATGTAGACAGTGTTTTCCTCTCTTATAATCTCCTCCCTTAAAACTAATCAATGTACTAGCCCATAATTATATGTGCTTCCTATTCCAGCAAAGAGGAAGGAAACTTCCAAATCAGATGGACGTCAATTGGGCTGCAACTTCTGTAGAATAAATGTGTATCTACAGCAGGAAAATCTCTTCTATTGCCAAAACATGGATAGGAACTGGTCTTCCTCTCTTTAATGGGCAATCTAAAGGTCAAGAGCCTGAATGGAGAAAAATGGTGACATTATGCCTGATGATTACTTTGTTGATTTGAAATGTAATACAGGAAGTCACTGAAAGCTGCCTGCAAGCTGATTATTACTATTCCATTGCCCTCCTATCAACAAAAATCAACAACATACAGATCTATTTGCCTGGAAAATAATAGTTATAATGAAAAAGTTCTAAGAAATAATTTTCCCATACAGTGCAGTGGAAAAATTGGCTTCCTTTCCATACAGAATTATATATAAATCCATAAAGATTTAGAGTAGATGGCAGTCAGAAAATTTTAAAACTTGCCATTATGTTTGGATTATGTTCATAAAAATCTAAGGGCATCAGTAGATGAAGTGATCATACTGGTTTGAATATCTGCTTAAGAGAAAATATTTGTAAAAGATAATTATTTATTCACAGTGTTTAAATACATTTTATTTTGAAATAAAGAAAAAAAGATAATTTGGTATGAAGCTCTTTCCAGACTTCATGTATATTTAGTCACTCCCTAGGCTGTATTAAGCTTTCCTATGAGTGGGCCCCACCAGTTTCATCCATGCTACACAACACCATGCAAATTCTTGTAGGATTTTCACATCTGCATTAGTTTTACTAGCTCACCAGGGAACTCCAGGAGTTTCAGTATTGCTTTGGGAGAACCATAGTGTCAATAATTAATCATTTTTTTACTTGATGATGCTCTCCTTTGTAACCCCCTCTTATGCCTTAAAAATACTCAGAGTTTCCATGATTTCTTCATTTCCTGTTCTAATCATGTTGAGTTCTGTATCCAGGATGCCAGGAACAAGTCCCTGAAAAAGTGTTTTCAAGAGTTTTTGACCTCTATTTAAACCTCATTAAGGTTCAGTTGGAACTGGACTCTTGTTCACATTAGGAAAATCAAGTAGTGTAAGACAAACTCTGATAAACTCCAAAATTTCTGCTATTTGTCCCAGTAACACCCTTTGTTAAGGGAGCAGTGGCCTTTGTGAATACAAATGAAACAGAAGACCTATGCATAAGATTATCACAGATGAATTAAGCTTCATTACCAAGGACAGACCCTTGCTCTTGGATTACATTAGCACCACTTCTGTGCCCACTTGCCTCTGGTTGCAGCTGGGTTTTGAAAACGAGCAACAAAATTCTAACAACAAACTTTGGGCTTGGGTGGATGACAAAACATATAAATAAGATATACATGGAACTCATCTGAATCCCTGATCTTTCCATCCAAATTAAAAGCCAGGCATTCAATTATTTAGCGATTAATATGATAGTTCCACAATATGACTTCTTTTACATGGCAAGCTTGGGAAAAGCTATCATACACAAACCACTGCTTCTTCTCCCTCACCCCCCTAAATTAGCACTGTATTTGGAGTTTCAATTCAGCAGGGATGAATTTTTATGTTTAAAATACAAACTCCAGTCTTATAGACCAGAAAAGTTGAGAAACTTCCATATTTTGTGTCTATTTAATTATCTGATAATAATGTATTAGGTTTTATTAATTTTCAGGTGAGTGCGTTAGATGTGTTTATCAAATCTTCTCAGTTTGTTTTTAAGATGATAAAAAATGGGTCATACAGCTTTGAGACCTCCCACCTTCACTTTGAGTTTACACAGTTCTTCAGTTAAATCTGATAACAAGCCCAAATGATAAGCAAGAACTTGGATCAATGGGACATACTGCTGTACTCTGAAAAGTAGAGATCGGACTTAGGACTGCTAGAAAAAACAGACTTTCTACAGGGGAGAGAGGGAATGAAATAAGGTTCTTTAGTAGTTGGAATCTCAGCGTACCTGTATTCTCTAAGTACTTGGTTCGTATTCTGCTGGTGAGCTATCTGACTTATTTGATGGGGCAATATGAGCTAGGAACACAGCACAGTGAGAAGAAAGGCAAACACTATACGATATTCTTCTCTCTAGAAGTGAGAATTCAGGAGGCTAGGAATTTGTAAGGTATTGCTCTATTTAGAATAAATGCCAGCATGCTAGAAATTTCCCTGTAGTAGGACATTAGCTCTTCAGGGTTCGTATTTTGGCTGATCATGAAAGGCCAACAGTTTTCAGAGAGGAAAGCCAGTTAATAAATCCACTGCCTACATTTATCTTTCAGACTGTTTCACAGCCTCTCAAATTGCTTGTCTCCCTCTCTGCATGTATTATGCACTGGGAACTTACATAGTCCGAAGTACTGGGTCTGGCTGAGTGCCCTGGCCTCTCCTCTGAAAGACAGCTCTGTCTGGAGGGCAGAGGGCAATGTAGCACAATCATAGGAGTGTTTTTTAACAACTGGGCAATGTTTTCCTGGTCTTTTTCTCTATCCAGCCAGCACTTACATTCTGGGGGGGGGGGGGGGGTGTGTGATATACAGTTGCAATTACAGTCAGGCACAATTTCCCACGATTTGGGGGTTTATGACCATTCATCATTTTGCATACTTGTTTGGCACTGATGAGCTGTTAATCAAAGCAGAGCTTTTAGTACTGACGCTTTCAGGCAATCTTGGCATTATAAACATCTGCCTATGCTTTAACACCTGTGCACTCACAATAACCCAGCACCTGCTAGCGCCCATGCAGTGTGATTTATGTGCCTGCTTACAGGATCCTGAGGGCTTTCTGTGGCTCCAACCGATGGCACACATGCGCTACAGTGTGCACCAGGCTGCTGGGGCCTCGTTTGCACTTGGGCGGTGCAGTTAGAGGTCCCAAAGTGGCCTGGGTGGGCGCTGCAGCTGAGACCCATCTTTCTCATCAGTAGTTTGCCGTCCCTCTGGTGCTGTCAGTGCTGTGGGGGGAGCCCGGCAGCGCCCCGTGTCAGGGAGCCAAAGGCCGTTGGAGGGGTTTGAACACACCAGTCAGGGGCGTGGCACCAGCACGAAGCCCATTGGCTGAACCTGGCCTGGCGGGGCCGCTCTGCGAGGAGGGGCTGCCCTGAGGGGAGCCCAGAAGCTTCCAGAAAGCCCCGCCATGGTGGCGTGGGTGTATGCGAGGGGTTTCCCCTCAGCTCTGCACGTTCCTCCTGTCTGCTCTCAGTGAAATTTACTGTAGATTGCATCTGACTCCATACTTCTCTGGATACCATTTGATTGGGTGCTTTGAAATACCTGTCGAAGAAATTCATGTCAGGTGAGCAAATGTGCAATGAGCTCTGTTTTTAAAGGTTAGGTGGTATTCCCCAAGGAGCTTGCCTTGCGTGCGTAACCAAAGTGACCCCTCCAAACTTAAGACTATAGGCCTCAAAGATATTTAGGCATCTAGCATGCGCCCGTGCACCTGCCTCTGCAGTTTGAGCCCTAGCTGACACACAGTGTTTTGAGATATTCTGAAAATCTCAACCCAGATACATATAAAGCTTTAATTTAGTTTGCTATTGGTTATACTTAAAATGGCAATTTTATGAATGAGGCGACTAATCAAGATGGCAATAATCAGATATTTTGCTACCTTAGAACACATGCAGCTAGACATTTCTCAGTTATACTTGCGTGATAGAATCACATTGGCAACAGGTTGTAGCCTTCTTTTTGTGAGAACTGGGTGTAGCAGGTCTGGTCTTGGTGATTTCAGCACACTGAAAAGCTCTTAATCATTAGTCCTTTTGTTTTGTTTTGTTTTGTTTTTTTTAAATTAATCAACAGCTGGTTTTATATGGCATTAGCACTCATTCAGTAATCTGAAGAAATTATTCTTCACTTCCTTTTGTGACTCAGTACAGAGATTATTAAAAACTGCTTTCTATAATTTCTAAGGAATTATAAGGTTGATTGTGTTTTATTATACAAATGTCTATTAATCCTACTTATTTTACCAAAGTCTGCCAAAATGTTTATATAGCTTATTTTTTCATGTTTTATTTAATTACAATCTGCCACTAAGGAAACAATGCTTGAGTGACATTAATATCTAACTGGACTGTACAACTACAAACTCTTCAGAACAGCTGTGAGAGAAATCCACCTGCTACTGTTTTTTGAGGGTTTTTTTTTTTTCCTAGCTTTCTCTGGAAAATTTATATGAGTCACTCCTTCTAAGCAAGTAACCTTCTGGTTTAGAATCAGAAAGTCAATCTGTCTCTTCCTAGCAAAATTAAAAAATCCAGAGGAGGAAACCAAGTCAAACCTATTCTGGTAAGATTCGTAAAACTAAAACCTGGTAAAGTTGGTTAAAACTCTTCAACTGAAAGTTCAATTAGATGTCATTGAAGATAGTTACAGTAGGACTTGTCTAACATAATTCAGGCATCGAAAGCATAGATAAACTCCTCTTCAAAACAAATGATTGTATTTAGTTACTCTGTCGTTTCCCAGCTCAGATAACTAACTTTCTATGCCCCAGCATTGATATTCCAGTTGCCAAAACATGTTCAACCAAGGGCTGAAAGGCCGACACAACAGGAGACAATACATGTTCTAGCTCTGGACACACCATCACTCTCAGCCTAAATGGAGAATTAATTGCAACTATGTTGTCACTAGAAGAGAGAGGGCTGCCAGCCAGCTGTATGACTCTAGCTAAAAGCTGTTCCTAGGAAGTACTACCTGCCTTTCATGCTCAGTTTGGGGAGAGACCGTGTCACTGGGAGAGAAACTTTCAAGATTCCCTGCTTCACAAACAGCAGAGAAGACTGCAGAGTGGGTTTAATGGTACCACTCAAAAAAGTGAGGCAAAAAAACATGCAGACTGCAGCTCGATAAAAAAATAACCCACATTTATGCTAGCAAAGTGTTCTTATGAAAACAGAGTGCCTACATGCAGACTGCTGGGTGAGAATGGTCCTTGCCATCTTTTAACTATCAAACTCTGCACAGAAATTGTTGATTTTTATCAGTGTACAAGCATACACTGCAACCATGTTCAAGTTCCCAGGCAGATTGCCAGACACTCCTGAATTTACTGGCCGTTGTGAGCAGTGGGAATAGGGGATGCAGGGGAAGGGAAGATGAATCTGTGAGATTTAGGAATGTAGGGCTGGTTTGGGAAGCTGGTGTAGACAGGAAAATCCCATTCTTCATGTTTCAGTGTACTCTGGGTTAGTATTTATATACTGGAAAAGTTATCCAAACGGGCTTTATGAAGGTCAGATCAATGTTTTAGTGAATTCAAATAGCTGGAGTTTTGGACCAGAGAGTGTTTGTGCACTCTAGTTGCAGCGTAATACCCATCAATCTCTGTGACGGCTGTCTGCTTTTAGGATCAAAAAAGGTTAGGCCTGGAGAGATTTCTTTCCAAACTTTAAAAAACCTGAAGGAAAACAGATCAGCTTGTTTCCTGAGATGAAATGTTCAGTGTTCAGTTTTCTAGATTTTTAATAGTGAAGATATTCGAAACCCCTTCATACCAATCCTTCTGCCCTGAAGAAAGATCATTAGCTAGGAAAACCTAATCCTGAATCTGCTGTCTCCAGAATTTTTCCTTTAGTGTTTTGTGGGGTTTCACGCTACAAATATAAGAACCGTATAATATGTATATTATCCATATATAATATATATATATAGCTTACATAAGTTCAAGGAGCATCTGGATGACACTCTCTAGTTGTATGGTTTAGTTTTAGGTAGTCCTGCAAGGAGCAGGGAGTTGGACTCAATGATCCGTATGGGTCCATTCCAACTTGAGATATTCTATGATTCTAACTGATCAGCATCAAGCACAGTATGAAAATACAATAATATATTAAAAGAGTGTGAATGTATTCCAAATGTGAAGAGAGAGGACTAAATAAAACATGTTAACAGATACTTAATATAATTGGTTTCATTGTGGTTAAGTACCTGGCTGAATTGTTCCTTGCCATCAAAATCACCTCATTGGCTAGGAAGTCTATCATTTCCAAATAGGATATATTTTCATCAAGTTGCAAATAAAAACTCAACATCATTTGATGATCATTCATAAACAGAAAAAAATTCCTCTTATTTTTTGCTATGCATTTATTGTTGATTTCCAAACATTAAAATACTTGGGGGAAAATGGTAGTGGGGAGGGAAAGGGTGATGAGGGGGGGAGAGAGGGAATGGATTGGGAAGAGAAAAAGAGAGTAATTGTTCCCGTTTCACAGTATTCAAGAACTCTATTTGTTTTTTCTTTTTCCATTAACCCATTGTAAAGGCTTTTTTTCAGTTGAAGACCCTGCAAAAGAGCTTCTAGTCCTCTGGGGATCTGATAGAGCAGCTGCTGTCACTGTGTGAGGAAACAATGTGCAGGTGCCGGGAATGTTTTTCAGCTGGCAATTTAGAAGCAAATACAGCCACCTCCCAAGAGGAATAAAGAGCATTACAGATTTTTTTTTTTTTTTATTCTTGTTTCTCTTGCTTTCAGAAGTGATGCTACAGAAAACGCTGCACACAAAGGGAACTTCTGTAAAGGATTTTATTTCTCCTCTTGTTTCTCCTCTTTTTAGTAAGTGGTTTTCATGCATTAAGTGATGTTAGTTGGATTTTAGTAGGTTACAGCCTGACAAAAATTTCTGCTGGTGTGGAGGCCAAGAGGTGGTGGTGAGCTCAGTCTGAAGGTCCCATCTCTGTTTAGTGGAGCCTAAATTCTGTGTACTTTAGAGCACTTGCTGGCTTATTCAAACATATAGTTAAACACTGAAAAAGGGGAGGAAGGGGGCAACTATAAGATACAAGTGTGACTGTTATTTAATTGCATTTCCTATAGATGAAATAGCTAAAATTAAAGAAAATATCGGCATAGCCAACATTTAACATCCTGAATAACCTCAGCTCATGTGGGTTACCAACCAGAAATAACATCAAAACACACTCAGATTAGGAAAGGAAGCTTCATCTCCTTTACAACATGCCTCTGTTCAATTCTAGCGTAGAAACACTAACATGTTTCAGTGTCTTAGAAGTCAATCAGTAATCTGACTTCCAATTTCAGATCCTGGATGAAATCTTATCACTAGATAATTATTTTGCATGTTGCTTTCATCTTAGAAAGTATGAGATTGCCACCAAGATTTAATATGTGGCTATTTATTAATTTGTGTCTATTTCTCATCGTGCAGAAATTCCATTATTTCTTTTTTGATCCTCTATGAATAACTTTGGTTTTCTCCCATGTCAAATAGTGCAGAATTATATCAGTTTGAACAAAGTATTTAAGTGTACCTGAAGACCCATTGAAAACAACAACTGCTCAGATACTTAAGCTCAGGCAAATGTTTTCAGACTTTAACCTTTTTGGTGTTCACTTCTATTCACTTTTCTTTTAGTGAAGTTACCAAGGATATTCCAAGCTTGGGGAACAATGTGAAAGAGAGTCTGGAGTTAGGAGAATAAAGGAATGAAAAAGGAGTCAGAATTTCCATCAGTGGAGTAATGAAAATGGATAAAGGAGATTCCAAAGTGAGGCATCATTTGTGCAAGTTGCAGGTGAATTAAATACGTTACCAATGAATTAAATAGGATCTTCTTGTTCTGCCTACTGGCTGCTTCTTTTTTTCTTCTTTTTTTAAATATTCTGGTTGGCTGGAATTTTCTGGATGAAGGCACAATGCTAAATTGAATATTATGTTCTAGACTACTTTCTGTTATCTATAAGAACCTTAAGCTTCAAGAGAAATTTTTATTATAGCAGTAATATTAGTGACAGTTGAGAGCATATCACGTAACTGAATTTCAGCCTGACAGGGACTTGTCTGTAAAGGCATATCTAACCAGTGTGGAAGCTTGTATATTCTTAGTGCATTGTAACATGACTGGTTCTTTTAGAGGTGTCAGTAAAAACAAATAACTTGCTGTTATAGTTATATATACATGTGTAACTTAATATCTTTTTCAGCTTAAGCATAATTTAATGGATGAGACAAAAAGTATAGTCTCACGTGGTCTGGACAGGTTCTACCACATTTGTATGACCTTTATCTAACAAATAAACATTCTTCCCTCAGTTTTCTTGCTTGTGAAATAACTATTAATTCTTAAACTTCTGTGCAAAATACATTAAACTGTAATAAAAAATAACTTTTCTGTATTAGTGGAGAATGCTACCCTTACCAGCACTGTAGCTGCTGGTAATTACCACTACATCTAAAGTAGATGATAATTTTCAGTTAGATTTTAGAAAACTAATTCTGAGTTTAACACATTCTATAATAGCTCTCTGCCCAGGGGTAGAACCAGGAGCTTGTAATTGTGAGACACAGATTTTCAATTATGAGTTAAAAAATATTTCCCACTTTGACTATTAATTAGTCCAGTTTAGTTTCTGGGTTTGAAAAAGTTTGGTTTGGGGTTAAAAAACACCATAGTAATACTACAGAAGTATGCCTTTGAACATTAAAAAATACCTTTTGTTCCTCTTCTTTTTTTATAAATACCTGTCTAAACATACATAGCAAGTATATACAGCCTGAAAAGTAAATGTGTCATTTTTTATAGTAGGTAACAGTTACATGTTTGTATCTTTCTTCTTGAAATTCTGATCTCTCTGGCATTTCCACTACACCATCTTTCTGCATGTCATGGAAAAGTGTGGAATTATATACAACTGAAACAGTACTCTTCTTTAACTTTTGCATCTTGCTGAGTTGGATAATAAAACTCTTTTCCAAAGAGATATTTTTTTAATTTTGCCATAATTTAGATTTATAGATGGCAAGATTATATATTTTCTCCCTATACCCTTCTAATGTCAACTGTTTGATTAGCATTGTTCAGACATGCCCAGCAGAGAGAGCAAAAGATCATCTGTGTTCCGTAAAGTTACCAAGTGGACCTGTGGAAGGAATTAATAGCGTATTTTTTCAGTAAATTCTTATGTAATTTCCATTCTAAGGTATTGAGTTGATCCAATGTTTGGGGGAGAATGAGGTGAAAAAAGTACTGGAAGACAAGAAATCCAGAAGTAATCTGAGAGATATTAAAATCTAATCATGCACATATTATGTAACAAAATTCTGTGTATATTAGTCTTTGTCTGTGCTTTATGCTAGAGAGATAAAGGGGACATTTTACACTTAAGAAGAGAAGAAGGAATGACGGAATGCATGTAAAGTGACTCTAGTTTGAGCCTTGCATTTTAAGACTATACGTTGCAACTATATTACTGCTAGGTTGTGCTCTCCTTGTGTGTTGTGCAACTAACTGATTTAGGCCCTTTCACTTTCTTGTAGATACTTCTATTTATCAAATACCTTGTAGTACTTGTAAATCACGGCAAGAGTGTGGCTAAGTAGTAAGAATTGATGCATGCTGTTATCTGAAGTTATTTTTTAATTCCTCTCTCCCCAGACTTTAGAAAGTCTTGGTGGTTCTTTGTCAACACATCCTTTTGTCAGTCTGTAATGCACAGCAGACAGAATCTGGTCTCATGGACTCTCATAAATGAGCAAGAAGTAGAACTGTTGTGTATCACATATGTCAACCGCAAAAACATTTTATTGAAGATGGACATTAACTTGAAATATTCTGCAATCCTTAAGTCAATACCAAATCTGGAGGAAGGCAAGTGAAGCTTAATCATAAGCAAGTTAAAATATTGGTAAATAAAAAAATTGGCCTATAAGCTGCTTTAAAAATAACTGGGAGTAAAACTAAATTTGCAACACTAGTTGTAAATTTTAGGGCCATAACATATCTCAGTTATATTCAAACAAAACAACATCTGTTTAGCAGAAATGTCTAAGGCATACATTTATTGACTGATTAGTTTGGAAGTAATAGAAACTGTTAACTAATCCAAGGAATGCCAAAAGGATAAATGTGAGAAAATTTGTATGGTAACATTTACAAGCTGGTGCAATTAATTTTCATGATGTTTTAAAGAAATTAATCCCTCTTTCCCTCTTTCCCTCTTTCCCTCTTTCCCTCTTTCCCTCTTTCCCTCTTTCCCTCTTTCCCTCTTTCCCTCTTTCCCTCTTTCCCTCTTTCCCTCTTTCCCTCTTTCCCTCGTTGTTTGCTACCACTTGGTCTTTTGTCAGAAATAGCTATTTTGCAACCTGCTGAAAAATGAAGGATGTGTATTTTCTTGACATCAAAATAATTTAATGTTTCAACCAGATGCTATGTATTGAAATATCTTTGCAGACTGGTTATAAGAGAAAAAAAAAAAATCCATTTCAGGTACAAAATCTCAATAATGATGACAAGAAAATACTATTTTGCACAGATTGTATGAAGTACCTATATAAACAATAACCAGTGTAAACAACTATACTATCTTCACTTCCCTTTGTTTGGAGTTTAGACCAAGTGTACAGTCTAGCTTTATGTACAGAAACTGTAGATGTAAACATTCTTGAAATTAGTTTAAAACTGTCATACACATGATGAGCTTGCACTGAGAAGGAGTTTGGACTAGATGACTTCCAGAGATCCCTTTGAACCCAAATTACCATATGATCCTAAGTCTGGCTCATTAAAGGGCTAGGAATCAGACAAGCTTGTACCTACTTAGTACCTTTCTAGGTAATAGGTGTTCAAGGGGTTTTGTTTTGCTTTGATTTGATTTTTTAATATTAATTAAGAGAGTGAGCTTGTTGCACTTTTAGTAGCATGAATGACTAGTAGAAGAGGGATGTTATTCTGAGGTTAAGTCCTTCATAATAGTAGAAGTGTTAGAGTTTGCTAGGGCTACAGCTAGAAATATCAAGTAGAAAATGGTATGGGAAGATTTAAAAAGAGGAGGAAAGCTTATTTTCCCTTGTTGGAAGACAGATTAGAGTAGAACAAGCCACACAGGAATCACTGACCTTAGAATCATGATGCCTGAAGATGTAACATATTGCTGTGGAGTGATTTGTCTATAGAGAGACTATTTACCTAGAGAGGATAGCTAACATGATAAACATTGGTAGTACAGTTAAGTCACTAGGGAGTATCGTAACTCACATGCTCAAATAAAAGCTGTAGTGCTTAAATCTGAAAGAGAAGAAACAGGCTTGTAATCCTGTGTGCCAAAGTAATCTTGTTACTTCCTCTTTGAACTTCAAGCCTCATTTTTATATATAGGGAAAAACTGTAATTCCCTGGCTAAAAAACGAAACGTCATTTCCAGCACCTAACCAAATCTCAACTAAGTCTTTCTTAGGTTTGATATTCCAAAGAATCCTTTGCTCTGAACTGAGAAGGCCTTAAGGGGATGAGATACCAAGAAATATCTCATTATCTGTCTTAAGTTACTGACGTCAGGTATGATAAAGATTATATCCTGCTGTTCTGGATGCTTTTTATGTGATTAAGAATAGTAATGAAATGAAATTAAATTAAGCTAGTGCCAAGTCTTTAAGTACACACTCTGGTAAAATTTTATCTTCTGTTCCAGTTTGCATGATACTTTGTAATGATGCAATAGTTCAATGGCAACACAGCCGTGTCCAGCTTGTTTACATTATGTTGCACTGTTATATGTGCCTTTACTGTATGTAATTGATCTATGACTATTAGTGCCTTTGTCTTTCATGCTTTTTTTACATTAACTAGTAAGTAGGTCTACAGTAATTGGGTATGCAACACCATTAAGCAAATTATCTTTGTTTGAAAGAAATTTTAGTTCTGGTGTTTCCTGTAAGAATTCTAGTATAGCTATCCATATTTCTGAAAGCTATTAAGGTTCTAAAGAGGTTGTTACTTCTGCAGATTCCTGAGTATCTATGAGAAGCATCGTGTAAGAATTCTGATCTAGTTGTATGATGCTATCTTAGCAGAGAAGTTGCTCCTAAAGACCGTCACAAGCAATTTTTTTTAATACTTCTCAGTTCAGACAAAACCACAAATCCTTTGTATTTCATCAAGAGTAAGTAGAATCTCAACAAAATTTTACTTACAGAAAAAAGTAAAATACATAAGTTTTGCTCTTAAATTTAGCTTGCATTCTTTCATGATTATTAATGCACAAAGGCTGGTAGCCATACATGTGCCTCCTCTTTTTCATCTAAACTAAAGCTAGCACCCTGGAAGCCATATGTTATAGAATACGCCCTGGAGGTTCTCAGGTGTAGAATCAGTAAATTGCATGGTGGTAAAATCTAGTTTTACTTCCCATCACCCCACCCACAAAGATAAACAAACAAACAAACAAAAAGCACTGTGGAAAGAAATCCATACTTATACACTGAATGATCTGTAGATTGCAGAGTTGTGAGAAATCTTGTCAATATAATAATTTTGTAATCCTTCCTGCAAGTCAAACAAATGAATGTAGGAAAGCCTGACTGGGAGAGAAACTATACTTCCTGAGGTCTCCATCTGTGATGTTCAAGGGCATAAATTACTTACAATTGAGGAATCATATCATAATTACTGCTGTTACAGTGAAAGGCATATTGCATGTTCCCCAACTATATGCTTTATGTTTAAAGGGTATACAAACACAGCCCGCATCTTCAGCAGACAAAATGTAGTTCTGGTGTCTTCTAGTGATAAATGTGGGCTGTCATCAGTTGCTGCCCTGTGTTTCATCACAGTGAAGACTAGTCACTAAGGTAATGTAACTTTAAGTGCTAGTGTGCTAGTCTCTTATCACACTCTGTGCACCCTCCTCTACTTCACAGTGCATAATCCTGAGTTTACTAATGTTTTGCTGAAACATTGAGATCTCTGTCTGATTTTTTATCTTATCACCCATGTGTCTGTTTTGTTATGTTCTTTCAAAGCTTTACCATGGAACAGTGTGTTAGAACCTTTGGTCTTCCAGGAAAAAAAAGAAGGTTCTTCAAACAGCTCATTAATAATAGAATTGTAAAGGTCTGTTTCATCTAAGCTCCGAAAACTCTTTACAGTCACTGAATTAACAGTAATACATGAGTAAACATAATGCCGAAAGTAAGGAACTGAGAGTTTACTCTTTAAAGTGGGATTTGTGGGTTTGTGCCACTTTACAAAAGTGTTCATACATACACACTTGCATATATATTATGTATGTACCTGTAGAAGAGTGTCAGGGTTTTGCCCAGGTGGAAAGAATGATGCCTTGGCATATTAACTCCTGATAAGAAAGTCAATAGCACACTCATTCACTTTCTTTGAGATCACGATGTGTTACTCTGAATTAAGTCAGTATTTCAAAACTAGTCCCCAGATACAAGTCTAGGTAGTTTATTAATAGAACTGCTTGAAAAAAATGCTGATTCAATATCATCAAAACATTCTGTGGGAACAAGTTGGTTTTTCTTAGTTACTCTTGACAGAAACTAGGCAGGTTTCCATGGAAACTTGCCTACCTCACTGACAGTTTGCCTGTCTGGAGCCAGATTTCCAGCCATGGGATGAGTCTAAGCTGCTTGGCTTTTGGGGCTGTCAGGGTTCAGCGAGCTTGTGGAACGTCATCTTGAGTTTGTTTTGAAAAGCCAAGCAAAAATATTGCATCAATTTCTGTAAACAACATTTGAGGATCCTTTTCTGAAGAAATGTTGAACTCTTTTTCCAATATGCAGCAATTTTTCCCCCTTCTCAGATTTTCACTCAGAAAAGGAATTTTGTGCCCTGACCACTAATTTCTTGAAAAGCCGCCATGTCTCATACTTCAGGTATGGACCTACAAAGCTTTCCCACTACTTTTACAAAAGTCACAAGCTAGCAAAAGTTAGCCCTAATACTTGTGTGAGGTGAACTGTAACTCATTGACATGGCATGGTTTCAAAGGTGTCAGTGTAAGAGGAACACTGCCTTGTGGTAAGACAGGTGTGAAGGCAGTTATTGCTTAATAAAGGTGTATATTGTTCTTTTTAAGTGCTAGTATTGGTGTGCTGTAGAAGAAAACTAGTCCTCCAACTGGCTTTTAAATTCTACATGAAGACCATTTTTTTTCTGAAAACTTGAGATTTTTGAGATTTTTGAGATTTTTAAGATTTTTCAAGACACAAGTCTCCGAAGGCAATATTTGACCTTGTTCTAAGTTTGCATTTATTAAAATATTTTTTAAAAAAATGCAAAGTTTCTTTTTTTAAACGTGAAAGGAGGTACAGAACTACTGATCCACATTGAGTTGTAAATAAAATCACTCTAAAATCACCTTAAAAGTAAGGCATTTAAAAAAAAAAAAAAAAAAGGCAATCGCACTTGATAACTAAACTATCTCTCATCCTGGCTGAGTTAACTTTTATGCTCTTTGTTTGAGAGTTCTTTATGAGGAATGTTTTCATCATGTTCTTCCAGATGTAGTCTTTTCTTTACTTCTCATTGCAAAGAGCTGTTGTCACCATTTTAGTCATCCTTCTGTTTTGTAAGCTGGGTGTTTACGGTGTGGTAAGAACATTAAAACCATCACTCGTGCACCAGAGAAGCTAATGGAAAAATCTTACTTGCAGCTGTGGAGGAAGCAGAATCATGTCTGAACTTACATATTTTAATCCCTAAGTAACAGCACAGTGTTGCACATCTTTGTGATGCACGCAGCATCAACTGGGAGAGACAACAATTGTTCAGGAGCGGTAAGAAATTACTGAACAGCCAAACAGGAAAGATGTATGTCTTTTTATTCAGCAGACAAATACATGTGAATGTACAAATCTTAACACAGCTGGTTCTTGCCCCACAGATCTTTTATCACATACTGTAGGCTCATGCAAAGCTCTGAGCCTTCAAGTCACTGCTGTCACAAAGTACTTTTAAACAAATTCTTTTAACTAAGCATAATTCACTAGTTCTTTCTGATCTTCTTTGTATTACTGCTTCAAGATCAAGCTTTGTATTTGGATTCACCGTTCTTACTACTGTGGCATGCCTATGTCTCTGTACTATAAGGTAGTTGCTTTCTCCTATTAAATAGGAGCTCTTCTCTCTTTGTATTTCATAGTTGACCATGAAATACGCTGGGGAACCTTCAGCTGATGGAAAAGAACAACTCTCCATCTTCTCAGGAAGCCTCCTTCAGAATGTAAAGACAAAATGGTCTGCCTCTGTCTTTAGAATGGGAGAAATTATTTTCTTATTGCCATTTTTCCTCACTTTCCCCCTTTTCTGAGTTGCAACACAGACGTCCTTGTACTGGAAAGGGAGGATATCTCAAATTTCTGAGTACCTACTCTAGCAGGTCTTAGCTGGGACTGACTGCCATACCAATACCCTACCCCAATATTTACCTTTACAACCAAAACTGCATAACCAACATTTGATGAGTGTTTCTGTTAAGATGAGTGTTGGTGAAGTACTGAATACTGTCAACTTAATGTTCAGACTGTGACTATTGCCACTTTTCCCCTTTATAGCTTTAATATTTTCCCTATTTTCATTCTTAAACACATGTAAAATGCATGTGATCACACTCCTATTTTTCAACTCTGACTATATGAATTTTTTTCAGGGTCCCAACATTCTGATGCAGTTAGGTGGAACTTTGCCATTAGGCATCAGTCAAAATCCTTTAACTATTTTACCTGAAGGACATGTCAGCTTTCTGCTCTCTCTCCTGAGGATCTCACTGCTTATAAAACCACTGCTTTACTCATTTTTAAATCTGTCCTTGAGGAAAAACAACTCAATCCCCCTCCTTTATCGTCACTTGTATTATTATGTTTAACAATAGAGAGGTATCCTTTCTGCAAGTGGTGACCTGTGATTTTCCTCTTTCTTCTAATTTTTTCACCTGAATGTTTCCTTACTGTCTTAAATTCTCTCTTGTGTTCTGTTTGTCTCATCCCCTTACTGCGTGTTAAGCAATGAGACTGAGTTTCTTGAGGCCAGAAATTATTTTCTGTTTCTTTTACCACATCTAACACAGAATACACCTTTTCTCAAGCCTTTTAACATCTAATATCATCTGATACCTGACTAAGAGTCCAAAGTCTTGTGTGTTATCTCAAACTTCAGTTTATTCATTTAGTAGAGTTTACCTACAGGGGAAGATAAAATATCTTCTTATTTTTCTAGGATATATGTGTGTGGAAAAATTTGGACGTTCAAAATACTGGTTATAAAAGGGAGCTGCCTTTGACAAATGAAGTGCCAATGCCCTCAGGAAAACACAAGATGGAATAATTTGTCAGTTATTAGCTGGCAGAAAATCTGAGGTACATTTTTAAAACCTCTGTTATTTAACTGTGGATGCAGTCATTGCATGTATAGTGGGCCAGATTATTTCATGTTCTTGCCTGTTTGAAATAGTCTGAGGTGGTATCAGGAGGCAGATCTATCCAGCAGACTATTCCCTAGATACCTCACATATGCTCACACACTGTGCTTTAGCTTGGGTTGGCAAAAGATTCGGGCATTTTTAGAACTATGTCATCCTCTTATCTCCAGCTGGTTGCTATCTTTTCTGGGTGTTTTCTGTCAGATACAGGTTAGAAATGTTCAGGATCCTTATTCTGTGCCATGGTGCAGGTTCTTGCTAATAAGCTCATATCCATGAATGTTTTTCTGGTGGTTCCTACCCTTTGCACTAAGTGGGTGCAGGGATTTTGTTGGTTGTTTTTACCAAACTTGTTTCACAGGCATGAAACATTCATCCTGCAAAAAGAAAAGAAGGAAAGTAAATGCATCAGCTTCTGAGATAATTGAATATTACACACTGAAAGATGTGAGAATATGTGCAGCAGAGAGAAAATAATTCTTCCATGGGAGAAACTGAGTTAAATAGTAATGATTTATTAATTATGTTAGGGATAGATGTTTTACAGTTCTGCTTCCTTGAAAAACCTGTCTGACCCAGAGGAAAATTATCGTCATAATACTCACAGTAATGCAACTAATTTTCAGCAATTAAAAATCAAACTGTAATACCAGTTCTTCTTCTGGTAGACTTTATAGCCCTGCTATCATACAAATGAAATAATGCAGGCCTAAAGGCTGCTACCGTATGTCCTCTTTTGGCTTAGAAGAATGAAACTGACAGCTAATCAGCATTTGATAGCCAGTGTGCCAGAGGTACAACTTTGTTTAGTTATGGCCTATTCAGTTTATGATAATGCATCATACCAAAATCAATTTACTTTTTTAGTACTTTTTTAGTTATAAAGTCCTTCACATTAACAAATCTACTGTTCAGAAATCTGAGTCAAGGAATGACTAATTAAAGAAGCCTTACAGTGTGTCATACAGAAAGCTAAAGTGCGCAACTAATTTGTCAGTAAAGATCGGACATGGGGAAGAAACCAAGGAGAGAAAAAACCCCCAAAAATCCAAAACACTAAAAAATCTTTTCCTAATTATCTAATATCACAGCAAAGCAATGGCTTTATTTTCTATGGGGAAGTTATACAGACAAATGAGCTGAATTTAAGAATCTTGGATGTTGTGGTAAGGAAGGGAAAGAAAAAATCCTGTTTTGCGGGGTTTGTTGCTAACTTTGAACAGTTAGATTCATTGCTGGTGACAAATAACCAAAAGCCACACAAATAGATGTGTAAGCATTTAACACTTTTGCCAGCCAAACCTCTTCTACAAATCTGCACAACTGTGTTTAGAAAAGAAGATATATGATGTCCTCTACAATTCTTTGCTTACATGTGTGTGTTTCCCAGATGACGCAATAGGAAGCAATTATAAAATTAATATTTTAGAGAAAGTATTCAGTTGAATATGGGAGTAAGCCCACATCTCATATAGTCCAAAATGTAGTTATATCTTCACTATGTGGTGCAGCTTAAAATCAGTCTCAGAATTCATCTACAGTGGATGTGATTAATTGTTATATGATTAGTGCTGTGGTGGTAGCATTGCAACTGTTGTTTGACTGGGATAGATTTACTGACAGACTGACACATTTTTGTTCATTGCTTTTGTGTGTCTTTCTCTGGATTTGTGTTAAATGCTACAACATCATTCTGATGCAAAAAATAAAGTTTTCTTTCAAAACTTGTGGCTACTAATGTTGTAAAGTACTGGTTAGTCTAGACTTTCCTAAACTATTGCAGAAGGTGCAGGTAGGTTGGGAATGTTGTTAAGACATAGTTTCAGCCTAGTGGATAGAAGGTTCCTAATACTGACGAAAAACTGTATCTCAGCAGTGTGAGCATGTAACAAATATTATTGGGAGTGACTAAATTGCTTTTCTTGTTTCAGGCCATATTAACCTTTGTGAATCTTTGAAAATATTCTCTTCACTACTATCGGTTCACTTTCCAATAAGGTAATTATCTCTTGGGGAGGATAGAGAGAACACTGAAGGAAGACAGGAAACAGATTTAAAGATAGGAACTGGTGAAAACAAAGTAGGGAGTAGACCAAGCAATTGAGACTGGAAAAAGGGAGTGGAAACGGAAAGAGAGATTCTAACGTGCCCAAATGTAGTGTTATCCATAATTTATAGAACGTGTTATTTCTGCAGTTAGAAATAGGATAAACATAATTATACTAACTTTTGAAGGGGACAATCTAAATTGATATAAGTGGTTTGAACTCCTCATATTAGTTTTGGCAGCCCTACCATAGTAAAAGTAAATCATGATTTTGTAACTCCACTGTTTGCAAATCTACTCATTGAACTGGTTGTGGTTTTTTCATTTTTTCTTTTTTTTTTTTTTTTTGGGGGGGGGGGGGTGAGCATTTTGTTACCATCAATGGCTCTAAACCAGGTGAAGAATATTTGTATAGATTCATTGTTTTCCCGTTAGAATTGTCTCTTGTATCTGTCTCTTTTAAAACAATGTTTATCTATTATAGTCTTTCTTAGAGTAGCTTTGATTTAGCAGCATTTTTTATCTGGTCCTGGAACATATATGGATCATGTCGTTGGGTGTCTGTTCCCTGATCTGTTTTACCAAGCACCACACTAATATTTGGACTGGCATAAGAGAAAAGGTGATGTTTGCAGGGGAGGGAGATAGATAGGAAAGAAACAATTGGGCCAAGCAGCTGCTTACATTGAAACTACTACTACAGAAATGTAAGTGAGATATTGGGGTTTAGAGACTTGGAACTGATTCCCTGTTCTGCCACAGGGAGACTTCCTTTCTAACTCTTTGGTGAGTTATTTAGGCTCAGACTGACAGTTATTTTAGTACCTAGTTGCTGTGGATTTTTATAGACATTAGAAGTCTAAATGTTAATGTGAGTCTGGACTTAGACCCTTGCACCCTTGTTACGGGCACATTTTCAAATAAAAGATCTCTTTTTCATGTAACTACATAAATATTAACATGTACTTGAATAGGACAATTGCTAATGTGTCCTTTACTGGGGAGTAGGGAGTGCAATTTATCTTCTCTGAGGCGATATGACAAGTCAGGATTTGATCTTTATGGCAAAGGAAATTTCAATGTGTAAAACCTGATTTGCTTTTTCCTTTGGAATAAAATGCTTCTTAATAAACAATGCTGGTGGATCCTTTTCAAAGTTCCTTCAGAAAAGAGTAAATGAGCCAGCAAGCAAGATTTTTGAATGACACTCTTATGAGAGTGTTGGAGGTCAATGAGGTATGTAAAACTTCCTCTAGCATGTTCAGGCTTAGCACTCCCTTTCCCTGGAATAGTATCAGAGATGAATAATTTTTCCTGTGTAAAGTTTATTGTTTGAGACCCGCTTCTCACCTTAGAAAAAATAACACCCCTTCCCTCTCCTCCCCTCCAAAAAGCAGAAGTTTCCATGTCCGGCTTTGTTCCGACACACCTTCTGAAATAATAAGTGGAAGTCACAGTTCTTCAGTACTGCTTTCGTCATAACAAAAAGGTCTACAGAAGCCTGGGAAAATAAAAGTGAGCAAGTAGCAATATGTGCTAAAGTTCAAAGGGTGGGTTTCACTTACGGTGGTATTTTTCACATGTTAGCTATCCAAAATGCTGTTTGTTGATCAAATTAGATGAGTGAGTGATCAAAGCATTCATTTTCTGTAAGCCAGCTTCAGTTAATGTTAAGTATGGGAAAATGGGGAGAATGTGAACTGAATCAGAAGAGGCAGATAATTTGTAATTATTAAATGAGGACTTGAGGGGATGGTAGGCTGTCTTTTGACTGTGTGGGAGAGCTTCATAAAACACAACTTGAAAACATATTTCCAAATATTAGAATTAGCCTAGCATAAATCAGTAGCTTTTTTCATAAACAAGAACTGCTTTTTTTGAGAAGAGCAAAACTGTGATGCTTGAATAAGACCACACTTGGTTTGTATTTACCCTGAGCCTCTGCAACTGGTTTTATTGTGGAATTAATTTTTTCCCCTTTGTTACTTAGAGTATATTCTTTCACATTCTATATATAACAACATTTTTTGGTAAGTATCCAAAATACTTTCAATGAAATGAATAAATTATTTGACGTGTGAGTGTTTAGCATGCCACTTTTCAGCCCAGTTATGGATGTATTCACTGCCATCTACTCAATTCCTGATAACAACTTACTGTCAAATCTTTAAGGATTTATCACACTTTCCACTTTACAATGTAAGTACTTTCATACAAGAAAGTATTTACTCTTGAGTTTGCATAATAATAGCTGGGGCGCAGGGGTGGAACACATGTTAAAGAAACTGAGTGTATTGAATTTCTTGTAGAAGATTTGGCTGTGGCTAGAATTAGGTATATTTTACAGGAAAATATTGATGGACTGTACAGAATAAGCAAGGAATTAGAGGTAAGGAACTAAATACATGCTACAAAGTGCCTGCCTAGAATTTACTTAAATCTCTATCAGTATATTATTTGGGTTTTTAAAAATGTAGAATTTACTATTTTTTTAATGTTACAAATCCTGAATTTGGGTAATGTTCTCACTCTCATTGACACTGTGCTATAGCTCAAACATTGTAGAAAGAGATTTGCCCTAGAATTGAGGACAAATATTTATCCGTGTTTAACATATCTTTTTTAAGAAACTCGAGGTTTTTTGGCATGCTCAGAGGTGAAGTTCAGAGAAAATGTATTCACATCATCCTTTCACTTCCTGAATAGGTATGAAATGGATTCTTTGGCAGAAATTCTGGCAAAAACATTCTTACACTGTTTCTGTTCCCTCCCTACCTTACAGGTATTCTAGAAAAAGAGAGAAAAAAGAGAAGGGGGAATAGTTGCATCAAAATTGTTTTCTTTCCCTTACTGTACACCTTCTACTATGTATTTAATCTATTGCAAGTGTCAAATCTGTAGGAAATATTTTTAGAAGAAAAATCCTGTTCAAAGGAAGGAAAGGATGGGGCTTGTTTCTTAGCAATAGGAAGAATACAATATGCAACTTTCACAAAGAATGTGTCTATTGTACAGTTCAAATCACAAGTAATTTCACTATCAAAATATGATGATTATAGTTTAAAAATATTAGCTTTAGACAACTGAATATTTTATTAGCATTCCCTCTAGTACATTTGTGACAACTGTATGATCTGAAGACAAACCAGCAAACCATTTTAACAGCAACTCCTATGAGTTTCATATGATCTAATTTATTTTCCATCTTTGGAATGAATATGAGAGAGGCTAGTGATAAATCCCAAATGGAAATAGGTGGAGTCCCCTTTGTCCACCTGAAAATACACAATACACCCTCCTCTGTTTTATGGTGGATAGCTAGCTTTTGACTATTTTATCATGCAAAAAGCTCTGTATTGTTCAGCTTGCATGTGATCTGCCTGTATAACTGATGAATCCCTCTGAATAACAGGGATGAACACGCAGAACTTAATTGAAAGCATGAAGAAGCAATAACGTCACAATAAACTGACTTCACTGAGAGGCAAAAGTTATGCTCCTTATATCTACTGTATATAATATGCCTAACTATTTCTCACAAAAATCAAAGATTTATTGTTAGATGTCAAGGGTGCAGTTTGTCCATGTGCCTGGTAAGTGGTACTTTCTGTGCATTTTAGTAGAGGGCATGATTTTAAGGACTTTTTTTCACTTGTCCTGTGTTGAAAAGACTGACATTGAAAAGCAGAGAGTTAATTCATGTGATTCAGAAGGGTGTGAGGAACAATAACAACCAACACTTCTTGTGATGGGAAAACTCCTCTCTTCCCTAGTGAGCAAGGAAGTCTATCCACACCCAGTATTTTCCAGAGGCCATTCACCACCAGAGGAGAGTAAAAGAGGGCAGGGGAAACTGAATTCAGTATAGTGTAGGGCTAAGATAAAGGGTGATAAAACAGATGAAGTAATGTTTCTAAAGGTATGTTTCTAACTTGTTAGGAACTGTTTTTAAATGTATACTCACGGGTGATACTTTGTTAAGGCACAGCATTATATGAAATAAAATTTCCCTTAATATATCTTGACTACAAAAATGTCTATTATGCATATATTTTTATGTAATGACTGAAAATATGGAAGCAGAAGAAAAGTGTCAAGAAGGGAGGGTAAGTTAGCAAGGGTATATTTCCACAAATCGCAGTAATTTCTCTGTTCTACCGAGGTGTTTATAGTCTCATAGTCTTATCCAAAACATACAAAAAAAACCTCCTCACCCCCCAAACATAAGCTATAGCAATAGTCATGAGATGTGATCAGGCGCATGATATCAAATTCTTACTTCAAGGTTCTGAGCAACCACACTGACATTTTAGTGCTGTACCCTAAGAATATTAGTTCACAGACTGTTTAAACTAGCTTTAAACTAGTTAGGTCAGATACTTTTGAAGTAGTAGTTGAATCAGATTTCCTAAACAAAAACATCACCTGAGTGACTTGAAGTTCTTGGCATTCTCAAGATTTTACTCTTTCCTTTCTTTGAGTAGACAAACAAAGTCAGGCTGGTTACAAGCACACGTTATCTTGACAGATGAAGTCAAGGTCTTCCTAGGAAATACGCCAGGCTGTTTTGTCTGCTAGATATGGATCCAATATAGGACCTGCAATGGAAAACAAGCTAATAGAAAGCTGTTGGACTAGGTAGCAAGGAAGATATTCAAGTTCTGGAAAAATCATAGGTTTTCCCTAGGAATACTAGCTAGATTATCCAAGCAAGCCCTGAGACTATTCAGCAAACAGTGTAAACAAGTGGCAAATTTGACCTGAAATCCACTCTTGAGGCAATAGCTGCATATCAGTACAAATGCATCAAGAGACACCAATCAGGAATTGTGGGATGGCTAATTGTGGACATCTGTTTTGAATGTCTGCCACTGACTGGTGATCACACTTGCAATACATAGAAAAGAAAATATTTTTCCATAGACAGGAGCCTTGTGAAATCTCTCCGGATAGTCTCTCGTAACTTGCTAATGGCTCAAATTTGGTTTTGTTTCAGTTGGCACAGTGAAAGCCAAAAACATTTTTAACATTCTGTTTTCAAAAATCAGTTCAAAAGGGTAAAAAAAGTGAGTCTGACTGAAATGTGATGTAAAAGAAATACCATATTTTATATGTGCTTCTTCTACAGAGAGACTGGATCCTCTTAAAGACAATAAAACACTTCAGATATCAGAATTTAAAGCTCTTATTCCAACTGTGGCCAAAACAAACAAACAAACACCTTAGTACAGAAACATGGGGCACATATGTGATCCACATCATTCTTAATTCCTGTAAAAGCTATGGGGACCCACACTCTGTAATCCCATTTACTTACCTGTGACTCTCCTCACAAAGTTTCCAGGATGAGATTTAGGGGACCGGTTGCACATTCCTACATTCGCATAAAGTACTAAAAACTCTCTTCCAATGACATTATTTTAGAGAAATACGTACATTTAAGTGCCTCATCATCCAGGGAATATTTCCTCAGACAAATTATGTGGTTTTGAGCAACACAGAAACAGTAAATCTTAGACAAAAGTTAAACCAAACAAAATCTTTCTCCTGAACACCTATTTACTCAACTGAGCAGTCATATACAAAACAAAACAAAAAACTCAAGTAATGTTAACAGTTGCCAAACCTTAATGAATTATTAATTCTTCCAAAATTTAAAATGTTTCCGCAAATGTTAAGTGTGAGGTTTGTACATGTGTTTGCTAGTTTTGAAGCCTAAGGAAGCAGTGAGAATCCTACCCTTGGACTATTTCTTCACTTCCAGTTTTCAGTAGAAATACAAAACTTAAAGGTGTGTTGTTTTGTTAGGGTTGTTTTTTTGTTTGTTTGTTTGTTTTTTTCCCTTTCATTCAAAAGAAGTGAAGTCAACTTTTATTTTAGTCAATAGGAATGCATCTATCTCTAATGTAGACTGGGCAAGGTTTTTACAGATGTGATCCTTAATTACACAGAGGTTTTTTTTTGTTTTTAAATGTAACCTATGATGAAATGGAGGGGTGGTGTTTAAATTAATTTTCAGCAAATAGAGTCAAAAGTAAGCAAAAGGACAAAATACTGGTGTTCTAAGAAATTTTAGCTCATTTCTATGTTGCTAGAAGTTAACTCATTCTGGAGCACAGGATTTTGCATGTGAATACTTTCCACTGAAATATCATTCCTGCTAACATCAGTCATCAATAAATAATTTGTTTTGCTATTGAGGCCAGTAAAAATGAATAAGGCAGTCTAACATTTCCAAGAACGGAATATAGTCAATTAATGATATATTTGATGTTCAGTTATGAGTATAGAGGCTTTAGTGTCTTTGTAGGCTAAGCTAATTTCACTGCTACTCCTATCAGCAGTAGCAATTTCTGAACTAGACTACTGCACTCTGAAGTACAACTTTAGCAACTTCTATAAAAAATAACTTGAAGATATAATCTCAACTTTAGCTGGTATTCTATAAAACACTGGACTGCCTAGCATAGTGATAGCAAAGAACTGATCGATGTCTTTTTATACTTCAAAGAAAGCTACAGATGTTTTATAAGAATAGATTTTCTGATTATTCAGATTTCACGATGCATTACCATGTCCTTTCTCAACATAATTTTCCTCTTAAGTGGTGCCTATGTTTAACTTCAGTTCTTTTGTTTTCTTTTTTTTTTTTTTTTTAGTTTACAGTCCTTGCCTTTGAGATTCACTGGGATGTTTAAGGAACATAGGGCAAAAAGACTAGAGTTTAAGACTTATTCAGATTTTGAAATAGTTCCTCAAGTGGATTTTCAGGCATGATGAACAGGTCCCCTGTTTTACTGATGATTCTCTAAACATGTCTTCTGATATTTCTTTCTCGTCAGTGGGATTATTTTTTAAATGGCATTTTGTACTTTATATATAAATGAGTTATACAGCCTTTTAGACAGAGGGTTAGATTACCTAAGGCTAGCAGAGTATCATATGAGGATTGCTGTGGCTTCTTTTCTTTCATGTTTTTTCCTTGTTTACGAAACTAACACAGGAATGGGAAACAAAAAGTAAAAGTAGCATGAAGTTTTCTTCCTGTACATGATTCGGAGAATACTTCACTGTTTCCTTTAAAACCCATGAGAAGCTACATCTGAAACCCTATGAATCCTTCAATTTAAGATACACATGCATGTTGAATTTGGGATTATGTCTTTATATGTAAAGGAACCTTCCAGGTGCTTCATAATTTTCATTTTACGGAGCTTTCTAAGCAACTTGGCTTTATCACATATTGTGTGGTAACAATAGTGAGACCAATATAATTTTACTAGTGTTTTGTTTTAATATAACTTTCAAATTTGAGGCACTAATTTTGCATCTCATTAAGACAGATTTTGTTCTATGATTTTACCACTTGCAGAACAAATAGATCTTAACATAATTGCTCCACAACCATGGTAGAAACATTGCCCCTCTTTGGAGGTAGAAAATAGTATTTCAAATCCTGTACACATACTTCAGTCCTGCTCCATCTGATCATGTGCTTTCTGTCCTTTTGAAATATTTTCTCCTCAGCATTTGTGTGCACGCAATCTGTACCCACTGAAAAACACAAACATGAGCCCTAGAGGATGAAAGGCTATGAGCCATGAGGGAAATCAAACTGCATTCCTTGCACACAAACTCACCTATATCAAGTTACGTTTAAACATAAGAAGGATTGCTTTCATCCTATTACTTGGTGCAACTGGTTTCATGAAAATAAACTACAAAAAATAAATTGAAATATCTTTTTGCTCAGAGTTAAGTAAAGCTAAGGAACACAGAGGTGACTTCAGATGGTTTGAGAAAAATAAAAACATATATTTGGTAGATCAGAAACATATCTATTAAGCACTAATGATGTTCAAAACAATGCCCTTAAACTGTAATTCCGTAGGGGGGTGATACTAAAAACCACCTGAAGCTTTGGCATAAAAGTCAGTGCCAAGGGTCAAATCTATCTTCATGAGAACACAAGATAACACAATTTATCAAACTATTTACATATGGCATTATGTGAGATTTACCATAATAAGTATCTACCTGATTTTACTAGTGATTTTCTCCTTCTGTTAGATTTGACAGATCTCCTGTTGGCCTGTGATTTTCTTGTTGAAGTGAATCTTAGGTTGTTTTTCCTCCTTTCTCACTAGAGTGAAGAATGTAGGGTACAGAGCCTTATCTGCAAGGTTCTAGCTCTTGACTTGCTAAACTCTTAAAAGCCACAGAGCACTCTGGAATATATCTTTATCAGATAACTGAGGCTCAGGATTATAATTTTAGAATCCAGGAACAGTTACAAGTGGTTTTCTTGTGGTCCTCCTTGTGGAGGGGTTTCTACATTTAGAAAGGAAATGAAATTAGTTCAGGAATTTTGTCAAAGCTGACCAGCTGACACTTATCCTGAGCCTGCCAGAAATGGTAAAAACTCCAGTGAAGGACAGAAGTACTTTAGTGTCCCTAATTGGACAGATTTCAGTCTAGTCAACTGTTATAGTGAGGTCCACAAAAAACAAACAAACAAACAAAAAAACCCACCAAAGAGTTTTATATCCCCCTTCCAACCCTCCAAAAAAAAAAAGAAAGCTGGCTTCTTAAACACAGAAAATAAGTGTAACTAAGCTAAAATGGAAAAACAAAGGGTCGACAGAAGCCTATGCCCACTGTGTCCGTGAAGGTATGGATTTTTTTATAACAGAGTTTAGAACCACCTGTAGTCCCAAAGAAATGTATTCCATTTCTTCTAAGGCTTGGTTATCCACTTCCTGCTCCTTGTTTAAATCTTTCCATTGGAGCTTTAGGTTCTTGTCCCCAAACCACATCTTTTCTTTCACAGACATCTCTGGAAGTTCCTAACTACATAATAATTGGACAATTTAGGCAACACTTCTTTGAAAAAATATAAAAATGTTACTAAAATATACTATCCTCCAATCTATCAATGAAAAAATATACATTTTAAAGAACAATAAAGCTCTACATACAGTGTTTGTTAAATATGTTAATTTTTTTCAGATGCCACAGCAATGCGTGACTAGCATGCACCCTCTCAATGTGGCCAGGAGGTGGTTACTCTTTCTAACAGAGAGCCTCTTAATGCATACGTTCATTACAGAAGTCAAGATTGGAAGTAATATTTTTGCATTTGAGTAGTTGTCAAAATTTGACATATCCTGGAGATTCTGAATGAGTTTGTCAACTTCCACTGGTGCTGCCAGAAACTCTGGAAGCTTTCTGGGCTCCTGCAGATGCAAACGGAATGTTAGAGAGACTGATATCTACAACCGTTTATTTTCAGATGCTTCTGTATCACTGACAAATGTATGCTTCTATACAGTTAAAACATGAATATGGTAAGAAATAGTCATTTATTAGAGAGCGTTTAGAGACTTAGTATAGACTTTAAAAATGATTCAGTGAGAAAACCTACTGACTTCCCAATATGTTTGCAGAATTACTATCTAAACATTCATCACAGGAAGAAAGCAAAATGAAAGAAATACAGCAGGTTTAGAGAGAAACTGAAATTCCTTCTGAGGAAATGTAGGCAGATAAAAGAAGGGTGACAGAAGGCATTGAATCAGTACCTTCAAAGCTTAATCCAATACATGAAATGCAAACCCATCCTTCTTACTTCTTCTTGCACAGTACAACTGAGATGGCTCTACCTTACGAATTCAGTAATCAAATGATTAATGAATAGATATGACTATTCATTTTCTCCTGTAGAATACATCCAGTTTATATTACTGGTACTATGTAGTTTACCGCCACTTTTGTTGCATGAATTTGTATCCCATAGGCTACTTAGTAGTTGCACTTGGATGGAAGAAGTGTGATTATAAGAATGATTATTTAATTCTTTCTTATCCTCTCCACTTTTCCCCACACTTAAAAAAAAAAAAATTGTGGCGTTAAGTGATGTTGTTTATGCAAAGAATTTTTTATTTTTTTCCTCAGAGTGGAAATTGTGCTATAGCTTGGAGCAGAAAGGAAAGTGACAGATTGCTTTAGAAATTGCTAAGCCAGTAACGTCTCACTGTGTACAGAATTAGGAAACCTGAGCAATTAGAGTCCTGTTGTAAGATTATTTAAAAAAAAAAAAAAACAAACAAACAAATAAACAAACAAAAAAAACCCCCACGAACAATCCTTCAGAGAGCTCATTTTCTGTTAACTAACTTATTCTTTCTTTCTATGGCTTCTTTATTTATGCTTGCCAAGGTCTTCTCTAGTTTAGACCAACTGAGATAAACAGAAGCAGTCAAAACACATTCTGTTAATATTGCTTTACCACTACTTGAACACATTATGAATTAACACCACTTACAAAATGAATAGGAGTTAGGAATTAAGAGAATGGAGATCTGGAAACACAACTACGCAATTTGTTCTGTTTGTTCCTAATGAGACTTTTTATTTGTGATGATGCAGTGTATCTCTTTAGCATGTTTGAATGTTGTAACTAAGAAACAAGAAGTAAAACATTACTTGCCTTATACTGAGGGGACATAATTTTAAGCCAGTAATGGCTTAGTGGTCTCATATCACAAAAATATTAATTTCTGTACACTTCCGAGTATTTTTTTTTAATACTCCAGGTGTATAATACCACAAATTCAAATATCACAGAGCAGAATGTGATGCTTTTGTGTAGGCTACAACACATGAAACTAGCAGGAATCTAGTAAGGACCTCAATAATCTTTATGTGAGGAAGTGACACTTCAGAAATTGCTACTATATATCAGACAACATGGTAGCATAAAAATGTTCCGTCAACAGAAATTGCTCACTGATAGTCATGTTTTCTTTTAACAGTTTTCTGTTTTCTGGTCAGACTTTCCTAACTTG
This sequence comes from Platalea leucorodia, assembly GCF_965183815.1. Taxonomy (NCBI): domain Eukaryota; kingdom Metazoa; phylum Chordata; class Aves; order Pelecaniformes; family Threskiornithidae; genus Platalea; species Platalea leucorodia. Next base: position 103,565,449 of record NC_138824.1, read on the forward strand.
ACTGTGGTTGTTTTCTTCCATTTTCAAAAAGATCTTTTTCTCCTTGGATAAATTACTAGGAAAGTAATCACCTTGAGTCCCATAGTTGCAAGGAAGATGTGTCTAATGCTTAAGGTCATGTTGCTTTCCAGCTAACACATTAATATCCTCTTAAAAGCTTTGACTGGTCTCTTGATATGAGGTGACTGAAACTATCATGTTGTCGGTGCAGTACAGTTAAGAGTAACTCCTACAGTCTGGTGAATTCAGATTTATGACACAATTGTTGGCATGAATTCTGAAAAATTATCATCTGCAAATGAATAGTAGTTTGTTGGCATCTTTTTTCTAGAGTTTAGCAGTAAAGCCTCATGTCAGACTATTTCCCTTCAGAATATTAATGCTCATTAGAAACTACATTTGTTTGAAAGATTTGCTGATGACTTGTTATATGCAAGCTCAGGACTGCAGTAGAAGGATTTCATGTGTACCTATTAGATAAAAGTTAAAAAAGAAATATCAACCATTCTGATTTTCCTAGGAGACACCAGTTGCAACACTGCAGATCCTGGTGTGCACAAAATTTAACAAAATCTTAACTTTGTCCTAATTTTACTCAATACAACTAGTATTTGTTGTAACTATCATTTTTTTAAAGGATGTTCAATGTGCATATTTGCCTGTAGCTGACTAATAGTTCATCACCCTGGCTGGACTCATATAAATAAATATACCAGCATCACAGAAACATGACAGCAACTGTTGCATCAACTGCCTCTGTATGTTTCCCGGTATTCTGTCAGAATTGATTCTTCAATGTGTAGATGTTCATGGAATCATACTAAATGAAGAAAAGGAAGTTATTTGGTGCTGTCTTTAGCTTTTTTATTTAAGTGTTTTAAGAAGTATTCTGTGAGCAGTGTTTGATGTTTTCCCATTGGTCTGTGGGAGAAAATGAATACAAAGATACCCTAAGGATCAGAATGCCATGTTACAAAGTTTAAGATATTCATTAAGCAGCTTCCCCTCCCCACCCCCGAAGGAAATACAAAATAAGTTTTGATGAAGAAAGTTCCTTTGAACTTGTTGATGTAGTCTAACAGTTGCACTCTTTTAGTACAGCCCAGTGTGTGGTTGGCCTTCTTCACCAGAAGAGCAAACTGCTGACTTTTGCTCACCTTTAGGACTACCCAGTTCTCTTCTGCAAAGCTGTTTTTATCACACCTGCTCTCAGCTTTTACAGTTGCAGGGGGTTATCCTGTAAAGGAAGAGGAACTGCAATGCCAACAGTTGTTATCTGTTTTTCAACATGAGCAGAAGCAAACATTGGTTTGATCAGCTTAATCAGTCCTGGTCTACTGCAGCTCAGCAATCTGAAGCTTTATCAATGAATGTCATAAGTAATGTGATTATAGCACTCTCTTCCAGCTGGAGAAATCCATTGTCTTCTTCAAGAGCAAGGAAAAAGAAAAAAATAATTGAATAGATTAGCAGCAATACAGGCTTTACAGGAGCTGCCCCAGCTGTCAAAGGCAGATTTTGTAAAGTTCAAGGTACTGGCTCATAGCATGCTTATATAAAGCATTTGACAGGCAAATTGAAGCTAACTTGATGCCAATTAATTTGGAATGTGTAGCTTCAAAATTCATAAGTTTTTTAATATATGCAAATCATCAGATTGCATAAATTTTAAGCTGTTTTTTCTGAGTTTGTTGAAATGTGCTAGAAGAGTACAGCAGTTTTTCTTGATTACCGCTGTTTCTGGCAGTTGAATGAATCTTGAAAGTTTGCAGCAGTCTGAGATCCTGCTTCATATTTCAAGAAAATATCCCAGAGTACAAAAAAAGCCAGCTGGACATTATGCCCACACCCTTGTTTGATTCAGGAGATGTAATTTATTTTCTGTTACAGAAGGCCTATTTATTGATGCATGTTTGAACATTGAATTCCATTTGGCAAGAATCTGTTTCCAAAATCGAGTTGCTTTATAGGTTTTAAGCTGTCTTTCTACAGATAAGTGTATTCTTCAGTTCATAAAGGGCTTGTCATGGATTGTCAAGTCATTACAAGAAATATTTCCTTTGTTCCGTGAGATGACTGAATAGTTTTAATTTTGTTTTTCCTGTGGCTCCTGCTGAAGCTACTGACTCAGAAGTTTGCACTCATTTCATATATTAGAAATGAGGGCAGTGTAGTATATTTAATTGCCTTTTTCCTGCTGTACTGGCCAAAAAGTGGCATAAATCAAATTAATAGACTTTTCAAACAGTCGGTACTCAGAGCGACATCTTGAATCAAATACAAGAAAAAGGCAGTATGATGTTCACATCTTCTCTTATCTTCTGCCTAAGGACAAATCTCTTAGTTCTCCACTTGTACTGTATATTGTAACTAAGAAACCCATGGGCAGAAGGTAAAGACATGAGCTTTGCTAATGTGTTGACAGGGTAGGGCCTTCCTAGAACCATGTGAGCACCAGGAAAGTTAGGATCCTTTCTACTATAAGCCTTTATTTGCACTATATTTATGTGTAGGAAGGGCAGAGGTTCAGCTGTATGTGTAGACAATTTTGAGGTGTTTTTTATTGTCACTAATCACATTGTGACTATTTCCCTTATATTTAAGTTGTTGCAAAGGAGTACAAATATCTTTCTAAGGAAATTTTTACTGCAACAAAACGTTAGGTGAAGTCCTGTACTCTCAGTGAATGCAAGAGATCATTAGAGTCTGCAAATTCCTATATATGCAACTTTCAGTGCTAGTGAAGGAAGCTGTATTTTGGAATTGTCAGCACGTTATAGAAAGATCACTTTACAGGTGGTAAAGCTTTATCACTTTTTCACTTTTGTCCAAGGACCAGAAATCACTTTTATAGTGCCTGCAATATATATCTACATACTATATGATATATTATATATAAAATATTTTACATAACCCAAAAAAATGTATCCTTAGCCTGAATATAAAAAATCTTTCTGCACAAGTCTTGGTAGTTCATATTCTCATAAAATAAAAAGTGTTACAAAGAGGACAAAGCAGGCCGTTGGAATTGCAGTAGATTTGGTTAGAGAACTGGAAGTAATTTTGAAACAAATATTGGTTCCCAACTTTTGCAAGAGTCAAGCTGATGAAAGCAACTGTGTCATATGTCTAGATTGCCATAGTCTGTCTGAAGTTGGTATACATTATCATCACATATATAAAACCTCTCTCGGATCACATGTGTTTATTCTTCATACTGTGACATGTAACTGCCTTTGGGACTCTATCTGTCCACTACAGACTTTAGGGTTTTTGTAGACATCAGAACCCTAGGGCCTATCTTGACAGGCAGATTAAAAGCTCCATTAATTCAAAGTAGCTGGTTATCTTATTTATCTATATCTGATGTGTAAAGAAAAGATACTCTTCCATGAGGCCAGTGTGCTCCTCAGACAGCTGACAGAGACCTTAGCGTTCCTTAGACCAATAAGAGCTGCAGTTCCTCTTAGTCTGGTCCAGCTTCAAGTAGTTATGAGGGAAGACCACTTGTGGTTTAATCTTGCATTCTGCAGCCTTGAAAGTTCTGTTACAATATGACCTTGAATTTTAGTATTTCTAATGCCTGGATAAGAGGACTTTTTCATAGATATGAAAACAAGCAAACTGGCTAACACAGCTCTCTTACAATACACAACAATATTGTAAGGTTCTTCCCCATTTCATAATCTAAAGATGGGCAAAAAACTTTAATGTTATTCTAGTGAAGTTGGATAATATACTTATTTATCGATTTTTGTAAACAGAATTTTTTCAATCTTAAGAACTCAAAGTGAGAAAATTCTTAGTATCCCTGCAGAAATATTTTCCAATGTCTTGCAGTGGTATTTATTAAATCTGGTCATTTACTGATTTTCTTCAAAATCAAAACCATTTTGTGTGATTTCACTTTCCCATCTGAGATTACATAATGCATAACAATGTAGTGACACTTAACTACTACTTTAATTGTGAAACGTATTTTAAGTACATGGCAAGCAAAAATGTCTCCAGCTTCACTTGTCATATGTATTTATTCCTGCCATTTGAAAGATCTTTGGTATGTTACACAAATATTTTGGCTTAACCTTAACTGTGAAAGATAAAAACAGAAATTCAGGATGAATCATGAAATATCCAAACAAAATTGTTCCCCTCCCTATGCAATACACAACAGCCTCAGCAATTTCAAACTGATACTGACTTTTTCATCATTAATTTCTTTCTGCAACTCCAAATCAAAATGTTTAGATTTATAGGACTATAATATAACCCAACTAATCCAACAGCTTTAATTCTGTAACAATATTCTTTAGATTTCCATCTTTTCTCTTTTTATCCCTCCAGAAATCTCAGCCAAAGAAAAAAGTTCATGTGACCAAATATTGTTGGCTTTTCAAGTGCTGCTCTTGAAAAAACCAAACAAGCTTACAGTTATACAGCAATGTGGCTAAGATTTGGGATTTAAATGTTGAAATAGTTTGACATTCTAGTAAATTATTAATTTCATCCCAGATTCTAGGAAACACATGAATATGTCTTTTGCTGCAGACACATGCCAGGTAATATGAAGGATCGCTAGACTTAAGGACATATCTATATTTAGGCATGTAGCTATACCAGAATATCTGAAATGAAATGCCATACAGTACTAGAAAGAATGTATGTAAGACTGTGTTGAGATATGTTTATTTTCAGAGTTTTCCTAGTATAATCATGGTTGGATTGTGAATAGACCTACCTTGTGCATTGCCAGAATAAGAAGCTTTTGTACTTCATTAGTTGTCCACAGGGGACTAAGTGGTGACCACTTGGCTCAGCTCTAAACTGTGGCATTCAGTTATCAGCAGGTTACATGGCCTTTATTGATCCAAGGTAGTTTTGAGGACTTTAAGTCTCTGTGAACCACAAAGCTTTCCACTACAAAACAAACTCCATGTATGAAGCAAGAATGAAAAGCAGGAAACGGTCTTGCTCCTTACCAGAATTTTTGCATCAAATGGTGAATGGGCAGTTCGCATGGATAGAGATTCTCAGCAGTCATACTGAAAAGTGAAATATTCTGGAGTCAGGAATTAAGTTTTCCTCTAAATAAAGGCTGTACCAATAAATGGTAAAGAGATGTGTCTTAGCACACTAAATTTTACAGTGGAGCTAATTTTAAGAATACTACATATTTTGCATTTAAAACCCCCTGTATTTTACCAGGTAATTGCTACAGAGAAACAGGAGGTATGTCAGCAAGGTGTGGGTTGTGTAGAATCTTAAAGCATGAGGAAATTCAGTATTGTGCTTCAGACATGCTCGACTAAGAATATACAAGATCTGGGCACAACATTTGTAGCTGGTGTTAATGTACACTGAAGATCCTTACTGAAAAGAATGTTGTGCTTCATCTTAGGAAGCCTCTCTTGGTAGCCAGAGATCTCTTGCACATCAGCACTGAAAGAATATCTCTTAACAGTCTTTCATATTGTAAAACCCTCAAATGCATAGAGACAAGAACCACAACACAGTTGCCTTAAAGCAGCAAGACACCTAAGAAGAAACGAGGCTATGATAGCATATGTCAAAGTTACTTATACAATAAACATTAAATGATGGCAAGACAAAAGCTATGCTTCCTGTCACTCCTGTGGGGTTTTGTTTGCTTTTTTTCCCTAATTCAGAAAAAGTAGAGAGGAAATTGTTCACATGGAAGCAAACATTACTAACGAAATGTATATTAACACTTGAAGGGGGAAATATCATCTCCTGTGACTTCATTTTCAGTCTTGTAAAAAACCAGATGTTCGCTTAACACAATTGTGAGTTCATTTGTCAATGAAGCTTTGGATTCCAGGGGCTGGTTTAGCAGCCATTATTCCACATACAAGGCAGAGATGAAGTTCAGTATTGAATGACAGGGATTCAAAATGAGGGGAATGGGAGGAAAACCAATGCAAACACAGGGAGTATGTAATGTACATTCTACCTTTGAACACTACTTAAAGTTAATATTATTATGTTTCTCGTGCTCAACATTTTTAAATCTAGGAATAGTTCCTTCTAGGATACCAAGTCATTTTAAATTAAATTTATGAACTATTTAGTGTAACGTATACAATAGCTGTACATAGTTATTCATCCAAAGAAGAAGAAATACCTGAGTTCTACTTGAATTACCACATTTACAATACCTCTTCCTTTAGAGTAATTTTTTAACACAAAGAGTGCTCTCTGAAATATGTTATTTTTTTACCAGTAGGTTCACTCTGTTTTTATATTTCATGATATTTTAATTTACCTGCACTAGTGGGACTTTCTTATCACTGATCCAAGCTCAATTTTCCTCCATTATTTCATATTTAGATGCTTCCTAGAAGTGGTCAGATATCTCTCCCTTACCACCTTCCAATCCTAATGGAAAATACTGTGTACCTGACATCCTGGCTAATGTGTCTAAATAATTCAAAATACTTAATTATGTGCAGCTCTGCTCAATTGGAATTGCTGAGCTGTATGTAAAACTCAGAGGGACTGTAACATTTTTTGATACCTGTGGACTTGTTCCCTAGTGTTTCTCCTTCTGCTACTCAGGCTTCTTGTAGGGCTGCTGCTTCTGAAACACTTTCCCACTGACAATTTTCATCTTCTCTTCTTAGACAATAACTGATACACTCTTCTCCTAATGGTGTGACTTTTTTGTGTGTTTTTTAGTCTCTGTTGACTGTGTGAAAATTTCTACCAAAAGAACAACACAAGATCGGCCAGAGTCCTTTAGATATTCTTGCTCCTTTTAATGCTTTTAATCTTTTATTCTCACTATTAACAGCATAAAGGAATGGTGCATCTGTTTTCAGGTGTAATAAAAAATGACCAAACTCTGTTCAGTGTACTGCTGATGGGGAAGCCTACATGCATGAAATGTCAAGTATGAGCCAATATTAAGAGGCTAAACAGTTAACATGCAAGTGTGCTCTCGAATCTCTTTCTATATTAGTGTATGGCTACACACTGATTTAAACTTTTCATAGAAACAGTGGAAGTAGTTTGAAACTTCAAATCTCACAAGAGAAGCATTGTTCTTTCACCAAGATCATAGTGATTACTTATAACAGCTGTATTGATTATTAAGGTGGTCTTAATAATCAAAGAGCAGTTTGCTCTTTTTTTTTCCCCCACTTCTGGAGAGTAAAGAACCTGATTATTCCTAAACCTCAGAAGATGTTCAGTCTGACTTCTCTGTTTTATTAAGATCAGTTGGTGTAAAAGGACCTTAAAGTTGCCTCAGTGAAGCTGAAAAAGAAACACCAAGTGCTCTTCTGACATTGACATAAGCAACCGTTTTATGTTATAAATAAAACCTCTACTGAAGGCCAGCAAACCAAGACAAAAGAAACTGTGCAATTCATTAATCACTTCAGTAATGAGTAGATGGATAGAAGGACAGAAGGGAGAGGAAAATAATCTAATTGTAGGCTGTGCTCTTTGCCTTTCTTCTCCTAGCAGGTGGTACTCCACTATCCCATACTCTCCTGTACCCTTCAATTCCCATTGATAAGCAGGTAAAACGAAGGTGGGCACACACCTAGGCTGTGCACCCAGTCAGTGGAGACAGGGAGATTTCATGTTTTGAGCCCCACATGGATGGCATTGTTTGGAAGAACAGTGATAACGATGCTACAAAACTCACCTCCTGCACTTCTGGGAAATGCTGAGCCAGCCCTGCTGAGTTCCAGGATTCTTGTATACCATTGGAAAGTGTTCACTGACAGTGTTGGGAGCTACATGCTTCTGCAATTGCCTGTTGGTCATGCCAGTATTAGTGATTGAACTCGTGTCTGTTGAAAATCCCGAAAGAGTACTATAAAGTTATCTTACAGCATAAAAGCAACATGTTAAATGACTATGACATATGACCTCTTTTTTTTTTTTTTTTGTTCTTGTTTTCTTTTTGGAAGATATTATTACATACAAAGATAGACTTTTCTTTATGCAAAGAGTAATGAGTTGTATAGGCATTCATCCCATTAAGACCATATTTCCTTTCAGAAAAGTGATGCCCATCTTATACACAAGTAATTCTGTTCCATTGTTACCACATACAGAAATGCATATTTTAGCATGAATAGGCTGAGAACACAGTGAAGTGTTTCATTAGTATGTGATCTTGTATGGCTCCTTGTATTAAACCACTCTTTGTATACTTGACTATCAAGATATCTTCCCTGAAACCATAGTAAAGGTTCAGGAGCTAGTCAGGAAGGTGATGGCTGATTTTTATGACATTTAAGGTATCATGTGCCTAGATTTGATAATGAGTTTATTGCCATGGAATGTATACAAAATACGATCTGACCATATCTGATCATATTCTAGCAAAACGTGCCAATCATCCCTTAAAAAAAAAAAAAAGTAGTGTAGGAGCTTGCAGATGGTTAACAATGACACTTCATTAGACTAACAAAGTTAATATTTTAATAATTTTTGAGTAGTGCAGAAGTGCTGCATGTCCACATTGATCATATGGACCTATGAAAATTTACATTGGCTACATTGCTATCTAAGGCAATAATATTGAAAGGTGTTTTTGTTTTCCTGTCAAAATCTAAGTTACTATTATTTAAATGATATGCCACTCTATTGCTGTGCAGTGGATGTTGCTTGAATGTATCCAGAGCTTTTAAAGGACTCCTTACCTATTCTTTCAGACAGTTTGATACAGAGATGCTCTCTAGCATATTATAGCTCAGAAAAGCATTGTGTAAGTAGCCCCAGAACTTTCTGTCTGCAGGTGTTCACCTGATGGTGAGGTAAGCCTGGCTAACACACCGCCAAGAAAAGATGAATAAATGTTCCTGTGTCTGAGATGCAGGATAATTCATCTAAGCTTCCTATATGTATCGCATACTCCGCGTGGTTCTTCCTCAAGGTGTGCAGCTACAGACAAAAGAAAGCAGTACTTTTTCTATTGGAGGAATATAAAATGATGGAACGCTTTGAATTATATCAGACTAATTTTTTCTTGAGAAAAGGCTGGAAGACTTACTAATGCTGTTTGTGATTCATTGGTTGTGGATAACACAGACTGGGGGGGGGGGGGGGGGGGCAGGGAGGGAGGGGGAGAGGGAATTCTGAAGAGATCCAAGTGGTTACTGGGGAAAAAATATATAAATGAATAATCTTATAGGCCAATAGTGAAATGAGGCTCTGGCTGGAAACACTGATCTTCTGATTGTATGGTATTTGTGACCATTTGTTTGGAAAAAGCAAAATAAGAGGAGTCCTTGCCTGAATTCCCATTTAATCTTTGACATTTCTCATTCAGAGTAAGTATGTGTCTAGTGGTAAGCTGCAGTGAAACCTCAGAGGATGAAACTTTTTGCAATCATCATGATAAAGTGCTGAAACTTGAAAATGTGTGGACTTTGCATGGGAATGGGGGATGTGCTGTAGCATGATTAATATGAATAAATACATATGCTGTAGTGGTGTAAACCAGTATAAGTTTGCTGACCTTGATTCTCTGATCCTTTAGCTCAGATGATATTCCTTTTGAACATTAGCCCAGACCACTGGCTCATTGATACTCAGTGACTGTCTCAGCAATTCTGTAGTTTACAATCTGGCTCCAGTGGCTAGATGCAATCCAAAGGTTAAAAATAAACTTGAACACTGGTTAAGATTCCACTCTCTCTCTTCCCTCAGCCATAGCTGGCAGACAGATATTCTGGCATAATTTTTTCTAGGATAACACTTTATCAATTCTAAAAGCAGTTTCCGTTTTCTTTATGCCTTTTTAGTGGGGTAACAGAGCTATAAAGAGGCAAAAAAACCCAAACAACCTGCCCCCCGGAAAAAACAAAACAAAACAAAAACAATAAAAAAGAAAATAAAGTAGCTCTTCTGATTTAAAGGAATGCTTCAAGTTAGTGTACATGAGAACTGTCTTAGCCCAACATCCTGCAAGATCTATACAACATGAGCAGGCATCTCAGCTTAGCACAGTAATAGGAAGAAAACACTTGGATTGGTTTTGGATTTTTTTTCTATGTAATTCAAATCTAGGTTCATTTAAGAGACCCACCAGGGGACATTTCAAGAGTAAACTTGAAAATGTAAGAGAAACCATAGCTATCAAAATCACTGACAATAAAGCTAAGCAGCTTGTTGGTGTCAGTGGTTGGAGAAAGGCAATAAGAAATGAATGATGTCATGTTGAAATTACATATCAGCTGCAAGCCAAAATATCTCTTGACTGTGGGTATAGGCTACAAAGCAAATCAAATGTCACTTCCTTAGACATATTTCTGATGTGGGGAATATTTTGATCCAGTAAGCTTTTGAAAGTGTTTTCTTAAAATATTACTGTAACATTGACAATATAAAATCAACTTCCTAGAAGTTGACTGTTCCTGCAAATTTTGAATCGGTATCTTTATATATATGTAAACTTATGAGAATTCATAATGAAAGGAAAATCCTGTGGAAAAATAGGACTTTATTTCTCATCACATTGTCTTAAATTATCTTTCCTTGTAAGCAAATCAAGTGTGCAGACAGCTCCATAAACATCTAACTAGAATTTTCAGCATTCTGAAATTCTCAGACTGAATTCTAAGCATCTGATTGACTTCCTAGTATAGACAGGGAAAATCACACTTTGTAATGTTAGCTCTTTGTGGTTGAACATAATCTTCCACAGGAACAGTGAGACATTGTTTCCTCTGTCAAGAGTGTTTACTTCCACAAACCTGTACTTCAGAAACATTGCCAGTTCTGAAAGTGAGGGGTGGAAAACAACCCTGCAACCCTTCAGTGAGGGGAGATGAAAATGTTGCTTTTGTGGGTATCTAATCTGCTATAATGATTCTTCCTATAACGTAGCATATGTTTCCCTAATCTCAAAGTGCTAAAGAGTAGCAGTTATTACTTTAAACAATGTTAAACACAGTTCTCCTTCCCCTCTCCTTAACAGTCTGATAAAGACAACTCTGATTTTAGACATGTAACAAAAGGCAACCTGGAACTTTCCTTTCATGTACAGCAATAGTTAATTAAGCCAAGGGAACTGACATATGTCTTGTGTTACACAAAAGCTAGCACTATATTAAGGAAGCATCTGTTTGGTATCTGTAAATTTATCCAGTCTTGGGTTAGCTTAGCCAGGCTGGGGTTATAGCAGCAGACATTCAGGTATAACCTGATATAAGCTATACTTATATCCATAAGTATATAACCACAGCAAAACATGGATCTGACCATATTTTTTAGTTATATTGCTTAGCTAATAGCAAAGTTTCCTTTCAGAATTTTTGTTAACAAACAGATTTTGACAAGATGCTTTGAGTTTTGACTTCATCCCAGGACATGTCTTAGATTTTGGTCTTGTCAGACAGGAATGTATTTTGAATGCTCTTTGCAGAGCTTCTGATTTGGAAGTGTGGTCTTAGTGGTGCTAGAGGGTGCCTCAGAAATTTAGCTGTTGGTTTCAATTTGTCCCTCTCTTGTGCATGAAGCACTTGAGCAACAAAAATACACTTTCTAGACCACTGCTCTGTTCAGACACTTCCCATGAGCATGTTACAAATGTAAGATGGTACACTTCTAGGCCACAATTCCCAAAGACAGGGGCAAATATCATTCTTCTTTCCTGTAGGCGGTATAAGGAAAGAAGAGCAGATATCTGTTATGTGAAGAACAGCTGTCATAACATACCCCTGCCTCACCTATCTTTTCCACAACATCATCTATCCATTGTGCTTTTAATAGTTTACAAGTACAAAGCTGCTTTTATCACAGATATCAAATACTGCTCACACACCTGCTAAGTCCTTCTGAATTGGGAACACCTGTCTTCATGTTACACTGTCATGATGACATGAATAAAAATCATACTGTGCTGAACATTATACAAATGCACTATACAATTCATCTGAGAGATTGTCTAAAATTAATCAGACTGATGCACCAAATAAACTCATTTGCAGAGTACAGGAGTCAAAGGAAATGAGGAGAAACACTAGTCAGTGTTAAGTCTCTCTTAGAAAAACTGAACACTTGGGGCCTCATCCCCTGATGGCTGAAGATTGGCATCAAAAAAGTAGCTACATATCCCTCAGGAACCTGACTTAAACGGTGGGCAAGTGTCATGTTGAATTATACAGGTGCAGAGGATGTAAAGGCTAACCCTAGCCATGTCCCTTTGCCTGTCCCAAGTTGTACACTACATACAAAATCCAGAACTATTTCATTAAGTGTCTTAGGATTTTCAAGCTTCACAGCTGTCGAGAGTTTTGAAGGTAGGTGCTAATGTATGTCTGGTTTTCCTTGTGCATTTTCTTTTATGTATCAAAGGCAAGGTTAGGTGGAAGTAGACAGAAAGCTACTTGTTACGGTAAACATTTGGTAAATTGTGCTGGAAAAGCTTAAAAATGCACTGTGATCCTGAGAAGTGATATTTTTTATATTGTTCAATACAGTCTTATTTCCCCTCTGTCCCCACCGTTTCACTTATTAGGCTCAAAGTCAATTTTGGGAAGCAAAGTTCACAGTATGGCCAGTAGATATGATTTTGCTGTCCCTACTTACTTCTTATCTCTGCTTTCTAACCTGTGATAAACGTCCTACAAGAGGTACTTACTAGTGCATATCACACTTTGACCTTGTATTTCTCAGACATTCCTCCTCAAGGTTTGTGAAAAACAGAACTGAAAACAGAATAATACTGCTGTTTCTTTTTACAGTAGTGGTTTGTTGTCAAAGAAAATGAAAACAAGTTGGTAATGTAGTACTTATCACACGCCCTTTTCTGTTGTTTTCTTTTTTTCCTTCAGTATTGCAGAATTATTCCTCCCAAGTGCAGGGCTTTGGACTTGCCTCTGTTGAACTGCATGAGGTTCCAATCAGCCCATTTCTCCAGCCTGTCAAGGTCCCTCTGGATGGCAGCACAACCCTCTGGTGTATCAACCACTCCTCCCAGCTTGGTATTATCAGCAAACTGGCTGAGGGTATACTCTGCCCAATCATCCAGATCATTAATGAAGATGCTGAACAGGGCTGGACCCAACATTGACCCCTGGGGTACACTGGTAGTTACTGGCCTCCAGCTAGACTTCATGCCACTGATCACAGCACTGAGCTCAGTTGTTCAGTTTTCACACCACCTCACTGTCTGCTCATCTAGCCCATACTTCATCAGCTTCTCTATGAAGATTTCATGGGAGACAATGCCAAAAGCCTTACTGAGCTCAAGGCAGACAATATCCATGGCTCTCCCCTCAATTATCAAGCCAGGCATTTCATCGTAGAAGGTTATCATGTTGGTCAAGCATGACTTCCCTTTGTGAATCTATGCTGACTACTCCAAATCACCTCCTTGTCCTTCATGTTTTGTCCTTCATGTGAGTTTTCTCCAGCCCCATCTGTTCTTTAGTTCAAACTCCAGCTGGGAGCAGGGAGTTTGCTCGTTCCTGACTGCTGCCCTTCAAGGCAACATGCTGTCGCCTAGTACTTCTTATCTTCTTTGCATCTGAACTCCATTCACTGTGACCACAATATCTCTTTCCACTCTTCAGCTTGCCCAGCTGAAACCACTGAAAGTGGCCATTCAAATCCTGACAGGGAGTAATGATATATACCACCTCATATACCACATGAGGTTTGACAACAATGAGAAATATTTTTGTTTAACAAAGGTCACCATTGGCTGTGATAGTAGCAGCATGTCACATGTAATTCATTTAATCCTGCTTTTAAATTAAACAAGCTGTAGTCTGGCAAGTCTGCTAAGGGGTAAAAACTATTTTTGTTTCATTTTGCAAGACATTCTGATACTTTGAAAATTATTCCTGTTTTGAGATGGAACAAAATACTGAACCTGTGGATGCCCCATCCCTAAAAAAAATCATCAGTGTTATTTTGAACACTCAAATTTCAAACCCTTGGAATCCCAGACACCTAATTTTGGTTTATATGATCAAAGACAAGAAAAACAAATTTCTGCTTCAACAAGAAAATTGAAATATTTGTTCTTGATAGTTGAAATATTCAGATAAGGACATTTCCATCTGTCAAACATTTTTAATGTTCAACTGGAAAATAAGTAACATCAAAACATTTTAAGTTAAGTAAATTTGTATTTGTGATAGTTAATTCAAATAGAAAATATCAGTGCTAGTCAAATTTTACTAACCTATTCTCTTTATAAAATTGCTTAGACTACATGTTTGTTTGTTAATTAATCATTGCACCAAAAAAACACCCCAAAATATCTCTGATATTAAAATAACATGCAAGAGCAGGTCCCCTTTAACAGGTGACAAGTACAGTAGTTTTCATTCTGAAAGTTGTCCTTTATCTATGAAGGTTATAAGCAGATACCAATTGTTACTCTTAAAAAAAAAGCAGGGCGTGGTGGTGGTGGCGGGAGGGAATAACCTAGAGTCAAAGGCTACCGAGCACTTGAACCTGTAGAAAAATCTGCTATTTGTTTGTATGTGTGATGTTTTTTGCCTGCAGACCTACTGTAACAACTTTGGGTTTATCTAGGATTCTCTGAACTTTGAGAAGATGACAAAATAATATGCATTTTTAATGCAGAAAATAGTCAAATGTTGTTTGTCACACGTGCCAAGACTGCTGATTATTGGTTTGTTATGTATTACCTTAAGTATTAAGAAACTCTTCTGGTTATCATATCACAGTTGTGTCACCATTCTGTTTTCATACTGAATTTATTTTCCTACAATCAATCATAAATCAAACCTGTAAGTTCAACCTCTAACGGGACCATAAGAAAGGGAGTAGAGGATGGAAGGGAGCAGGACTATAAATCTGGTTATAACTGTATTTGCACTTACTGTGAGAACATTGTTAATTGGTTAAAGGACTAAGATAATTTAAAGATAAGCTTAATGGAAAACTCCAAAGTCATTGAAAACAGAAGTAAAACACTAATCTGAGTCTGGCTGTTTTAGTGCTGGAACCGGAATATATACATATATACTTTTAGAAGTTCATGGCTGTCTGCTCATCTGGGATAAACCAGTGCTCTGCCGTTGATGCAGTAATTCTCTCCCTGTAATATATTGGTTCTACATCGGATCTTTGAAACTTAAATGAATTGTATTTGGCCACTTGAAAATAAGGCACAAATTTGATACTGTACTGTCTTAAATATGATTTATTCTGCAGGTAAGCTCTATTATAAAAGAACGAAGTTTTGGTTGCCAAGTGCTGCTGACATACCTCTTCATGTGATAACTGGGGAACTCGGTCAAATTACATGGAAAGATTTATCAGAAAGATTTAAACCTTCCAGAGTAAATGGGATTAGAAGATTAATATTTAGAACACTGCAACTTTACATACTAAAAGCCAAATACACGCTTTTTTGAGAAGGGTGAACAGAGATTGCTATAGATTTTCCCTGAAAATTCACACTCAGACGTACACATTTTTTCTTCCTGTTATTTGCTATGGTTATGCACCTCTGTGCATTCTGATTTCTGCTGGAAATTTAAGTTGCTGAGATATAGTCATATTCTCAATTTCTGTAACATTTCTGATGTGACTAGAAAGAAAAGATCTGTTCTTATTGTCGTGGTTTAATGCAATAGGCAGCTAAACACCACACAGCTGTTGCTCACTGCCCCGCAGTAGGACTGGGGAGAGGATCAGAAAAAAAGGTAAAACTTGTGGGTTGAGATAAAGACAATTTAATAGGACAGACAAGGAAGGGGAAATAATAATAATTAATATATAATAAATAATAATAGTAATAATAATGATAAAAGAATATACATATCAAGTGATGCACAATGCAATTGCTCACCATGCGCTAACAAATGCCCAGCCAGTTCCCGAGCAGCAGCTGTGCCCCCCCTGGCCAGCTTCCCCCAGTTTTTTTGTTCAGCATGATGTCATATGGTATGGAATATCCTTTGGTCACTTTGGGTCAGCTCTCCTGGCTGTGTCCCCTCTCAACTTCTTGTTCACCTCCAGCCTTCTCGCTGGCAGGGCAGTATGAGAAGCTGAAAAGTCCTTGACTTTGTGTAAGCACTGCTCAGCAACAACCAAAACATCAGTGTGTTATCAACATTATTCTCATCCTAAATCCAAAGCACAGCACTATACCAGCTACTAGGAAGAAAAATAACTCTATCTGAGCTGAAACCAGGACACTGATTTATAGCCCTAGTACAAATATACATAAGCAGGAATTTGAATAAGATCTGGCTTAAGTATCCTGTCTCTTATTGTTGCTGTTGGGAGAGGGGGTGGGTTTTTAATGGTTGGTCTCGATCTGTTTTATTCACTTTATATTTAAGACACATTGAAAGAGAGTAAGAAATTAAACTTTATGGACCGGTAGAACTTCATGTCTTATTATAACTTGAGTTTGCTTGAAATAAAAAAATGCAAAGAAAAACTTATTGAAAATAAAATTTGGTTTCAAATTTAAGTTGGGCCTTTGGAATCCAAGAACATAAGTGTTACTGATGAGAGAACTGGTTAGAGACATTATTCTTGACTCATAAGAAACAATGACGTCCAATAGAGCCATGGGTATCTATGGCACAGATGTTTCTTGCTCTGTCAGAGGGGAAAGTAATGAAAGCAATGGAGAATTCTCTTCTATCATTTGGCATGGCATTACTTGTCATGCTCACTCTTCTGAAGTATATATCATGGCTTTTAAAACTAGAGAGGCAACAGTTATCTAGGAAGGAAATACTAACTCAGCAATGAAGCTTTCAAATCAAATATAAAATATCTGGAGTTAGGACATGCTCCATAAAGTTTCCTGCCTAGGAAGTGTATACCTCACCAGGAAGCCTCTCCTCTCTGAGATGGTGGGGTTTGCTCTTCACTGTTGCTAGGAGAAGAGTAGTTTGCGTCTTCATTTTCCCTTATGAAATATGGGAATGATGAAGACTCTTCTTGTCAGACAATTTATGCATACCCATATGAATAAAAATAATATGATGAAGCCTTTACTTGAAACATGCAAACACAAAGACTGAATTATAGAATCATAGAATGGTTTGGGTTGGAAGGGAACCTTAAAGATCATCTAGTTCCAACCCCCCTGCCATGGGCAGGGACACCTTCTATTAGACCAGGTTGCTCAAAGGCCCATCCAAACTGGCCTTGAACACTTTTAGGGATAGGGCATCCACAGGTTCTTTGGGCAACCTGTTCCACCTCCCTTCTTGCACTTGGTCTTATTGAACTTCATGAGGTTCGCATGGGCCCAGCTCTCAAGCCTGTGAAGGTACCTCTAGATGACATCCCTTCCCTCCAGTGAGTCAACCGCACCACACAGCTTGTTGTCGTCAGCAAACTTGCTCAGGGTGCACTCAATTCCACTGTCCATGTCACCAACAAAGATGTTAAACAGTGCCAGTCCCAGTACTGACCCCTGAGGAATGCCACTCATCACTGGTCTCTACTTGGACATTAGTATAGCGTTGCTAGGTGAGTCACATGAACATTTGTTGTGTTACTGCATCCTCTCTAGAGTTATAAAGGCTGATTCAGCTGTTTTATTGACATAAAGATCACAGTTAACTTATTATTTATTAAGCCTTAGGAGGACTTTTTGGCAAGTCCATTTGGCTTGCAGTAGGGAAGTCTGTGCTACAACTGCTTAAACAATATTTGGCTTACCTATAGTACAGTAACATCATTACACGTGTTGCCAGGGTCTTGTTCCAGAGATTTACATGCAGGCAGATGACATCACTGTGGTTGTTTAACATTTACACCTCATCTGCTGAATCATTCTGGAATAAGAAATGTACCTTTAATGTAAAACTCAATTACACATCATTTGCCTCCCCATATTACAAGAAAGGAGTCATGTTATAGGATTGTTCATGATGATCTCCTTGGAACCTTTGTAACACTTCACACTGTAAGACAGCGTTTCCATAGCACTTCGTCATCATGGTGTTTTATCACCTAATAGCATTAATCATTACAAGACAAACTCTGTTGGAGGTGAGTTGGCAAGAGATCCTGAATTTTAGACTTCGAAGGTTGCATTAACTTATAATTTTGTTAATTACTAAGCAGAGAGGTACAGAGGGGAATTGCAGAGCTCTAGTTTGTATCTGTGATATATGCAGCTTAGCGACATTTCAATTCCAGTATTACTTATGTCATTTGAAAAGGGGGTTTAGTGAGTGATGAGTCAATGATGGTGCATTTGACATGGGTTAATGCTCTTGCTCTGCTTTCTGTACAATGTATCCATTTCTGAAAACAACACTTGAAATGGGGACTAATCATTGTCATTATAACCTCTGCACAGAAGCTGTAGACATAGGCTGAACTATTGTCCCACCTCTATTATGGTCACTACAGAAAAGGACTGAGACATCTGGGGGGTTGTGGTAGATTGCATAATCACTATTCACTTCAAGGGAATTTATGCTGTTTTGAAAGATTTTACTTGTTTTGAAAAATTTCCTATTGGCTTCAGCACTATAGATGAAATAATATTTCTCAACAGCCATGACACTATTAAATGTGGTCATCTGAATTGCTGGATTTCTAAAACAGACTATACTCCCTAAGGATTTAGCTTGGGAGCAAGGGACTGCATGCATTTTTGCTTCTGATCTTTTCTCGGTGTGTGCTAGTAAAGTCTCTGTAAAAATTAGTGACCACTCTCCTTTTCATGAAAACCAAGATGCTGTTGTTTTCCTTGTTCCCCACACTGCAACAAGCACAGAGAGCACAAACATTTTTTCTCTCATTTTCTCTTACTTTAAGTTTTGAGAAATCCTCAGATACACAACAAGCACAGACCTGGCTTTATGGATCCAAAGGTTCTTTTAGGTGTTTGTAAGAGGTATTTTAGGAGACCATCTTTCATTTATTGAGAAGGGCATTCTTGCAGGAAGAGAGTGATAAATTTCTATCTATCTCCGTTTTCCCATTTCTTACTCATCAAACTATGGTGCCTACAGCTTTAGACTTCACAGAGCTCAAAAAGCATAGAGGCAATAAGCAAAAAGGCTGTGTTACGCTTCTGGAGGGAAGGGTTTAGTACCCTTAGCTGTGTTTTGCAGAGATATCAAACACACAGGTAGGTAGGTCTGGAGGACATTCATGTTTGGAAGGGGTGGTTCAGGACTGGCATGATTCTGACCTGGAATACATCTCTTTCTGATATAAAAACTCTTGGTTTTTTCCTGGAGTTAAGCTCGCTTATTCACATTATGTTAAGGATTATCGATTCTTGCCAACAGAAATACAATGCACCACAGCTATTGCTCTTTCAAATTAAGACCGACAGAAAAGCAGACTAGATGTTAGAGACTTAAAATAGTAATAATGGTTACATCTGGGAGACAAACTCTGAACACCAACAGGAAAAGTAGTTTTTCTTCTGTAGTTTCTAACACTTAAGCATCCCAGAATCTTGGCCAGTTACGTTAATCATTACCAGTGTCGTTATGGATGCTAGAAGCAAAGTTACAGTAAACCAGATACTTCTGGGTAAACTTTGCAAATGCATGATTGTAGCAAGAAGGAATAGGCAAGCAAAGCCATAAGATTCCACCAACCTCATAAACAGGAAAAAAACTATCTGTAGCAATGGTTGTCTCTTTTTGCATCAGATCAGGTAATAAATATTTTTCCTCCATTTCAGTTTTAGAAGAAGGCTACTGTAATTTCTAAAAATATTTATTACATTTTACTCATTTTAGATTACATAGGATTTTTATTGCTGAAACAGAATAGTATGCAAAGTCCTATTGAAGGACTTCACCATATATTTAAAGCTGGTGGTGCACAATGTTGAATGCTGCATGAATAGCCCTGTCTTTCAGATGGGTATTAAACCAAAGCTATTTTTGCTTACTCATTTCAGGATGGGCAACAGCTTAGGTCATGTTCCCTTTATTTAATCCTTAAAGTGCTATTACATTTCTTCTTCTTCTAACTGTTGCCCTTAACGATTGCAATTCAGGCTCTGGAGCAGTATAAGTTATTAAAAATCTCTAAGGCTTGTCCTTAGACTTTCAGGCTTCTGATGTGTTTGTTACCAAATACATTTCAATTCTCAGAACCTTTTTATGTACTTTCAGTAGTGAGATAGTGATCCTACCTTTTGTCTTCTTTAGTTGTACTCATCATAGAATTGGAGAAAGGAGAATGACAAGACTGTAACAATTCATTGTTGCATTTGAATGCTAACAATGCTAGCGAAGTTTCAGCTGGTCTGGCGTGGGACTACTGAAAGATTTAAGCTTTTTGCTATGCTAAAAGACTGTGCAAAAGGCTGGAAACAAAATGTCCCTTGCTGCAGGTAAAGAGGAATACTTGAGAAGTCATTAAATTCCTCTCAGTTAAATGACCTTCAGCTTCAAGAGCCAGTCCTTATAGCATTAAGCTTTTCCTACAGGCAGGTGTACCTGAAGCTGCTGCACCACCTCAGGAAGTTGGGTAAAAAGTTTCTGGGGGACATTCCAACCTTGATCTCTGTGACTCATCTATTTCTGCTTTTTTATTGCTTTTTTAAATATTGAAAAATCATAGATTTCAAATCCTCATTTCTTTGAATGCCACAAAACAAATTTTCCTTAGGTCTATCCAGTATCACCTAGTTTCACATCCAAACAGTACAAAACCACAGATTTTTGTGTTTCCTTGATACAAAACCATAACCTACTTTATGTTCATTTGGGACCAAGAACATCTGGTATTAAAAGATGATCAAAACTGGCCAAAAATTCTTGCTGTTAGAAAAGGTTTATGACTCTCAGTGCCTATACACAGAAACTTCTAACAGCAAATGATCATGTGATTTGGTCTGTAAAATCCACAGGTCTCATTCTGGTTTTAATTTTAGGGGTGTAACTCAAAGCAATTCTTGGGATTTCAATGGGATTAATCCCAAGGAAGAAAGTAAATGAGAACAGACTGTGAGCCATATTGTTACAAATCTGTTGTTTAATGACTAACTCTTCTAATTCCAATATAATTCAGCTGGATCATTTCCAATTAGCTTCCCTTTCTTAAAAAAAAAAAAAAAAAAAAAAAAAGGTGAGGAGGGGGAAGCTGGGGAGAAGACTGGTTAGATCAGCATCAAAGGCCTATCAGGGCCAATGAATCCTCTATCTCATAAAGAATATTAAAAAACATTATTTCTTTAAAAGAAAAAAGGTGGATCCACTGCTTTCAGCTTAATCTATCACAGACAGCAACAGAAAAAAAAATATTTCACATGGGTGCGAACTTGAGTGTAAGTAGATGAATGCTTTATTTTGAAATAGGTACAAATCTTCAAGGTCTAATGTTCTGGGTTCAGTAATGTCAATTTTGCATTTATAAAATTATGTGTATGAAAAAGATTTTAAAATTCTTATTGACCATAAAAAATTCCACTTAAAATTATTTTATGTAAAATTACATATTTAATATTTATTTATATATATTAAAATATGCATACATATATGTATAAATGAATATATACATATATACCCCAACAAAAAAAAATTAAATGGCTAGATAAATGAGATACTTCTGTAAGCTTTTTTTTTTTTTTTTTTTTTTCTGTGTATATCAGTATATAATAACAGAGTTTTGTTTATTTGCTTCTGGAGCTTTAGTGTTTTTTAAATAAGGACCTTCAGACCTGCTATGCTCCTCTCCCATTAGATTTTTTAAAAATAGAAAAAACAGGAATTTAGGCCTGTCAACAATTTTCTAGTTCTTAAGCAAAAGCTAATAAATATAATATTTGTGCTGATTATAGGTCTATAGTCAGATAACATATCAAACTCTTCTATTACATCACTTTGTGGTTAAAGTTTGAAATATAACACACCATATTGTGGTTTGCATTCACTTATGCAATGAATACCCCTGTGCAGTGTGAACTCTGTATTTTCAGATTAGCTTGGTTACTATGAAACTCTCAACAAATAAAACCCTGTTGTAATAATAAAAACATCTCTTCTCCTTAGACCTGTTGACAAGGTTATGTCCTTTTTCTTACTAATCTGAGTCTAGACTAGCACAAAGAATCATTCCACTTGACTCTCACTGTCTTCATTTGATCCAGTAGCTTCAAAGGGTTCAGTGCAGACAGGAAAAATGTTTTATATTTGTGCTGATACAGTTATATTTCTTTAATTTCTTACCCTTAATTATGAAAAAAAAAAAAAAAAGTCAGTCTTCATCTAGTAACTTCACTGTAAAATAGGCTTGGATCTGTTAGTCCTTTCTCAGTATGCTCTCTTTGAGCTGCTGGACAGCATTGTGATGAAAAAAATGCCATCTGTATGTAAAGAAAAACCCTATTGATGATTGCTTTGTTAATAGACTCATGGTTTCAAGCTTGTCAGCCTGTTCCTGATGGGAACAGTTAGAAGTTAGAAAAGTTTATAAGTCAGAATGTTCCACTTTGGACAGTAGTATTTGTCAGATCAAACAGCAGGACACTTCCCTTTCATTTGATTTTATTATTTTTCTCATTCTGGAAGGCCCAGTCAAATAGTCTTTTTCAGTATTTTCTTTTCAGAACTATGTAATGAGTTTAGTGTTTAGAAACATTGAAGCTAAATAATGAAAAACAAAGGTGAACTGAAGACAAAATCTAGTTCTTCTATCTCTAAACCAGATAGTAGATGTGTTTCTAGTGGATTGTTTACTGGCTGCAATAGCCATAGTCACACCCGTCCTCTGAATTCAGCACTGTCTAGGGAACATGCAGAAATGTACATCCCAATTAAATTCCCAAAATGGCAATACAGGAGGTCGTCTTTGATACAAAGGCCCTGTATCATTCTTTGATTGAATTGGCAATCCAAATCTCAGTTATTGTTTCCACATGTGTTTTATTGAAGGTGTAAGGAACAAAGTAAATTCTTGGCACTTGCAGTTTACTCATTAGATGCAAAACTCCCCATGTAATTTTTTTATACTCAAGCTATACTAAAAGACACTAAAATGTAGCTCTTCGCTTTTTCACTGTATGCAGAAAATCCATAAATAGTTTGTGCCTTTATTCAACTACTCATAATTCATTCAGAACTCCTATTTCTGACCTGCTAGTAGTTTTTGCAGAAATTAACTTCCAATGTCTTCTACAGAAATATCCATACAGTAGTTTCTGAAGTTCATATGAATGTTTGTGCCTGTGATTTTAATTTCCCTCATAAAATGGCATCAAACAAAAAAAATACTCAAATGTGTTACAGTGAAAGGGCTGATGCCTGATGTATCTTGTGACCAGTGCAGAACAACCAGCAATGGAGACAACAAAACCCCATAACCTTAACACAAAGTGAAGGTCCTTGTTTGGATGCTATGGTATTAGTGTGATCTTCATAAAACCCTATGTGTCCTTTCATTTTCAACTGTATTTTCATATTGCTTCTTGATCTTTCCATTTTTACAATGTTCTCTCCTTGCAGTCAGAAAACACTATGGTTAGATTTTTTTTCCCACCAAATACATTTACGAAATATTAATTTGCATTTCAAAATAAAGGGAGGGAAGCAGTTATTGGAGAAAAATGGCATGTAAACCATGACCTTTTTTATAGGTCTGCATTTCCAGAAGAAATATCATGAGGGGAAACTACTAAGTCAGCCAGTATAAATTGGATTGGGCAAGTTCCAGTGGAACAATCTGGAAAAAAACGCAACACAGGCAAGAATGTGTTTAATCTGGATGTATCCCAGGTTTACGTAAGTATACAGAAAACTGCTGTATGAGAGGAACAGGATAATTGATGTCACAGTGATATAAAGTACATCCTTGACTTTCTGCATATTTAGCTATATTTACCCAGGTTATCTTACAATGCAGTGTCTTTTCATTAAACAAATGCAAACCACTCCAAGAGAGCATATTGTTCTGTTTCACCCCTATCTTCATCTCAGACCTTCCAACAACTAAAGATGTTCTGGCGGAATCATAACACCAGTCTATCTGTTGGTTTGAGGAGCCAATATATTTTACAGGTATATAAAACTTCCATTACAAAATGAAAAAGTGTGGATCAATACAGTGTCCCAAGACCTGTTGAAATCTAATAAAATTTGCCTGAACCCATTCAGTTGCCATCTTCATAAACCATAGTTTATGCAGTGAAAGCTGGCTTATCCTTGACTCCAGTATTAGTGCTGCTTAACAGTGGAGGACAGCTGGATATTTTCACAATGTTCAGAAGCATACTGTATAGTGCCTTACACAGAATGCAGGAGGTGTGTTTTTTCCCTTAGGAACCTACATCCAAAGGGCTGGTCTAGACTGCAGAGCATAGCTGTGTCTGGGTTTCTATATGTGCAAACACAGAGACCAGACAAGAGGCTGAGAGGCCAAATTCTACCATCCCCTGGGAATTTTTCCAGCAACCACAACTACTGGGATTTATAATCCCAGACATTGCTGAATTGTAAGAGGTCTAATCATGTATCAATGTGACTAAAACACAAAGAATGGTAAATGCCAGAATTGCCTGTCACACTGCTAAGTCTCTAATCTTGATCTTATCTTTAACCTAAGCCTATGTTTGGTAAATATGAACTGTTAGCTGCTTCCACTCACTCTTTTGCCTAATCATCTGTGCGCCTTTTGCGGCAATGGGAATGT
The DNA here is from genome assembly GCF_965183815.1 of Platalea leucorodia. Lineage (NCBI taxonomy): Eukaryota > Metazoa > Chordata > Aves > Pelecaniformes > Threskiornithidae > Platalea > Platalea leucorodia. The sequence goes on from NC_138824.1 coordinate 103,590,049, forward strand.
GGAGGGAAACAGAAGTTATTTTCACTCTCATCAAAAAGCCAAACTATTCTCATCATATCTGCCATGACCAGGAAAGAAAGATGGGAGATGATATTCAAGTTTTCTGGCTCCAGGTCTTGAAATTCTCTCTTTGGGCTTTTCTGGACCATCACCTAATAATACAGCCCTGATTTGTATATACATATGTCAAGTGTGCCATCTGGATTTGTTCTAGCACTGGCTTATTTGATTTGGACATCATTTCATCTGATGGAGAATACCATCCTAAGGGCTACCTACTGAGGCAATGGAAAGCAGTATGTCAAATTTCTTTATGGTAGTCAGGAAGGTGCTAGACTTGTCATTCGGGACTTACTTTACAGTAAGCTGTATTAAAGTGCTTAATGTGCTCCCTTCTTTTGTCCATTGTCCAGATGCTCCTTTTGTCTGCCAATATGTTGAAAGGTACAAGTGTTTCTGGTGCTCCTTCCAAAACCTTGGGGCTCCTTTGACTGTGGTGTTAATCAGAACACTGATACACTTAGCAGCTTGATTATTGTTGAAAATGAACAGACAGAGCTTTCTGGTGGCTGTATAAAATAACAGAGTTAACTTCCTAGAAATTTCATAGAGAGCTGGCTGGATAAGGGAGAGAGATTTCCCACAATGCCTGACCTGCAGGAAAGATCACAATCTGTGGTGACATCCCTAGACATAGAAAATCAGAAAATCAAGAGATGACAGGTCTCCTCTTGTGTGGCTACTCACCAGAAAAGCTTCAGGTAGAATTTCTGTGGTGGGTTAATTGTAAGAATAAGTCAAGGTAAGCTTGGTTCCACAGTGTCCTGCTCTTGATTCCCCCTCTGTCCTTACTGCAGTACTTTGCCGTTTAGAGTAAAACTGATGCCTCTATAATAAAGTACAGCTGCGACATATGCTCTTTTCACAAAGACTATTGGAAAGAGAGAAATCTTACACTAGCTTCACTTAGGAACAAAAATGTCTGTCTATAAATATAATTATAGCTAAAGTTCAAGCTTTAGATATTAAGAAACTCCAAGTCTGTGGGAGTTAGACCCCTGAGAAATTTGGAAAATAGGACCACTTTTATTCAGATGTTCCAATTCCTTTGTGTGGTTATCTTTACATGACAGAGGAGAGCTTTATTGTATTCCTAGAGACTTTTTCTGTGGACTTTTGATGTTGTAACAGCTGACTTGTCACAGTGAGAATCTGAACTAGTAAGGTAGAGAGATGTGGACTCTCACCCCTCTCCATAAAGCACTTCATAAAAGCAAAGCCTGTATTTATGGTACTTGCTTCTGTTGAAAAATGATGAATGACATTTTATAACATAAAGTAATTTCACCTGAGACGCTTTTCTAGCCAGAACGTGACATGTTCTACCTCCTTTGCTGCAGCTGCCTTAAGGCTTTGTTCTGCTATAGGATAAAGTAGTAACAGGGATGCTCTGATGGAATACTGTTATTTCTTTCTGGACACTACCAAAGTACATAAAATGTCACTTTGCCCAAATACCTCATCATCTGAAGGGTGAAACAATTCACACCACATGACAGCCTAAAAGCAGCTTTTGTACAAGGCTATATGAAAGCATTTGTTTGAGCAGGGGGTATGTTCATATTATCTTGGAGGTAAGGATGTTTCTGTGCAACAATAGTGAAGGACCATAATTTCCAGGGTGTGTATTCTTTCCATTAATCCAGCGGACAGCTATGTATAATTTCCCCCGACTCAGCTGCGCTGTTTGATTGTGTACGGGCCAAGACAGCTAAGACATCAGCCAAAGAAGGGGGAGGGAAATGTCTGACTTTTCCAACAGCAGATTAATGTGTCAAAGGGAGAGGAAGTAAGTATTGAAAATATCAGGTGCACTTCTGAGTTGTGTCTGCCAAAGGGTGGACCTGCATAATCTGTCCCATAACCAGCATTATTACATCAGTACTTGCAAGCCTTAGTTTGCACTTACAATCTCTAAAATTGAGTGAGCATTTGGAAAAATCTGTACCATACATGTATACATAAATGCATACACCCATACATAATACAATATCTCAGGAAAGATTACATCAGCTGAAGATTTACCCAATCCATCTAGCTGTCATTGTGTTAAACAAGGAAGGATGTTTTATTGAAAGACTCCGATTGCTGTAGCACATCACAAACTATATGCAGAGGTATAGAACCTCTCTCTGCTGCTTCTGCTGTCTTATGGTAGCTGCAGAAAGGGGAATCTTCCTTTCCCAGTTTTTTCTTTTGTCTTTGGTATTACAGCAACAAGAGATGACTTAAAGAAAACCACAGATACTGAATATGTTTTCAGGATTTGAACAAGGTTGGCTCAGGAAAACTGAGGATTATTCCTTTTTTCATGGTCTTGTAACTGGTTGAAGAGCAATACCTGGAATGATGTGATCTTGTGACCAATGGTAAAAGAACATGAGATCAGCCTTTAACTTTGAAAACTAATGGGGTTTCACACAGTTCATTACCACCTGTAGCAAAGAACACTGTGTCTTGTACAGTGGTCCCTCGAGCTATCTTCAGTGGCTTTCAGTAGATTGTAAAGCTCTGTGTGCAATGCTGACCCCTAACAGTAGAACCAGAATTCAGGAGGTGAAAATGAGCAGTTCAGGGAGCAGAAAAAGGTTGCTGGGTTCCTCACGACACAATGAGGTGGTCAGGTGCATAGTAAGGGAGCTCAGTACAGTGGTTTTGGTGTATGCCTTAGCTGAAGCTAACCCTGTTATCAAGTGGATAAAAATGCAATCATAATTATCCTGCTAAGCTCCTCAGTTTGATCCCTACTGAAGTTTCAGGCATTATCTTGACTTTGCTAACTTGGACGTATCAGCATAATAAATTGTGTATAAATAATAACTTGGTCTGAGACTGTTTAGTTTTAGAAAACTGGTGTTTAAACTAGTGTCCACCCAGGCTGCCAGCACATGAAGGCTGGAAATTTGGCATTTTAAGCAGGGTGCTGAGCCAACACTACTGCACAGTGGATCTGTCACTATTATCAGGAATGTTTTTACAATGTGTATGACTTATTTCACAGTAGTAAATCTGTTCAAGTCCAATTGCCATCTTTTTTGCTTTCCCTGCCAGATTGGTGGTTTTTTTCCATGATACAGATGTTTTGTTTTGTTTTTCAGATGAGATATATTAGTTGTGAAAGAGTTGTTTATAGTTTAAAAAAAAATCCCAAAATTAGATTAACATTTAAATCTAACCCTGACATATTTCTTTCTTCTGTCTTCCAGGGCCAAATCTTCATATTTTGTAAAATGCATAGCTCTAAGCATCCCATTGTAATCCATTTGAATCATAAATATTTTCCATGTCTCTTTCTGCTTCCAAATAGCATCTGTCAGTATGGAAAAACAGCATGAGATAGTGTAGAACCTACATCCCAATAGACCAAGCTATAAATTTTACCTCTGCAAAGACTGGGAGAAGAGGAACAGAGATGATTGATAGAAAAGATGCTTCTGCCTTTTGATCATCCCAGTTGTATGGAAAGCAGTATTACTATTTTTCTTCTGTAAAAGCAGGGATGGGACAGGAACCAGAAAATACCCCTCATTTTCTTTCTCTTTCCCTGTTAAAAATATATAAGAATGTTGTAGGAAAAATTATGAGATGAGATAGATGACAGCATGGGAGAACACTGACTATCTGCCACTTTGCCTATATGTTCATAGGCAGCCTAGTCAACTTTTGATAATACTTTAGCTAGGCCAATTAACTAACTTCCCTTTTTAAACTAAGTATCTTTTCCTTCATGCCACAATGTAGCAGGATAAACATAATTAAAATTAGATGTAGGAAATATCATGTGCCTGCACTTTAAAGATAGAAAGTTTCAAGTTCAAAATTCTTTATTATTATCATTATTATTAAATACTTATTTATTTAAATGCCAACCTTAGCATTTTTTCATGTTCATAATTTGTTTGCTATTAATGAAATCAAGAGAAACATAAACACCAAAGATTACCTCACAGAGAAAACCTAATTTGCAAATGTACTTAAGCTATTCTTAATTGCATAATACCATGTTTACAATATAAACATGATACAAATGTGACATAACACAACTGGTGAAGTAAAGGATAATAGTATCAGCCAACACAAATGCTGTCAAAAACAGTGTACAAATATTTTGAAAAATGAAGCCTGACATAAAGATGTAAACCACTTTTTTTCTCTTTTGCAGGTGCTTTGTACCATTACAAAACCAGCATTAGTTAATCCATTTGTAAAGTTTTTTTAATGTAGCATATACATATTTTACTTTATTACTTTCTTAGATGACAGTTTTCTGTAGAAAATAGTACCTTCTTCTACATCTCCCCAGGCCTCAAGGGACTTTTCACTGCAAAATGTTCTTTATCATAAATAATGTTTTTAAAATTAAATCAATAACAGAGAAAGAAGAAGAGTGTTCAAAGACATACAACATTTCCCATGTACTTTATTTTAAGTAACCAAACTGACTTTATTTCAGGTGTACTGACATTTTATTTGGAGGGAGGAAAAGAGGTGTTTTGGTTTTCTTTTTAATCCAGTAATATTCTCCTATTCCTTTGGCTCCCTTGTGAAGTAGCTTGAGGCTTCACTTTTCAATATGTTTTTTATTTACCTGAAATTCCAAAGACATATAGTACTCCCTTGTGCTGTCATGTTAAATAATTATATAATATAATTATATATATAATTATTCATGAAAATCAAGACCATCTTCTTAAAAGTGGCAACACTTACTTCCCTTACATTTTAACACTTAACCAAATTTATTAAAAAGTCAAATTAGATAAGACACGCCAAACCAGCTCTACAGGAATCAGATGAAACTCCACCCTATTGAATTTAGAACTACATAAGTTTCTTTTCTTTTTTTTTTTTTTTTTTTTATTAAATTCAGCAGATAAAAGCCCCAGACTGTACAAAAATGTCTTTTGCTGATATTTTTTTTTTTTATTGATTGGCAAATTGGCCGTGTAACACCTATGAAAATACTTTTCCTTCTGGTAAAAACTGATATTTCCTAAAGAGTCATGTTTCTTTCGGAAACATTCTTTTTTCAGAATAGCAAGTTAGTGTTGTATTAGATACTTCCATTTCTCCATGTTACAGATTTGAAGAAAAGCTACAGAGGAACAAAAAGAGATTACGTCTCATAACATTTTGATTTAAAACAAAACCTAAAAATCCTGCTAAGTCAGATATTCTCTGCTGTAGCTGTAACAAATAACTGATTAATATAAACATTTTTTTGGAACTAAATCTTGCTTCAGCTCAGTTATTAATCTTTGATTGTGATATGCTTTACAAGTTTTCTGAAAAGCCAGCTTCATCAGAAAATTTGAAGCCATGCTAATTTGCTGATCATGAAATGTACTATCATCAGTTATTGCTAACAAAATATAAGTGCTAATTTGCAGCAGAAAATGCAAGACAAAGGGATGATTTAATTTAATTTTCACTACCACAGCATGTACTGCAGTATGTCTGAATCTACTTCTTGCTAAACATGGAAAAATGCCAGTGCCTCCAGTGAGAATGGAATCAGAAACATAAATAATTTTTGCCTGAAATTTGTTTAATTGGAAAACATGAAATCAGTTAAACATGATATTGTCTCTAAACAAGACAACGCAAATAGGGAATGTCATTAGGCATGACTGATTCTGCTCTCTAGTGTGCGAGCCCTGATACTAAAGACACACTCTTAGTGAAATAAGGAAGTAATTACTGTGTTATTTAGGTGTAAACTGACTTGATGTACAACTGACTAAAATAAACTGAAAAAAACTCCCTCCTAATAGGTCTGTTCATAGCATTTATGACAGTCTTTCACCAGGAGTATCTGGATTCCTAGAGCCCAGTAGAACCTTACCCAGAACGCTCTGTCTGCTGCAGATACCCTTTAAGCTACAAGTGAGCTCCTTTCCTTCACCCTTTACAGGGAGTCAGATCTTTTGGCAGATGTCCTTCCTGTGTCTTGTCCCTTTCTTTTTTTTTGAGGACAAATAAATGCAAATGTACTTTGCCACTCTGACCCTATCAGGAACCTTTCCTTCCTTCTTAGCTGGCTGAATATGTATGTATGAGTAAAGCAAAAGTCTACTGCTTGATTAATAGAGTTAATTTAACCTTTCTTAAAAAAAAAAAAAAAAAAAAAAAAAAAAAAAATCCATGCCATTTTTCTAAGTACCAGAATGAAAACAACCAAGTTGTCAATCTGGTTATAGCTATCTTGTCTTTTCATTTTGAGGACAAACTGGTCATTCCCATTTTTACTTTAAAAAAGACAACCTTTCTCTTATCATAACTGACTATGAAAATTTCTGCATAGCACAGACTTCTCTTTGATTCTTATCTATGCAGTTGATGACTTCAGCAGCCTGAGTCTCTGACAGTGTAAAACAGGACTTGATCATGCTGGATTACATGCTTCATATGGTTTAGCTGCTGGAATAAGTGAAAGAATAGGCAGGGCACAAAGTTCAAAATGCAGAAAAAACAAGGAAACTTTGTAAATTTAGAGAGTGATGTATAGATCAGAAATTCAGTGATGTAATAGTATTTTGAAAGGGTAATACAAAATTGCCAGGTTTCTACATGTTAATTAAACAACAGCCCGTATAATCTATAAATAAATCTGTAAACAGAGCACAATGTGTTGTGCTTGTATTTGAATCAAATCTTCCTCAGGCTTTTTTGGTCTGCTGTCATGTTGCTGAGAGAAGAGTAAATGAGAAAATAAATCTTTAAGTACTAAATTAGAGTTCTTGTATTTCTTTACACTCTGAAGTACAGCAACATAAGTCTCCACAGTAAATAACAGAAGAAATATTGAGACAAAATAAAATTATCATACCAAGCCTGCATCTTACTTCGAGCATTCAGATGTCTTGGGATGTGAAAGTAAATAGGACTCATGAAAACAGCCTGACAGAAAGCCAAGTGGAAATTCATTGCTCTTGTGGAAAATATTACTTATATCAGTATACAAAAGTCTGATGCAGACTCAAGCAGGAAAAAAGAAAAGTAACTCATTCATCAGCAATAGGACCAGACAAAGACTATGCAAGTCAAGTACATGAATTAGGAAACTGATGGAATGGCCTACTTCATGATAGCTAGCAGGCTAAACAGAAGTAGTAATATAACATACCCTTTATCATGTCAAAAAACCATGACCAGATCTAGACATGAATCTGACTATAATAGGAGTATCTCTGTTGTTCGTAAAGGAGCTGTCAAACCAAGCCCACAGCTGTAGTGTGTATGTGCAGTATACCTGTGGAACCAATTGTTGACTTAATCATTTCAGTTACATGCTGATTATAAACCAACGATAAACAAAACCCTGCATATTCAGGATTTTGCAGTGCTTGCTGCACGCTTGGGTTTATTTGCCCCCATTTGGTTGATTGTACTTTTTTCCAGGTGGCCCAGTCTAAAACTGTTAAACAATGCTTATCAAGAAGTAGAATTCAACAGCTCTACAATCCTAAGAAAGTTAAGTGTAAGCATGGCTTTGTTTCTTAACATGTTTAAAACACTGAAATGAAATAATCTTAGCAAGAAATGGCAGTGTTCCAGTGAGTGTGATGCAGGGCACTTCCTCCACAAAACCTGGGACTGGTTGCATCTCTAAATTTTAGAAAAATCATGGCTCACTTCAAGCTATTGAGTTTTGCAGATTGGCTTTTTTTTTTTTTTTTTTTTTTGATGGATAGACCTGCACAACTGTAGCAAGTTTCGCTATCCTGTGGCCACCATATACCATCTTGTTTACTAGTAAGACATCTGCTTTGACAAGATGACAGTCTTATGGTAAGTGGTGCTTTCTCCTGAGTAGTTACTGGTAGAACTTTGTAGAAGAGTCACCACAGGGTTTTCTGTTAGGGAGTTACACCCTTCTTGATGATCTGATCTGTTGCTTTGAATCACTATTTAGGAAGATACAAGAGTTCTTCAGTAACTTGGGATCTGGATCTGGCTATTATACACTAACTACTCTTCTAATGGTGACTAATCATACATCCTTTCTTTTATCTCTAAAATTTTTGTGGATTGTTGCTAGTTGAAAACTGAAAGCAATCAAATTTGTAGTGGCAATTGGCAGAACAGGTGGTTTTTTAAGCAATGAACAAATCTTTCACTTTGTAATTATGAAAAATCTTTCTTCATAGACTTGAATATGGTGACAAAGGAGCTTATGCACTCAAAATACAAAATTCTTATTTCATCTTCAGGGTTGCGATAAAGCACAGCTTTATAAGCAAAGGCACATTTTAGTGGGTTTCTTCAGTTCATTTGTTCTTTTAGTGTGCTAAGAAAGCTTCTGATCTGATTATATGATCAGGGAAAAGGGAAAAAAATACCAAAGGGGTTGTGTGGAACTGAGTCATAGAAAAGAAGGAGGCTGCAGGATTTTGCAAAATGTTCTTTCAGTAATCTAAACCAAACTGCAAGATCAGCTTAATAAAATCAGTTCTTGTCATCAGTCTGTTATCAGCACTGTGGTTTTGAGAAATTTCAGATATCTGTACAGAAATTGAAAGGGAAGATTTTACACAAGAATGTAGCTGCTTCTCTGAAGCTTTAGTAATTAAACATCTGTGATACATGCAGTTGACTGTGGTCATCTTTTTCTGCTGTGTAAACAGATCATTAAGTGCCAGACTTGTCATTTTCAGGATCTTGATAGACACCTTTTCATTTTTCTTCTGATAATGAGATTATGTTGATTTTACCTCCTTCTAGATTTCTTTCATTTTATTGTTATACCGAATATTAATAATTTAGAATATAGTTACATAAAGCAAGTTAATAAGTAGGAGACGCAAAAAAGCCCCAAAATATCGAAACAAAAGTTAGTTATGTATTCCAGACTGAATATATTTTTTAAGTAGACTCAATAAATATCACTATTCTGCTTTTCCAATTGTTTTAATATTATACCAATAATACCATTATTCTACTAGCTTTTCAGTTGTATCTTCCCCAATATTTCTCCTGAGTTTCTGAAAGGTCCACATTTAGCCTGTAACCATCAGGAATCTAAATAGCAAATTATACTAAATTAGATGGATTCTTTGCCACATTAGTACTCTTTCAATATGAAGGACAAAAAAAAAAAAAACAGAAAAACCCAAAACTCTTCCCTTACGTTTGTAATCAAAATATTCCTCGGGCTTTAAGCATTCCTAGAGTCTTGCAAGGAACCAGCTTAGAGAAAAACTGATGGCAGCGAGTGCTATCTTAGTGTACTTTTTCCTGTCCTGAGGCTCAGTGAGTACCTAAGGATGAGAGGCAGCTCCCAGCAGGAGCACAGACAGTAAAAATAGGAGATGACCTACATTAACATGAAGAGGCAGTAGTCATTCTGAAAAAAACAGGCCTTGCTGAGCCTTCTTGGTTGCAGACATAAGTAGGATTAAATACCTCACCAAATAAGCAGTCAGCTGTGATTTTTAAAGGAAAAAACATCTTCATTGAACAGAGGTCTGGATGATGATAGTGTTTGATCCTCTTCCTCAAGCTAGTAGTATCAATTTTCTCTAGAAATACCTACGGTAACAATGAAATATACCCAGAAGTTAACAGGCATCAGAAAAAGCATTGCCTACGAAAATGTCTGAACTTTCTTTACAGTAAAGCTTTCAAAGCCATTTGAGAGTTAATTGAGGAAGGGACCAAACATTTTGGGTCTTCTTTCCATGCAATGCTGAGTTATTTCTAGTCTTTTTCCATGATATAAAGGGACCTGTTTGACAAATGCCATTATAAATGTGGCTAGTCATAAGCTAAGCAGTGAAAGAACTAAGTACCTTAAGAAGAATTTGAATTTCTGAGATCTGCATAGCTGAGATCTACCAGTCTTAGGATTTCTTCCTCCTCCCCCCACTTTTTGTAATGGGTAAAATTCCTCACTCACAGGAACTATGGGTGGCTGTGAAAGAACACAGCTTTAGTTTAAAACCATCAAGTTTTATGTCTCTAAAATATCTAACAGTGAGTAGGGAAGGAATAATAAAAATAAAGAGGTTATACTTGGCTCTTTTCCTGCCAAATTTCCTTGAAGATAGGTCTTTGCTTCCAAGGTTTGATTTACATTTTCAGTTCAGCCTTTTACCTTGCTGCAAGCTCCTCACCCTCTTTTCTGCTTCCCAGGAAATTTCTCACAGTCTCTGAGGTGGGCGCTCCCTCGTACTTTCAGTAGTCAGCATGTGAGCCACAGAATTTGAGAGCTTTCTTGAACATCTTGTAGCCTTGAGTTCAGCCTGTCATCCCTAAAGTGTCTCCAAGCATACTTATTTCCCCCAAAGAAGGCACAATATTTTCCCCCTAAGAAGGCACAATATTTTCCCATTTTTTTTCAAGAGATCCTAACTGATCTGCGCTGTCCTCTTTTAAAGAAGCATTAAACATAAGCGGAAAACAAATGAAGAAAAGAGATAATTTGTCATGAAAAAAACCTGTCAAAACAGAAGGGCAAGAAGTCTATTTCCTGCAGGTCAGATTTTCAAACAAACTTAAATGAGTTAAGAGAAGAAAATCTTTCTAAAAGCTGTGATCCTATTAAATCCTTCCTAAATGTTCCAGTCAAAGTAGTTTTGAACGGATGATCCATCCAGTGGAAGAATGATAATTTAGTTTTATTTTACCCTAAAAATACACATTCTTGATCTGAAACATTTGAGTGATGTCAAAGGGTCAACTACAAAGGAAACATGTTGCAGTCATTATGTGGTCATTCTGAAGATCAGAGTTTACTGAAACTTTTGGTATATCTCGGAAAGTAGGAACTGTTATCCTGGGGAGGCGGGGGGAAATTACCAGTGACGTGGACACAATCAAAATGGTCAGTAAGTCCAGGCTTTTGTTGAGCACACAGTCAGACCTTGCACACAGTCTTTTAGCATCACCATGTGCTGTTTTGATGACAGTCCCAAACTTGACTTTTGCAGAGGAAAAAAAATGTACAGATAACGGTAGTTTAAAAGACCACTGACAACACCTGCACGAGATGCGAGCAGGTGGAGGATCTGCTCAGCAGGGTAGCAGAGCTGAAAGAAGAAGCAGCAAGACTGAGGAGTATCAGAGAGTGCGAGAGTGTGTATACCCTGTGCTTTACATAACATCTATTTTTAGGCCTTGTTCAAGTAGTTGACAGAATAATGAACCCATAGTTTCTGAGAAATCTTAGTTCAGAAACATTTATTTTTTAACCAATTTCTTTTTAAACAGGCTGTCTGTTCTTGATACTCCTTGTATGCTATTTGTTGAACATATTTTTAAGTGTTTAACAAAAATCTCTTTTTGCTATACATTTTTTGGTACAGAGTGGGAGATCTCTGGGGCTACCAGGCTCCAGTATCTGCCCCCGCTAAGTAGCCTTGAAAATACAATTTGTGAAGGGAATTCAGATCTGTAAGTGACACTGTGTGTCTTATAATGCAACTGAGACGCCAAAGTAATGAGTATCTTCTGATTATTCCTAAAAGTATTCTGGTGCATGGGGGAAGGGAAGAGAGAGAGAGAGAGATGGAAACAGAGGGGGCTGGAAGGAATGGCATGGGTGTCTTTGTATAAAACGTCAGGTTTGTCCCCTTCCCTGTTTCTTTTGGATTTCCATGCTTTTCAAATAACTTCTAAGAATATTGGCTTCTAACAAAAATATCCTTTGTGTTAATATGTGGGGAATTTAGGTCACTGAGCATTGCTCATTTTTGTCTAGCCCTTGAATTAGATGAGGTTTCTAATAGCCACTGCAGCTAATGAAAGTTGTTTCTGTTTTCATACCAACTTCCAGACAAAGAAATGCCAGGAAAGAAATGCATGATTGTTGGTTGCTAATAGTTGCCAAACCTAGAAGGAAAACAGGTTGCTATCTGATAGCAAGAGTGCTATTCTACTTCTATCCAGGAAACAGATGTGGTAGAATTCTTCATGTTCATCATTTTGTTCTCAGATGTTTAAGTAGGAGAATGTAGTCTAACAAAGGTTTTACATTTTTGGCTGAAACTAGGCAGGACCTGCCTTTCAGTGTCCAGGTATGTGGAGACAATATTGATATACTGGAATATAGATCTGCAACCAAGCAGGTGGCCTAGAAACAGTCATGTTAGGACAATATTTGTTCAGACTGATAATGTCTGGAAGGATTACAACTGCTCGTTCTTTTTTTAACCAGCTATGAAGGCCAAAGAGCTGTAGATACATTAAGGAGCAATCCTCTAGAAAGTCTCCAGGCATATATGTTGAGGGTCAGGTGTCCCTACATTGAGTGGAAAAGGCACCATGTTAACAACAGAGCCAGTCCTTTCTCACATCACCTTGTGCACAACTTGCACTGCATCCAATGTAGATTACATAAGCAAAATCGAGAGTGTAAAAATCAATATCATCGCAACATAAATAAACAACCTTCCAAAGACCCTCATAGTGTATCCTGCACCCAGATGGTTGTGGCCAGAAGTCTTCTATAACATTGTTGAAAGTAAAAACGTTGATTTGCTAAAGTAGTTGCACCTGCCAATAGAAGCTGACGTGCTGCAATTTTGACATTAAAAATGACCACTTGGTAGCTTGTTCTTCTATGAATGACACTGTTTGTTTGCAAGTAATGGGTAAAGTACAAAAAGTAAAGTCAAATCCTGAAAAGCAGGAAACATAGAAACTGAAGTTTCCCCCATAGACTCAGTTTGTACCTCTTCTGCACATGCACTAGGATATCTATCTTCCCCTCTTCCCCTCGCAAGATTTCTGCATAATTCTGTGCACAGACTGGACAGATTGGGATAGCTCTACTTGGTTTAATCATCAACTGTTCAATTATTTTTCCTTGCTACTCATTGTGTGGCCCATTTACTGTGTACTAGTCAAACCCACATCTGAAAACAATGTTATTCATTTTCTCTTGAGATTTATTATGGGATATGTCAATGGAGAACAAACACTTCACAAACATTTCATTTTCACAGAGGAGTATTGTAGTCATTCCCACCGTGCAAACTACAGTACAGACATGAAGGTTAACCAGTCATTAATTTTAGGTGCCAAATTTAAGACAGACAGGACCTGGATTTTTTTCAGGTAACTTAGTATTATGACAGACATAGAACATTCAAAGTGCAATCTCTATCACTTTGAGTTGTCATCATGAGGGTTCAGTTTTTTTGTGGGTCACATCCAGGAATGTAAATCTAGACAACCAGAAAATTAAGAACAGCCCATTAGCAGCTGACCTAGGAAAAGTTCAGCTTCAGGGAGTTGTCCAGCACCACATTGAAAGTCTGGAGCATGTTATTGTCTCATCCCTTTCCCCAAGGCAGGATTCAGCTGCAGAAGTCATGAGACTAGAACTTGGAGAAACTTTTGAAATCAGAAGGCTTCTTAAGATTATATCTTTTTTCTCCAAGGTCTTTGCTCAGAACATGGGGAAAAACAGAATAATGTTTCAACATTTAGCAACATGTATTGTTTGATGTGTTTGGATTTAAGTATTTCATTTTTTCTTCATTAATTATTTTTGTAGTGAAGGGCTTCTCAACATATCTTTCATCCTCTTTGAATAATACCTAACTGCATAAAAAGGGCAAAAGGGTTGTAATTGTAATTTTTTTAATGAAGAATGTTGTGAATTTATTTGAAATCAAGAAAACTATCAGCTTTTGCAGAAATTGAACTTTTCGTTACTGATTTTGGAGTTTATAACCAGTTTTCCTGAGGTTCTGTCTCATTCCCCTTTTCATCTCTGTAGGTAACATTGTCTTCATGTCATGACTCTCATTCTTTCCCAGAGCAGGTCCATTCTTTTTTCAAAATGACACAGCAGTTTTATAAACTGTACTCTAAAATCTGTGCACAAAGGGCTGAATTAAGATTACATGGGAAACGATAATTGCACTATTTCCCAGCTTTCATCTGCATGCCTTGTCAGATTTAATTTTACCCTCTGTGTGTGTGTGTGTGTGCATGAGGGAAAGAGGGAGTACCACAAAGAAAGCAAGTGGGCCTTCAAGAAACAATGATGTGGAACAGCCTAGTGGTTCTAGTCTGTGGGCATCTTAGTGACATGAAAGAAAATCAGCATTGTGGAACTGTAAAATCCAGAGTGCAAAGCTCTACTGCTCATTCTAGAAGTCAAGCAGGGAGCCTAGCAGCAGTGAGCTGCCCTGATGTAGAGACTAGGACTACTGGGGGATACTTTCCCAGTTGAGTTAGTAGCAGTTGTTACAGAAAGACAAATCTCAAGACTTGATATAATTTAGGCTCTCTTGCAAGATCTGGGAAGGAAATGTGACATAGAAATGTGGGACTTACTGCTCCCATATCTGTTCTATGTTGCATGGTCTCCAATAGATCTTTCCCTTTTTTCCTGACTCAGTTATCTGCTGGCCTGGCTTTTTTCACCACTCCTTCAAGCTTCTTTTTCTCCTTCTTGTCTCAGTCTGTTTGCTTAGCTAGTGCCAGTTCTTCCTGACTCATAATCCAATTTTTTTCCCTGCCTTATTGGCCTGTGGTCACCCTTCCAGCCACATGTGCATTCTCCATTCCCACTGGCTCCAACTGTTAATTTCCTTCCTAGGCTCCTTGTTTAATACTTGTGTCCCACCCTTGTCCTGCTACAGTTCACAACAACCCAGAGATCTTTCAGTTTTCTGCAATTCTGGGCTTTTCATGGGCAGTACAAATGGGATGTTCACAGAGTCTGAAGTGCTGATTCTCTTTTGCCAGGACGGAAACTCTCTTTCACATGCACAAATCTGTTGTTGGTCATGTTGAGTGGTGTTTGTAAGTCTTTAAACCTGGTTAAATTTGACTGCATCTTACTGGGAATGACTGAGACACACACATCTGGACTTCAGTGGTATTCTTGTGAAATTGCTTTTCAACAGTGGCTTGCATCATGTTTTCTCAGCTGTTTTGTTTTCTTTTTTTCCTTTTTTCAATCAGTATTATTATTATTACTATGATTAATGTGGGTAAAGCAACACATTTTCTCTTGTCTTATTCTCAGAAATGGCTTACATTTCTTGGCTGAAATGTAAAATAATAAATCAACCTGAGAGTGGCATGAAAAATATCAGCCTACATCTTACAGATTGGTAAAGTTTAAGCATCTGAAAATGGGCTTTTCTATCAGAAGTGTCAGGCAATCTTCATAAACAGTCACAAGTCACCACGTCATGTATTAGCAGAATTAATTCTAGATTATTCCACTGTATCCAGAAGAATAAAGCAAAACATAAAAGCCCTTACTGTGCAAAGTTTCAAATCCTAGAATCTGAACATGTGGTAATTTCAAAAATAGAATGAGATGTAATTAGTTTTTATGTGCCTATAACACCCAGTTTTAATGCTTTATTATATTTTTATTACTTTTATGATGCAGTACCTTTGGTAAGTGCAGGGCATTAGTATGTAAATAACTAATGCACAGTAGCATGCTGGAAAGTGTCAAACAGTTGGGAAAGTTTTCTTCTTCCTCCTCTGCCCCTCTTTTTGTATTTGCTTTGGGCTGGTTTCAAGGAATTTGGAATCAGTTTAAACTTTTGAGGGTTTAACCCATTTATGAACTTTGGAAACATGTCTCCTCAAATTCCACTTGGCTGCCATGTTTCCCAAGAATGCTAGAGTTTTGTTAGATTGTGACAAATACTTTCTTATGTCAATAAGCTTGCAGGCTGATAATCTGGGAACACAGCAAAAAAAGAAAATTAGATTTGATAGCTTTTAGTTTCCGAAACTCTTTAAATAATTTGAGCTACATACCTCTCTTTTATCTTTCATTTTTATAAAAAGTATGGTTGTGCTAAGGACATTTTGAGACTCTGGGATTTTCTTTTAGTGAAAAATAGACATCTTAAAGCTAAAATGCATACCATTGCTGTAAATCACAACTCTCAGTTTTACAAATCCTGTTGACTAAAAGCTTTACTAAAATACCATTATAGTTTTAAACATCTGAGCCTGGTCTTCTGACCTCATGCACCTTACATGGATACTAAGGCACTGCAAAATTGGATGGAGAAATTCTGGTTTTGTTGCAAGCATGTGGCACTTACAATTAACTGCTTAACAGAATATTTCTCTTCACCTCTACTGTTATGTTCCAGTCTGTCCAAAGTGAATTCATCCTTCCTTTGTGTTCGTTGTGACAATGAGAGGAAGTCATGGGTATACTTTTTTAACTTCTAGATGAACATTTGAGAATCTACTTTGAGGATTTCTGCAATCAAATATTAAGTCAAGGGCATCTAACAAATTTGGAGCTCTAGTTAGTGTTAAAAGTCTCTAAGTGCATCAGTTGTTTAGGGGAAATTTATACATTGTCTTCAGTGACTGGCCCTTCACAACTACTTATTCTGGAAAGTGTTTTTGTGTGAAGAAACTTCTCCCTTCCAACACTTAACAAAAACATTGGCCCAAGAAAAATCACAAAGGGCAACTCTTTCAGATCTCTTCAGTTGTTTTTTGCTGTCGCAAGGTATCTTCTCCAGTTACTCTGAACTTCCAATCATCCAGATTAGTTTTTGGTGACAGTCTCCAACACTATTCAATACAAATGCTGAACAAAGAAGGACATCAAACTATTAGTGTATCCAGAGGAGAGCAACCAAGACGGTGAAAGGCCTTGAGGGCAAGACTTATGAAGAGCAGCTGAGGTCACTTGGTTTGCTCAGCTTGGAGAAAAGAAGGCTGAGGGGTGACCTCATCGCAGCCTACACCTTCCTCAAGTGAGGCAGTGGAGCAGGAGGTGCTGATCTCCTCTCTCTTGTGACCAACAATAGGACAAGAGGAAATGGAATGAAGCTGCATCAGGGGAAGTTCAGATTGGACATTAGGAAAAGGTTCTTCACTGAGAGGGTGGTCAGTCACTGGAACAGGCTCCTCAGGGAAGTGGTCATGACACCAAGCCTGTCAGAATTCAAGGAGCGTCTGAATGACCCTCTTAGTCAAATGGTTTAGTTTTAGGTAGTCCTGAAGGAGCAGGGAGTTGGACTCAATGATCCTTATGGGTCCCTTCCAACTTGAGATATTCTATGATTCTATGAAATAATTACAAATCCATCAAGACCAGAGTTCACTGTGTGAATATTCTGAATCAATTGGCCTGCATGTTCACATTGGAGAAGTAAAGGGTAGGTTCCCAAGTCCGTTCCCAGGCAGCTAGATAAAAAAGGATCGTGTGTTCAGTGTATTGTGTAGTAGAGTTTAAATTTAGCATGTCCACTACTCAGCACTTAGACTCGTCAGAAAATATTTTGGATGTTTTCTCCCCTGTAAAAAAACTAAAACAACATTTTTAGTGTCTGGCAATGAAGAATGGAAAAACATTGACTACAAATAAAAATTTTTGGATATAAGTAGCAGAAGTCTGGAAGAAGGTTTCTAGTAGAATATTTTTGTTTTCACATTAAAAGCTTAAAATTCTATGTGAAGTACTTGATTTTTCCAAGAAGATTTTATATAATAAAAAATATAGTTTTGGGTAAAATGTTTGGCAATCTCCTGAACATGACTGAAAATCAGTCAGTCTTTTCTCTAAGAAGCAGTTTAGTTTCCTGATCTTATATGTCTCACTGCAAAGATTCATCAACAACTATCTTGACCGACTATTGAGAAAATCCGAGAATGGGTGATACATATAATAACATATAGTTTGTGCATTAACTTCTCTATCATAGTATGAAAATACATTCTCATTTTATAATCTATTAGAATGAATCATCTTCTTAATTTCCTCTTAGTCTTCTCAGCCATTTGACATTAGCTCTTTTTCCCCTTTAAAAGTTAATTTTTAAATTATCTTATGGTGCCTTTATTTACGTATACTCATTTTGTAAGAAGTTGTTAATAAAGCTTTATGTTAGCCAGGTTTTATTTACTTAACATCCTCTGTTAACCTCAGGTTCAAAATAGTGTAATAGGGTATTATTACTAAAATACCTTTAAATAGCTCCTTGGGAAAAATGCCTTCTTCAGTTTTGTTCCACTGCTAGGATTTATTCTGCAGCTAAAAAAATCATTTATGAAACTCAAAATGTATTTCATTTATGAAACATAAAATGTATTTACCATTGCACATAGATGGATACATTGAAGTTATTATCTGCAGAATCTAAAGTGAAATAAATTCAGTAACTTGCTCCTGCTTGCACAATAAATTTATTGTGGAGTTAGGAAAAAGAAGGCACAGAGAGTTTGGCAAGGATATGGGGGTGGTGTTTGGGTTTTTCTGATACCAAACAGCCACCATGTAGTAAGCCTTATTTTCTTGCCTCAGAAAAGACTTTTCTCAAAACTTATCTCAAGACATTTCTACACTTGCAGGTTCAGTTTCCCTGAATTGTTATCAAATTTTAAATATTTTAGGCTCCAATTGATTTCATAATTTTTGAAGTTCACCATGTTGCATTTTGACAATCATGGCATTAAGAGTTTGCATTGATATACCTCGTTCTATATATGGTTACTCATTGGCCATTGCACATTTCACATACCTGTGATTTTGTTTCAATTTTTAATCATTCAATATGTACACCAGTTGACAAATCAACAGGATTCAAATCATCATCTTCCTCACTAGCTGACCAATTTTTCAGGAATACATTCAAGGTAACTACATTAAGAAAGTCAAAGTTTTGACACTGTGACAAATGAAACTGGTCAGTCTGACAGGTACTTTTTTTTGCAAAAAGCTCTTTATTTGAGGGGACTAAGTAATTACTAGTTCTTTTGGGTCGTAAAAGGATTAGTTCTAGGGGATTGTTAGTAAAGCATAGCACAGTAGTAGTTGCTTTTGAGGTAGAAGCTTTATTGCTACATTCTATGCTTGTCAAACACTGTTCATTAATGAGTGATTTTTGCACCTGTTCTGTTGATCATAATTTATAGATATTTAAAAATTACAGATGAAATTATGTGCCAAATGACCCAGAAGCAAGGAGGAGTAAACAAGGCTACAGCATCCAGCAGTCAAAATTTGACAGTATTAGACACAGACTTCACTACCCTCTTATTTTTCCCATGAAATTAAATACCACTAATGTTATGTCTCCAGAAATCACTTTCTTTTTCCTGTCTCTCTTTCCAACTTCTGTATTCTCCTTCTCTCCAATGCATTTTGAAGAGGTATCTGTAAATGAATAAACGTAGCCAATATAAAAAATAGCTTCAGTTAACCTTTGTCATGTGTCTATTAAAAAAACAGGCGTCATGAAGAAACATCTATAAAAATTTTGGCTTCGCTAACGCAAACGTAAAAGTTTTCCCATGCATTAAGTTCTGAAGGTGATACTGGAAAAACAAACCAACAAAGTCAGACTGGCCTTCTTGCTTGTATTCAGTAGCGACATACTTGAGAAAATAAAGTAACCTGGAAGATGGGAGGGTTATTCAGAGCGTCTGAGATGGTACAGAGCTTCAGTGTTGAGAGCAGAGATAACAGAGGAGTTGGGATATGCTGAGGACCGCAGAGCGAAAGGAAAGATTGTCCTGGCAATAAGTGCACTTCATGTGATATGAACGGTGTTGAAGAATAGACTACTATCACTCAAGGTGGCAGGAGGTCTCTAATGCAGAAAAAAAGACTTCTTAGAAGTATCATCTTGAATTAACGAAACTAACACTCTGGATAGTACAGCTGGAGAGTTCAAATACATGCTTTAATAGCAATTATTTCCTTGTCACTAGATCAGTCTTGACATAGTGTTTTGTGATATCTATTATATGTACTGGTAACTCTTACCATGAGGTTTGTCCCCACCAGAACTTTATAATTCTCAGTGAAATCTTTCTGAGTCTTATTTCCCTCTTGCACAAAATGTGAATAGAGCATATACTAGTACCAAGCCTGGTACTGACCTGGTGCAGTACTGCCCTGATCAGACAGAACACTGCACCTGCACAGAAGCAAGCCCTCATCCAGCAATTCCTTTGCTACCCCCAAAGCCATAGATATGGACATGCAGCAAGTCAGGTTGAGCACGAAAGCAGCACACAGAAAAAAGTTAGAAGTTCCCGATGCTCTGGTTTTCTTGTGATTTCATTAAGAGGTGAGTAGTGATAATTTATCCTATAACGCTGTGCTTGAACCTTCCTTTTCCATGACGGTGACTTAAGCAGATAATTTTGTTAACAAACAAGTTCAATAAATATTTTGAAGTTCTCATGCATTCCTGTGCCTGCACAGCAGCACTTAGTGGGGATTTCACTGGTTGTCCCCAAGGTGAGATATGGGCATGTGGCAGATCAGACTGTGTGTGTAAAGGAGCCCATAGAAGAATGTAACAACATCCTTAGAAGGTAATGGGCATTTTCTCTGTTTCTAATGCACAACAATTTTTCTTGTCTTATTAGTATCATTTCAATACTGCATAACCTATATGGATTCTGTTTATATTGGTTTCTTAAACCTCTGTTACAAGTGTGTCCACGCATGCATACACACAGGAACACACATACCCACACACATGTGCGCATGTGTACGTATTCAAACACGCATTTGTGCACATGCCCAGGTACATACACACACATGTGCACACATGCACTGCAGAACTTTCTGCTAAGTTCCTCCCCAGTTAAAAAGCATTAGAAACGCCATTGATTTTTTTACCTCCCCTTGTCTTTGGGAAAAATTTCACAATGTGGATAAGGCAATATTTTGTTCTTTTAAAATAACTGCCTTGGAACGTACTTCTGATAAGTGTTTTGTAATCTACAAAAAAAACCAACCAAACACAAAAAAAAAAAAAAAAAACAAAAAAAAAAAAAAAAAAAACAAAAAAAAACCCACATTTATCAGTCCTGGTCTGAGCTGCTCTTCTACCTTGTTTGGAAAAATTGGTAACTGTGTAAGTCAGGAGCTTTGAATGTCAAAAAGTTTACCATCCACACAGGGAGATGGTTCTCTGGACTGTAGAGGATATGGGGGAAAAACAGGCTTCATTGATGAGCAGTCACTGGATCTGTGGTACTTGCCTTGCAAAGGATAAACAAGTCAGCACAGTGGTTAAAGGATGGCTTGCTTTCTTCATTAAAGAAAGCTATTTTTTCAACCTCTGCTATTCCACTAGGGGGTTTTGACAATAAATTTTTGGAGGGAGGGTAATAATTTTGCCAGTTATATAGCAGATTTCTATTCCGGTTCAAGTTTGTATTAATGATGCTGAACTCCTTCAATACCTTTACTGAGAGAAATGTCATTATTATTAGTGCTGTTAGTGTTATTGCAAGGGGAAAAAAGATATACTGCATGCTTGGAACAGAGAGGTTTGATGTGATAGTTGTAAAGCATATGTCTCAGCAAAACCAGACCGAAGTGCTGAACTGTTTCTCTGATAACACTGATATGTCCAGAATCAACATGGAAATGAGTCAGTTCAATAGTTTGAGAAACAGTGAGCTTGTTTCTACCCATGAACCTAGAGAATAGTGTGTCAGTCTTAACAAAATTTGATTGAAGACATATGCCAAGGCAGAACAAAAAACATGCATATTTATATTAAATTGTACTTGTATTTATTTTAATTATAAAGGGTAGAGTATATTTTGAAACATTGTTTTCTGAGCCACTGGGGAGTGGCAAAGAAGATGGAGCAGATTTGTAGAATTAAATGTGACATATGCTGTTGCTTTTCCCAGTTTCAAGAGGGGGAAAAAAACCAAAATAAACAGATAAACAGAGGGCTAAATGATAAGATTTTTTAGCTGAACATTTGGCAAGCAGCTAAGAGTTGTAAAAGGAATTGATGAAAAATGTTATAGAGCACACTATCAAGCTTTGTATTTTAGCAGTTTCAAGTAGTGAACTCATGTGTTTGGAAGCCAAAAGTATTTCAGAGGTGCCAGAAAAATGAAAAACAGTTTAATGAAAAACATTTAATGGCTTGTTTTATTAAAGCATATTTTTGTCTCTATGTAGTTCATCGATTTCAAGGTATGTGGAAAGTTAAGCATGTGCTTTTCTTATTTTATTCATATATTTTTTAATATATGATAGTTGTATAAGCTCATGCTTCCAAAGACTTAGCAAAAATTTTAATTAGTTCACAGACATCTCTTCCTTCCACTGGGAGAACTGTGGTTCAAAGAGAGCTACAGCACACCTTCGGGCTGAACTCAAAGGAAGACAAACTTCTTCCAGGAAACTCGGGCCCCCAGTGTGTTACACTTACACTTTCTTGATGGTGCTTAACTCTTTCAGAATGGTGTAACGAATTCTTCACATATCTGGGAACAGCATTCTGGCTGACCGCTCTGAGGCAGCCGTTGCAGAGGAGATGAAATAAGGAACCCTGGAAATTCCTGCACTAGTCTCAGACCTATACTCCTCCTCTGGATTATCTGATGATTTTGAACTCTCCCTAGCAACACGGTCTATGGAGCATGTTGTCTTTGGTGCTGTCACAGCACCGGTTCATTTTCTCCTCCTGCAGTCTAGAGAAAGTGTGATACTCTCTCAAGGCACTCTCTCAAGGCATGTTACTTTTCAGAGCTTTGATGGTGAGACAAGAAAACTTTCAGAAGGAGGAGCTGTTTCTGGGCTCTCCAGCACTGCAGAGCAAGAATAGAAATACATTGGTGGTGTCTGTCTGTATTGCAGCAGAACCACTGTTCTTCCCTGTTGCAGAGGCCTGAAATTTTTCTTCATGAGGAAAATGATTTGTCCAAGATCACTTAAGTGAAAAGCAGAGGTGGGAAAACCCTATTTTAAAGGCAATGCTGACTTCCCTTGCCTCTTAATCCTCCTTGCTCACGCTTTCTTTTCATCCTTTCTTCTATTTTCAGGAGGCCTTTCCTTTCTTATTTAACTTTTTTTTGTAAACTTTGTCGTAATTAAATCTGAGAAAGCATTCAAATGTCTCAAAGTATTCAAATAATCAAAAGTAGGGTGAAGTGCAGCAAGGCTGCATAGACTATGAGGAAAATTTTTTTCCTTGTATGAGGCCTTTTGCCTTTGAAAAGTGATTCTTTTAGTTTGGGTATGGAAGTTTATTTTGATAAAATGCTGTTCTATGCATTAAAAGATACCCCTCAAAATGGATTGTAACTGTCCTTGATCATGAGATAATCTTTATCTCAAACACAGTGAAGTCATACAATGTCTGTAGCTGTAGCTATTTGTAACAACTGCACATTAATTAATATTGTCAATATAGAAGTAAAGCTCGCATTTCATTTCGTCTAAGCCATCAGTCATGTCTTCACTAGGTTTGACACTGTTTGTCAAAGGCATGTCATGTACTTTCTACCTTTTTTGCTTCCTCAGGAGCTGTTGAAATTCAGCATGCAGCTGGATGGATATAACTTGATTAAGGAAATTGTCCTTTGGAGACTTTGTTTATTTGCTCAGCAATGTGCATGAACAGAGGGCAAGTTAAAGGCCAATGTCTTTGGAACCATGGAAAGGAGCACAAAGTGCTAAATAAAGAGTCACCAGTGAAATGAAAGGCCTGCTGAGGATGCATAAGCTGTGCATACATCAAGTACTGTATTTATCCTCCCAAAGTCACATATCCCCCAAAACAATAACAAAAACTCATTGTGAATGGTTTATTTTACCAGTTAAATTTTTCTTAAATCGGATGATTATGTCTTTAATGAACTATAGGTACATATATTGAATATTAGCTTTTCAGGATAACTCAGAAATTGAATGGAGCGTGAACAGGAAGAATGGGAAGTAATAGTAGTTTCTGTGCACCTATTCCTCACCTTTGCTCCTCAAGCTAAAGGTGTTCAACCCTCCTCAGTCAGATGGCACTGAAGTTGTTTGAAAGCTGATAACACTTATGCTCACTTCTTGATTTGCAAGGGCCAAAGCTTAAGGTGTCTTAAGTACAAACACTTCTAGCAATATGGTTTTCAAAGAGGGGAAAACACAACTTTTGGTATATGTTAAAGCTATATAACCCTTGAATCTACACATGATGAGTGGGCCCCAAAGTTAATGACTTATTTAGCAAAGTTTTTCAAGGCTAAAACTTCTGTGCTTTGTTAAATGGATGAACCATTACATACTGTCAAGGCTACTCTAATTAAAAATGACACTGGAAACATTTTAGCAGGACAGGTTTTTTTTGTTTTTCACTGAATAGCTGTTTGAATCTTTCAGCCACATGGCTTCTAACACGTACACATGTCTAGCAGAAGTTGCCCTTCACCTCATCCTACTTCATTATCCAGTCTGTCAGAGAAACACTATCCCAATAGCTATGAAAAAGCCACACACAACATCTACTGTATGTTATTGTTGGCATTCTGAATTGGCATGTCTGCTACAATTAAACAGAAGTTCTAAAAGATTCCCAGTTCAGTGCTCTTTGTAAAGACTTTGACACTGGGAAAGAGTAAAGCGTGCTCAAGAGAAAGAGGGTAATAATGCTCATGTACTCTGTGGTGCAGACTAAGTACATTGATGGGGAAGAGAACATCCCATGGGGAAATACAAAGGAGAAACAAAATTTTATACAGAAAAAATTTCTAGCAAAATTAGATTTGCTGTTAATGAAGTGAAACTGGAATGAAAACTTGTGTTTGCATTTAAAATGGTAGGGGTATGATCTTGTAGATTTCACAACTTTCTAAACAGATATTTTTCAATCATAATTTCAGCAATAAGAAAGGGTAGTTTACTACATGTCAGTTTTTTTCACTTCTCAAAAAGATAAAATTTATGAACAAATTCACATAGTTTAAGAATATTGTTTGCAAAAGATCTCAAGAATTCTTCCTTCTCCATCGTATTATGCACATTTTTTTTAATCCTTCAGCTTTTTTAATAAGAAAAAAATTTAAGTTGTTAAACCATGCTATGAGACTACATCAAAATATATTTCTGAAGCTGAAAACGTAGAAGTTTTAATGCTTTTGAATCTTAAAAAGTGACTTTTGGAACTACGAAAGTAGTCATTTTAAAATTCAATTTTTTGTAACCAATTCGAAAAAAGTTGCATTAGTCCCAGCTAGATCCTACATGTCAAGTTGTATTTTTGTGCACCTAAGTAATTTTAACTTTTAAGATCAGCACCTTCTTCCTGAGGCCTAACATCTGCCAAATTGTTCCTTATTGTTTGGTAGCATTTCCCAAACTGTTGCTGCCAACCCCCGTAATCCCTGTGCAGGTCATAGATATGTTATCAGGGACAAGTTTGATGTGGTATTTTCAGTAGTGCTGTGCAGTAGGTAGTGTGAGCTCCCTTGTGCACAGCTCAGGGTGTGCCAGTCACTGAAGCTGGTCACTGGTATCTTGATGTTGTCTCTCATCATGGTTGTCAGGACTGAGCCATACATTTAGTCTCATTCAGTTTACCAGACAATGTCCATGAGGTGTAGTATCAGAATGTGGTTTGAGGTGCTCAGCCATACAGTCCACAGTTTTGGCCCATTGATCACCCAGACCAAAGGACCTATTCCAGTGTGGATTCTGCTTGCTTCTGGATACAATTCCGCTTCTGAACTGAATGGGATAGCTGACAGGATGGGGAAGTCTGACAGTGACTGATGTAAAATCAAGATAATGGAACGGTATATCACAAGAACATTGCAGATGTCATAGTGTGGGCACAATGTGTACCTACCCAGTTGCATCAGCTCTGAAAAATTTCATGTTCTATTTCTGTCACTAATTACATGTAACAGCTAAACAACGCCACTGAATTTAAAACTGTTCCTCAACTGGCATTGGGTAGAAATTGGAGGCTAATAATGGTAAAAATCCAAAAGGATTTTGGTGTTTATTCTAGAAAGCTAAATGTACACTCTGAAAAATACGCTCTTGTCTACATCAGCTTTTATCCTCTTGTAAAGTCTTATGAAATGTGTTGCAGTTTGCAGCAGATGATAGTTAAAAAAACACCTGACAAGCAATTATATTCCCTCCTTAATCCACTCACATCTCTGATCTTTTTTCTGTTTTAAGCATTACGCATAAAATCTAGGAAGACTAATAAAATCACGCTCTACTATATAATAAAAACATTTGCATCTGCTCAAGAGGCAGTATGGTCTCATCACATCTCTGCAAGTATCATATGATGGGAAATTGGTAGAGAAGGTAAAAGGAGAAGGGCAACCAAAACTAATAAAAATTTATTAAAGGGATCAGCACAGGAACAAAATTTTTATGAAAAAAGTAATTATGTTTTTGTTGTTTTAAGAATAAGTTTCAAAGAAAAATCTCTGAGTAACCCTATCAACTCAGTCTAGGCTCACTGCCTACCCAGTATAATTCACACTTATACAGTTACAGACTTTGAATACAGTTTCCATCTGTCGAGTGTCAAGGAGAGGAGTGTGCATGTGTCCTAACCAAAATGCTAAGTCAGCAGTTGCACAGAAGTGCTCCTGTAGGACTATCTGGATTAAAACTGACTCTTGTGGTGTCAGTGCTCTCCACAGTTACACAGGACATTTGCCTGCAAGGTGAAGTCTCACTAATATCTGTGGAAGAGAGCAAACTCAAAACTACTTTTGAAATGTTGTATTTGAACAGAGCTTCTTTTTTCTGGGAAGATGGTGTATGAGTTTATCCATGTAACATTTGTCCCCTTTAGCTTGTAGGATGTCAGAGGCCCTTGCCTCATAAATCAGGACTGAACTCCACTAGGCAAAAGCCTTTCTCTTGTAAAATAGGCACCATTTTGTATGTACGATACAGATGTACCATACGTCTGTCCTGTGTGAGGGCTAACACAAGCAGTTACCTTTAACAAACACAGCATTTTTGTTAGAACACATTTTGGCTTTCTTGAAGTATTGCCATCTTTTCAGTGTTCTGCAGGCAGTAAGTTGTTTTGTCAGTTTAATATGTATTTTTTAACTCAATTTTGCCATTATCTCTGAAGAACTAGACCTTCTATAGTATCTATATGACCTTGTTGAACATTCTATAATCTTTTGATTTTTAAATATCTGCATCATCATAAGGTAAAGTGTACTGTTATTCTAAATAAATCAACTTCATCCTATAATCACAAGATTTTTGCTGGACAAGATATCTACAGCAGAAAATGAATACTTGAGAATTAATCAATCCTCAGTGAAGTCTGGCCTCCTGAAGGTAATTTTTTTTTTCTAGACTGTAGTTCAATATTGAAGTGTCACTTAAAGAACTTTTTATTTCAGTGATCTAAAACTTAGTTTTGTCATCAGATTTCTCATGTCTGGCTCATAAGCAGCACAAAGTGGTGAACCCTAATTTGAATCAAATAATGGCATGTTTGGTTTTGGCATTCTTAACAAGAGTGTACCTGAATATGTGCCAAGAATATATTTTTTGATAGTGGTATTTGGATAATGAGGCATTCACTTCAGTCTACTCCTTGTTCTGAGTCTACTCTCTAACAATTCTGGATGCTTCAGATGAGCCTTGGACTAAAAAAGTAAAAAAAAATATTTCATTCTAAAATCCACTTACTGTAGTGAAATTGCTGCTGTAGTTAATATGCTGCTGTGGTTAATCAGTTACAGTTTAGTGACAGACAATGAATTCAGTTCAGTTCCTGTAGTGTAAGAATAGTATAATTAATACAGAATGATTTTTGCATTAAAGACAGTAGATTTCTAGCTTCATTCTAGACAAAAAATTCTTTCTATCCTCTTGCTCATGACTCCCACACTTACAGTAAATACAAAGAAAATCACATTCATCTTTTTTATTTAAATTTAGTTTGCTTATTTCTAATTTATAGTACAGTGGGACAGAAATGTACCATGCAATCTTTTTCCAAAATAATATGTAGTTTATCTCCTCCCTGCCAGGAAGCAGATGAAACACACCAGTGTCTATGATCTTTTTCTTCATGTGTTTCTTTCTTAGCAGAAAGAACTTTTTTAAGAAAGAAACTTTTCTAAGAAACTAACTGTCGTTTGGCCTGAAAATCAGAAAGATACAGAGTAATAAGCATTAGAAAACCAAGAGATGACTCTTTATAAGGAAGTCAGAAGTGGCTACAAAAGAATAAACTAAATCATGGGCAAGGGCCACATAAACTAAACCTTTTCCAACTAAATACCTTGACACAAATAATTATAAAAATGTTCATGGAAATGTGTAAATAAGCATGTAAACAACCACACTGGTTTTTAAAAGATTTGCAGTTAAAAGAATACGTTTTTCTGTCAAAATCTTTAAAACTCAAGAGCTACAAACTTCTTTCTCCTGTGGATTGTGCAACTAAGAAGTCAAAATTTTCATATCAGGACTCAAACTTTTTTTGCTTCTTTTCTGCATCAACTAAGCCACATGGGAAAGATTTCTAGAAAGAGATGAAAGGTAAGTTTTGGCGAGGGCACTGTTTGGTGTTTGACAGAAACGTTACAAGGCTTGAGGATGCTGGATTGGAGGGGCATTTAGGTAGGCAGGCATGTCTGGCAGATCTGAACACTCTCTCTTCCCTCTCTGCCCCCCCAACGCCTGGTAGTTTGTGCATGCACCCATCTCTCGTTCACACTCTTTAACTCTTTTGGTCTCTTTTGCTTCCTCTCACTTTCCATCTCTCTCCCTCTGCCACCATCACGCTCCTACTAGGATGGAATTGATGTCTGGACTGCTAACCCTCATCTCCATCCTCCAGATATAGATCATTTATAGATGGGTACGCTGTCTGCCGCCATTCATGCCATTTCCACATAGTTTGACATTCAGTCAGTCAGACTGGGAGGAACCTTATTGCTGGAGGAGATTTATGATCTGCAATCTGTCCTTGGAGTGATATTTGTGTGACAATTCTCTATACCCTTCCAGGCAACATTGTGAGAAAAGGTGAAGGCAGGTCTGTCCTGAAGTCATTAGGATCATAAAGAAGACTCTTCATATGAATAAATATTTGTTAAAGTTGAACAATGATGGAGAGATGGAGTTAAAGTAGTGATTTTCATCAGTTATTCAATTAATAAAATGAGGCAAAGTAGGAAATGTTTAAAAGTGCCTAAAGGCCATTTAAAAATTATATTTATGATCCTAAACCTTACAGTGAATATATATGACTTAAACTTCTAAGTAGCACAGTCCTTTTAAAAAATGTGCTCAGCCTAAGGCCGTTTCAAATCTTCAGACACTTTGATTTTACCTAAATACAACCCAAATAAATGCATTCTTGCTTAGTTTCATTTTTTTAACTCCGAGGACTCCATAAGACTTATATATCAGTGACTGACAAATTTGAAAGGAAGTATATTTATCAATTAACAAACAGCACTCTGCAGGATATCCCAGCTGAGCAGGTCACTGTGCAAAGGAAAACAGGCTAAATCTACAAAAATGACCTTTGCCACCACAGCAATAGGCAAGTCAGAATTCTTTCATGATAACAAAGAATTGGAACAAGGCCATGGTTGAGGAATTTGCAGATATGAAGAGCTGGTTATCTTCTTCTGTGCCTCTGCTATGTGTAGACCCAAAACACTTGCCATCAGGGATGTGATGGAATGTATAGATTACACTGAAATTCACAGTACGAGAACCTTTCTAGGCCAGAAAAATTGTCTGACCTGCTCATGGTCTGAATAAACTCTTGCTTTGCCTCACAAGGAATTTTTCTTTGGCATTGATTGTATTATCTGAAATATTCTTCTGCCTAGACACATGACAAAGAGCAGGTTAATATGCCGTAACTGGTAGGGTAATCATTTATTTCAAAATGTTCATTCCGTATTCAGCTGAGTATAGCATGAGGTAATGAGCTGTGTGTATCCCCTGAGTATTCATTCTCTGAAAGTGTATCCCAAACAACGGGCACTGTCTTCCAGGAAATTTTTTCATGGTTAACTCCCAGCAGGGTGTAACAACAAAAGCTCTGTCTATAAAAGTAGTTTATATAACATAGCATTTTCTTTATTTAGGCAAATACTGTGTAAAGACATTTTACAAACAAGATAATATAAAACACTGTGTTTTGTTAAATACAAGGGCTTCCTGTCAACATGCAATTTGAAAAGGCGCATTAGAACATTTATATTCCAGTAGCTAGATATGCTGTAGATTTAAAAAGTGTAATGGATGAAATAAGATAATTGCAAAAGCCAATATTAGAAAATGACTTAAGGTATAAAGAAGAGATGAGGATAAATCCATAATCTTGCTTCAGATTTTTGAGAAGATATGAATATACTTCAATAATTTATTGCTAAATTTTAGTAAGAATTAGTAGATGAGCTACTACAATCTTAATGTAAAAAATTAATTATTTGGCAAAAGTAACTTGCTAAGGAAATACTCAAGTCAATGCATATGTTTATGCATAGCTTACTCCATAAATACCCGCCTCCAACATTTTTACGTTACATGAAGATATGTGATATTCTCCAAAATCTAATGCATCCCTGATGTTGGCTTGCAGACAGCATTTTCAGAAAAGTAGGAGAAAATTGGCAAAAATATCCGTGAAGACTTTACAGTCATGTTAACCAATGTTATCTACAATGTTATTTCGCATTGGTTTAAACTCAGTTGGGATTAAAAGCAAAGATTTTCATCACCGACAAATCTTTGTAATAATACCTGTAGATCACCATTGATATGAGAGGTTTGTTTAATGTGGCATTTCTAACTGACGCAAAAACATTTCCCCCCACTTAAATATGTGGCTAAATGAACTGAGACAAATTTTTTTTCAGTTTAGGGGAACTGAAACATACATAAAATTATTTGCCCCAAATGTCCAACCAGTATTTGTCCCTCCAAAATTCCACTCTCAATAGTCCAAGCCTTGTGCAACCCATCTACCTTCTATAGGGGACTTCACAGGTGTGCTTTTTAAACTTGCCTTTTTAATTTAAAAAAATATTTATGAAGAACAAATGTAGCTTTTTTTAGCTGATCTGGGGATCTGAGAGAGAATTAAGGTCAAGACTTACCTCCTAAGGGAAAGCAGTTGTTTTGTTTGCCTAAAAATACTATAAAACATCCAGCTCAGGTCTCTTCTATCAGTAAGGAGACAGCTGGGAAGAGAGGAGTAGTCTGTCCTGATAGCAAAGTTCCTGTCTGCCACCCCACCCTTCAATGCATGAGTTTAAATAACTACGCTAATGTATTCAGCCATTTTTTTCTTTAAATGTCCTCAGATAACATTATGGCTGTTCTCTCAGTAACCTGAATACACCAGGAGGTGCCCCTTTATTCAGTGGGATGGGATTAGTCCACACAGGCGCAGTCATTATACTCGCTGCCTTTTATAAATACAGCAGTGTCCAGTTTTGAGTTGTACCCTAACTATGTTTTCACTGGCTAAACAGGAGCTGTCCTTATCGCTTGGTGCCCAGAAAACGCTCTTATTTAAGAGTCTGGATATAGCTGATTTTCAGCATTACCCTTGAAATTTGTATGCTATGACAATTAGAAATTATCAGTGTTATTCTGACTTGCTTTTCTGTTTGTGGCATTTGGCAGGCCAAACAGACTGCCTGTAGAAAGGACTATTTGCATTTTTTGAGAGAAGCTGTGCTGGAAGTTTGCAGTTGTCAAATCTGGCAAGAAGCAGATATGGGGTAGAGGTGTGTTTTGAACATCAAAGGCCAAAGCTGCTGTTTGGCTACACCAAGCTTGTGAGCAGCCACAGGACCATGAAACTCAAATCAAGTTCTTAAACCTTGAGTTTTGTCTGTGGGTGTACTGGGTTTGTGTGGCAAGGTTTTGGTAGCAGGGGGGCTACAGGGGTGGCTTCTGTGAGAAACTGCTAGAAGCTTCCCTTGTGTCCAACAGACCCAATGCCAGCAGGCTCCAAGATGGACCCATGGCTGGCCAAGGCTGACCCCATCAGCAACAGTGGTAGCGTCTCTGTTATAACATATTTAAGAAGGGGAAAAAACCTGCACAACACCAGCAGCAGTCAGAAGAGAGGAGTGAGAATATGTGAGAGGAACAACTCTGCAGACACCAAGGTCAGTGAAGAAGGAGGGGGAGGAGGTGCTCCAGGTGCCAGAGCAGAGATTCCCCTGCAGCCTGTGGTGAAGACCATGGTGAGGCAGGCTGTCCCCCTGCAGCCAATAGACATTAATGGTGGAGCAGATACTCACCTGCAGCCCGTGGAGCAGGTGGATGCCCAAAGGAGGCTGTGACCCCATGGGAAGCCTGCACTGGAGCAGGCTCCTGGCAGGACCTGTGGACCAGTGCAGAGAGGAGCCCACACTGGAACAGGTTTGCTGGCAGGACTTGTGCGTGACCCTGCGGGGAACCCACAGTGGAGCAGTCTGTTCCTGAAGGACTGCACCCCATGGAAAGGACTCACGCTGGAGAAGCTGGTGAAGACCTGTAGCCCATGGGAAGGACTCATGATGGAGAAGCTAATGGAGGACTGTCTGCCATGGGAGGGAACCCATTCTGGAGCAGGGGAAGAGTGTGAGGAGTCCTCCCCCTGAGGAAGATGGAGCAGCAGAGACAACGTGTGATGAACTGACCGCAACCCCCATTTCCCATCCCCCTGCGCCACTGGAGGGGAGGAGGTAGAGAAAATCAGGAATGAAGTTGAGACCGGGAAGGAGGGAGGGGTGAGGGCAAGGTGTTTTAAGATTTGGTTTTATTTTTCATTACCCTACTCTAATTTTGATTGGTAATAGATTAAATTAATTTTACTGAGTTGAGTCTGTTTTGCCCGTGACAGTAATTGGTGAGTGATCTCCCTGTCCTTATCTCAACCCATGACCCTTTCGTTATATTTTCTCTCCCCTGTCCCGCTGAGGAGGGGGAGTGATAGAGTGGCTTTGGTGGGCACCTGGCATCCAGTCAGGGTCAACCCACCACAATGGGATAGGTGGCACAAAGCTATCCCAGTTTTAAACTGTGTTGATACTCCCATTTGTGCAGCTGCTAATTATTTCGTAATGTGCAAACAGCATGAAAGATATAGCTAAATTATTTTTCAGTTACACATTTTCTGGTGTTTCAGTAGTAATTGGCAAAACAATGCTGATTTCCAAAATGATTGATCTTTCCTGCTGATGATAGTGCTTTTTAGACTGTGAGCAGAAAATACCATTGCACTGTCTTTACTTCTCATGAATTGTTAACAGGTTTGGCATAACATTCTGGTGGCCTCAAGCGCTGAATAAGGATGAGGTTCCTAAAGTGTCTTATTTGACTCTCAATTGGTTCTGTGGTTAAAGCTGTCTGCCAAAGGACTTTACGCTACCCTGCCATTGTTCTGAATGTATCTCCACAACAGTCCATTTATGAAAGCATATAAATACCGTAGGCCTCCAAGTGATGCTGTTGAATACAATCATCTGATGCATGTTGAAGTATTTACAATTGGTGATGAGTATCTACAATGTATGCTCTTTTTTTTTGTCAGTGGTTTAACCAACAAATATTGTGTCATAAGCAAAACAGCCCTTACTATTTCGATTTTTAGAGTTCCTCCTATGAAAATTTTTCGCTGTGCTATCACTCACCATTTCCATTGTTACAGAAACAACATACTTGGGGAATTCGGCTATGTGTACCTTTTCAGTCTATTTTCCTATGGAAATACGCTAAATATGATCTACATAATGTCTGTAGTGTTTCTCCCTCAGCCTTTAGAACACTTTAGTTTAAAGTTGACATAGGCATAGATGTCCTCACAGTTGTTGGAAACAGATAGTTGAGTAGAGATGACTTTTTCAAAACCCGAAAATCCAAACTTTACATAGTTTCTAACCATTGGACAGCTTCAGTCAGAATTCACAACATCTTACACCACAGTCTATCATGAGAGTGTTTCTAAAGCTACTATATTCATCATTCTGATGTTTCCAGTCCAGGTTTGGTAAGACTGTAAAGAATGATGATTAACAATCGTAAACAAATGAACATTTTTCTACTGCAATATCAAGAACCAAACAGTTTAGCCAAGGAAGGAGGTGGTGAAGGGCATAACCAACAGAATTCACCCTGACACATTCCATTGCATGAGGGAGACTCTCTTCCAACATAACAGTTTCATTGGCCTGACAGTAATGAGAAGCACCTGCCTGTTCTGTTTAGACCTTCACGGTCCAATATCTGTTACACCAAAAATTATAGTTGCCAGTTAGAGTAACAATAAGTAAAATTCCAGACCATATCAGTCAGAGAACACATTGACCTACTGATTGTTTAGCAGAGTAACTAATTAATGCAAGTTCACATCAGATGAATAGTTTGAAGTTTGCAACCTGCCTGGACACATTCCACTCACAAGACAAAGTGGATTCCTTTAACTTGTAAATGGTTCTTCAGTCTTGTTCCCACTCAGCTTCTTTGTGTTGTGTGTTTGTTTCCAAATGACAATGTTATTAACATCTAATTGATGATATTTAAGTGTTCATGATGTCACAGAAACCAAGTTAAGTTCGTTTATTTTTAACACTTTCTCATTCTAAACTTCTTTTCTGACAAAATTCTACATATATGACAGGTTGTCTCTTGCTTATCACAATATCATTCCTGCTTGTATTTGCCACTGTCTCACATCTATTTGTTTGCAGGATCCCATCCATTGCAATAAAGGATCTGACTAGATTTACATTTCTTTTTATTGATGTGGGAGGAAGCATGAAAGAAATGGAAAGAATGCAGTGTTTAATCTTTTCATTTAAGTAAAATTGTGTATGCAAACAGTGTTGATTTGGCTATGAGCAGACTCAAGGAAATTGGGTAAGAAATTCCTTGTGTAGAATTTATGTTCTTTTTGGCTACGTGACAAGGCCACAAGTAGAGGATAAGTTAACAATAGCAATGGATTGGAGTCAAGTACTCAGGATGACTGCTTCTCATGCAGGTTGAATGACATGTGAATGCTAATCAGCATAGTTTAGTCCTTGCTGAATGTAAAGTGTAACTGATATCATTTATATGATGAAAAAAATACCCCCAGAAGTTCAACCTACAAATTCCCCTCTGAAATTGAAGGAATCTTGCAAATAAGCACTTTAAAGATAACCTTCACAGTAGATTCCTTTGTGTTACTTAGTGATATATGCCAGTGTTAAAGCAAGTATCACAGCACTTTACACACGTCCTTGTGTAGGTGTAACTAAACTTAGTCCTTATCTGCTAAATAATTAACACTGGCTTTACTACACTGGATGAATGTTACGCAGAGAGGAGCAGGACCCTCATATGTCTTAATTTTTTCTTGGCTTCCCCTGTTCTGAAAGTGAAAATTATGATTTTCTGAAAGCTATAAGGAAATAAATTGTAGTTTCTCACTTAACTAACTGTAGAGCACAATATAGAAAAGAGCTTGGCCCCAAAGGAGAACAGCTAATTCCTTTAATCACATTGTCATACAGATTCATCTTTGCAATAAATTTTAGTTGGTTTTCAAACCTATTTTTCCATCTTGGCAGAAAAAAAGCTCTGTTCAGTTTGAAATGTAGCTATTCTCCCCTGATTATGTCTTAATCAGTTCATCTTAGACCGTATTTTTAAAAAGAAATATACTGTGAAGATAATGACAACATGGCTAGCACTTTAAAGGTCAGGGCACTCACTGCTAAATGAAACAAACTGTACTTATCATGAAATATTAATACCAAACTATTGTACTTGATTTTTCATAGTAGATATGACCAAAACCATATGGTTTTTTTTTTCTGAAAGTTAGTTGAAATAACAGCATCAGCAGGTTAAGAAAAAACTTATAGTTTAAAGTATTTGGTACTTTAGAGATGTACCAGCGCCATTATACTCCACTTTTTGGTAGCATTTATCTAAGGTGTTTGTGAGGGATGGGCAACTCCAAAGAACCTTGGAGTTTAATTTTGAGTCTAGAAACAAACATGGGTTGCACTTTAAGACAGACACAAAACACATTGCAATGTGATAGTATTATCATATAACTGTAATAAAGGAATAGAAGTATAGAAGAATTCATGTTCTGTAAATCTATTTACAAAGGCATACATGTATCAACGAGATGTAGCCACATAGCTGAAGTGAACTTGTCAGTGATCCTTATGCAGAAACTAATCTCTTTGCACAATTTAAAGAAAAGGCAAAATTTTCCGTTATTTCAACATAGCCAGAGTTTTCCTCCAACATCAGGAGATGAAAAAAGCATTCAATATTCCACTGAATTTGTTTCCTTTCTCTGAGGTATATTTCACCACATAAGGACAGTCTCTTTGGGCTAATATAGTGAATCAGATTTACCAATAGAAGTCAGACATATATATATAAATTAACCTAGGGTAAAATTTTTCCACACATCTGAATCACAGTAAATATCCTTGAAAATTATTTTACTTCATAAAAAATGTTATCAAATTTGAGGTTAGCTAGCCGACAATAAAAGAAGGTTGTGTTAACTGTACTTGCCTTGTATCTCTCATGGATTTATAGTAAGTGTATGGAATTACATTGATTGCAGATCAGTTGACAAATGAAAACTCATTCCAGCTGATTCACAGTAATCTCTTTAGAGTTGATGTAGTATAGTTTTTGCATTTCTGAGGTGTCATCCACTCCAAATACTTCCAAAGCACTGGTGAGGAATCTTTCATTTGCGTCTAATTGCCTGTTTCCCTGAACTTTTGTGAAGGATGATAAATACATAAACCAGACTGGCTAGGATAGCCAAACAGCATGAAATTTACTCTTCTGCAAGCTTAGTAGTATAAAAAAATTGGAATTAAACAAATACACGTTAATCTTACATTCCCATTGGCCAAAATTACAGTGCTTTTCAGCTCTCTTTAGGTTGTTGTGTCTTGTGAGAGCTGTGATGGCTGTTAGGTGTGATACCATGTTTTCACCAATATGTTGACTGTTTATCTGGATGCTTTGCTCTGATGTTGTGAGAGTTATGCTGTGAGTAATCAGGAAAAAGCATGTTATGCCTGTTTTATATCCCTGTTAAGTATGTAGGATGGTTTTCTGACTGTTTAGTACAATTTTTGGAACCATGAAGAAGCTGGACAAGGGCCCAAGATGTTTGTTCGTTAAGTTTACAACAATTTTGCAACTTTCCCTTTACCAGATGTGAGGGAATATCATATTTTTTGCACACTGTGGCTTACTTCATTTCCCTCAGAAATGTTTTGAGCAATGCAAACAGTTTTTCCTGTGGGGATACTTGCAAAATTAAAGATAATTTTTGCCTGAAATATTTGAAGCAGAGTTGTCTCATATTTTGCTTTAGCTAACCTGGCAGAGATGTTTCCACACACACATACCTCCTGCACAAATGGGAAGCTTTATTTTCTAATTTAACCATGCAAGTCATTGGTGTGACTGTAACAAGATTCAGTGTTTTCAAAATGCATTCAAAGGGTTTTGGTAGTGTTCAAACATAACTAATTGTTTTTCTGGATAATTAAGAAAGAGGAAAGCAGGCTTCTCCCAAGAATGGCTTTTCCAGTCAATGTTTTTAATTGGAAAAAATATGGCTTTTAATGACTAAATAGCTATACAAATAATGCCTTATATTTCTCTTACAACAAACAATAGCATAGTGTGATAGTCAAGCTCTACTTATCAAAACTTAAATATAACATTATTATTCTAAAATTAAGAAAAGCCCAATAGCTAGATTTTTAAGAGAATACTTTTTATTATTCTTGTGTCATGATTTCAGACTGTATGATAATTACAAGTCAGATTTACCACCTGTGCTTAAGGTAAGAGCAGAATCTTCATCAATTAGTTCCACTTTGTGTAATCCTGGCAGGGATCCTGTCTTCTTCTAAGTCAATGGCAGAGCTGCATCAACTTCACTTGAGTCAGGATTTCATTAAATGAATATTTGGGGTAATTAAGGATGAACCATGAGACTCCTGTTTTTCATTCTTAATGATCACAAATAAGATCCATGAAAAGCCCACTGAAGTTAATTGGAAGATTAATGTTGCTTTCAATAGACTTTAGTTCAGGCTTTTTATTTGGTACACAGGCACTTGTGTAATTTTTTCAGGGTTTTTTTAAAGGCTTTTAGATTTGTTATGGCACCTTCCCATCTACAGAGTTCCCACAGTGTCCCATATTCCTGAGCTGCAGTGTAGACAGCATTGAGTCAATTGTATTTCTTAAATTATGTCAGTCCACTATGAGCATGTGTGATGGTCATTGTTGGTCACCATCCCTAGTTTAGAAGAACAAATGAGATGATTGTCCTCTGATGCAAATTTCCTTCTCCAGATCTGCTTAGCACTGGGTTAATAATTTGGCCCTGTATTCTCTCCTCTCCCATTACCTAACAATTAACTTGGTCTTCCAGTGTCTTCTGCTTATCCCCCACATTTCTCATAATTTCTTGCTTGCAGTATAGCCTCAGTACATCCCTCTTGCAGTTTTATTGGTAATTTATCCACTTCTGTCATTGTAGGACAGCTTAGTGTTGTAAGACAGAGAGAGGAAGTATTTGAGCAAACTGAAAGTCTCTTTCTTTATATAGAAGAGAATTGCTGAAATCAAAGTCTTTTTCAGGACAGGATTTAGGATGGACTTTCACATGTGCATTGGAACAGGCTGCCCAGGGAAGTGGTTGAGTCTCCATCCCTGGAGGCGTTTAAAAGAAGGGTAGACGTGGTGCTCGAGGACATGGTTTAGTCGTGGACTTGGCAGTGATAGGTTAACGGTTGGACCTCATGATCTTAAAGGTCTTTTGCAACCTTAACGATTCTGTGATTCTATGTGGGGCTCTAGCCTTGGCTAAAGTTGTATCATTGTTTTAAGAAATAAAGAGAGAAAAAGTTGGTAACACTGTATGGCTATGGTCTTTCAGTATTGTTATCATGGAATATATAATTTCAGCACTGATGTCAGCCTGAAGAGCTTGGCCTCTGGATAAGAATTTGCCTCCTTTTAGAACCAGAAAGAAACAAAGCCAAGTAAATATGGAAGGGCAGAGAGGAAACAGAGAAAGGGCAATTTATACTGAACTGTTGAGGAAGGCATGCAATTTTTACCCTCTCTTTTGAATTGTTTCCTCAAATTATCCATCCCTGTATTTATTTATACAGCAAAAGAGACCTTGACATTCCACCACAGAATTCTCCAGGTGAGAAGGTCCCTCCAGGCTCCTCTCCAAAGCAGGGACAGCTCCAGGATCAGACCAAAAGCAGATAACACACATGGTCTTCCAGTGAGATGGAACTTCCTTTATAAAGAGTATTTTAAGAGGTTATTTTCAACCCTAAATATGGCATATCATTTCTCTATGTTAGATTTCATAAATGCTTTGTATTAATTATTTTAGGTGTACACAGTGGACGGTATCATGGTCACTAGGTACGTGAGAAAAGAAACCACCACTGTAAATTTCTGAACCAAAAGGAAAAAGGAGACCAAAAATTGATGGTTTAGAAAATATTTTTAAAATTTGGAATTTCCTATGTTTCTGCGACTGAAAATTTCTATTTCCAATTTTATACTAAGTGTCATCAGATTACTTCAATCATGAAGAAGTTAGATGGATTATCTGCAATCCCAGAAAGCAGTAAAAAAGCACATAAGGACTTTTCCAGTCTTCAGAAACATTTTGGAAAATCCATATTTGCTCCTTAATGACCAATATGTCAACAGTAAGATTTGTATAGTGCATTCTTTACATATTTGTGTGCCTTTCCTTTAATAATCAGATGTTAAAATGGTTATTTACTTGACTAGGGTCATGTAAAGAAATCTTACTTCAGTTCTCCCCTTTGGATAGGAATTAAAGAAGTTTCTGTCTAGCTGAAAAACATAGGTAATATTGCATGGATGCAAGCTTTAGAGCCACGATCAATACTGTACATGCAGTAGGGAATCTATCTTAGCACCACATGGTTATGTTGGTTTTCGTACATAAGCTAAGATTTCTGCATAGACCCTTTCCATTGGCTACAATATTTACACGTGTTTCATATTGTGGTGGGTTGACCCTTACCAGCAACTAAGCACCCACCCACCTGCTTAGTCACTCCCCCCACCCCCTGACAGGACGTCGGAGAGAATAGAAAGAGCAAAAGCAAGAAATCTTGTTGGTTGAGATAAAGGCAATTTAATAACTGAAGGAAAGAGAAAAGAGGAAAAAAAAAAAAGAAAATAAGTAAGTGATGCAAGGCAATCATTCATCATCTATCATAAGCAGACCGATGTTCACCCAGTCTCCAAGCAATGGCTACTTTGGAAAGACCAAAACTCCAGTTTTTATTTCTGAGCACAACGTCATATGGTCTGGACTATCCCTTTGGTCATTTCAAGCCAGCTCTCGCAGCTGTGTCCCCTCCCAGCTCTTGCCCCCTCCCAGCCTACTTGATGAGGGTGCAGGCAGTGAGAAACAGAGAAAACCTCGATGCCATGCAAGCACTGTTCAGCAAACACGTAAAAAACTGGTGTGTTATTAACACTGCTTTAGTCACAAATCCAAAACACAGCACCATACAGGCTGTTTTGAAGAAAGTTAACACCATCCCAGCCAGACCCAATACGCATATAAACGAATGGATTGTCTGTATGTTTCTTCTTTGTAAATTTCTAGCGTCATAAATACTGAAAATAAATTATTAATTAGCATTTGCTCAATATAATTAAGT
Organism: Platalea leucorodia; assembly: GCF_965183815.1. Classification (NCBI taxonomy): domain Eukaryota; kingdom Metazoa; phylum Chordata; class Aves; order Pelecaniformes; family Threskiornithidae; genus Platalea; species Platalea leucorodia. Next base: position 103,630,558 of record NC_138824.1, read on the forward strand.
GATCTTTATCAAATGATGCCAAATGTTGACTTTGAACACAGCAGGAAATAATATGAAACTTACTATTTTTTAAAAAGCAAAGACACTAGAGAGTTTGTGTTAGCATACTAATATCAGTGATCCACAGGTAACTATCACTATCTTTTGGCTGAGCTTTTACTTCTCATATTGTAAGTTTCTTGAGCTGATAACTGAATTTTAAAGGAGGTTTAATAGACCCCCACAAAAAATACCTTTACACATTATTTGATACCACAAAAAGATTAATACTTGAAAAGGTCAAACTAAATCTTGAATATCTAATATAGTCAGGGTTCTTCTTACTTAAAATAAATGGTGTGGAGCAGGAAAGGTGAAAGGGTTCAGGCAGGAAAAGAGCAAGGAAAACCTAAATTGTTGTTTCCCAATCACTTCAAGTATTTATTTTAAATAATTATTAACAAATAGCCTTATATTTGGCAAATAATCACAAACACATTCTTGTCTGAAGATGCATGAATACCCTGAGGAGCACTGAGTTAAGCTCAGCTTCTGCTGGTGCAACCACTGCAGCTGGACAGCTGATATAGCTGATGGCAGCTATTTTCAATGGGTTACAATTGCATTGATCTTAGCCTCCTCCAGCAAACAAAACAAGACTAGGTTAGCGTGCCTTCCCCATGGAGGTCATATGCTCAAGACTCTGCTCAGCTTGGTCTGCTGGACTATCTGTAGTTTCTACACATCCTTCTTGAACTCAGGGACACAAAACTGAACACAGTATTCCATCTGTGGCTTTGTCAGCACCAAGTAGAAGGTGATAAGAATCTTTCTCAATCTGCTGTCCATGATCCCCCTCATATAGCTTTGAGCACTGCTTGCCTTGTTCACAATGAGTTCAGCCCATCATTCAGTTTAATTCCAGGTCCTTTTCAGCAAGGTTGTTATTAATCAGCTCTTTCCCTGCCTGTACTGACACACAGTGTTATTCTGCTTTCACTGCAGAACTTTACATTTCTCCGTATTGAAGGTGTCGTTAGCCTAGTCCTCAACTTTCTCTGGAAACCTCTGGATTGAAGCTCTGTGTTCATTGTGTCAGCCACTCCCCTTGATTTATTGTCAACCACTACTTTACCGATGGTGTACCCTGAGTCATCATTCACATTGTTGATGAAGATGTTGGACAGTGGGGGCTCCTGTATTAAACCCTGTGGTATTTCACACATTGCCAGGTCAATATGAAGGAATAGATCATTATCCTTCAAAGTTCAGCAGGTAGGACAATTTTTAAACCACCTAGCAGGTGATATTTCCTCAGCTTCCAAATGAAAGCCACATAGCTAGTCAGTTCATAGTAGAAAGAAGTGCGGTTGATCAAGCTTGATTTGCCTGTTGTAACTCCATTTTGACTATTCCCAATTACTTTCTTGTCTTTTGCGTGCTTGGAAATTAATTCCAAGATGATGTGCTCTGTGACCTTTCCAAGGTCTGAGATGAGGAACACCAGCTTGTAGTTTCCCAGGTTTTCCTTCTTGCCTTTTTCAAAGTTGAATTTGATATTAGTCTTTTTCTCCAGTCTTCAGAAACCTTCCCAACTGGCTGCGATTTTTCACAGGTGTTAAACAGGGAATGTGCAATAGCACTTGCCAGCTATTTTTTCACTTACAGATGAATCTCATCCAGTCCCATGCATTTGTGTGTATATACAACTTCTCCAAGTAATCCTTAACATGCTGCTCCCTCACTGTTGGCTGCTCCTCTTCATCCTAAACTATGCTGGCACATTGTCCTGGTTTCAGCTGGGATAGAGTTAGTTTTCTTCTTAGTAGCTGGTATAGTGCTGTGTTTTGGCTTTAGGATGTGAATAATGTTGATACACTGATGTTTTGGTTCTTGCTAAGTAGTGCTAAGCTGTTGCTAAATAGTTGCTGAGTAGTGCTTACACTGGTCAAGGACTTTTCAGCTTCCCATGCTCTGCTGGGTGCACAGGGGGCTGGGAGGCAGCACAGCTAGGACAGCTGACCCAGACTGGCCAAGGGGCTGTTCCATACCATATGACGTCATGCTCAGTATATAAAGCTGGGGGAAGAAGAAGGAAGGGGGGGACATTCGGCGTGATGGCATTTGTCTTCCCAAGTAACCGTTACGCGTGATGGAGCCCTGCTTTCCTGGGGATGGCTGAGCACCTGCCTGCTGATGGGAAGTAGGGAATGGATTCCTTGGTTTGCTTCATTTGCATTCACAGCTTTTGCTTTACCTATTTAACTGTTCTATTTTATTTTACTTCAATTATTAAACTGTTCTTATCTCAATCCATGAGTTTTCTCCCTTTTACCCTTCCGATTCTCTCCCCCATTCCACCAGGAGGGATTGAGTGAGCGGCTGTGTGGTGCTTAGTTGCTAGCTGAGGTTAAACCACGACACATATGCAAGGGTCAGAGAGCAGACTTCACTTCTCTGTCCATCATGATGGATGAAGGACCCAAACTTAACAGACTTTTATTGCCAGTCCTTTTGTTGCTAATACTAGTTTCCAACTCCTGTATACCCACTTTTTGTGGTTTAGGTCACTGGGAAGCTTCCCTTTTAGCCAAGCAAACCTTCTGCCAAAATTCCCTGTTTTCCTCCACAATGAAATTATAAGTTCCTGAAGTTATCAACAAATATCCTTTAAAAATGATTCATCTCTCATGGGCAGTCTTCCCTTCCATGGTTCCTTCTCAGAGGAGACTCTCTCACTGCTTCATGAAAAAGCCACAGTTCATTGCCCTGAAGCAGTCCTAACTCTGCTGCTTACCTTCCTCCTACAGATCAACTTAAGCATCTCATGGTTTCTTCACCTCAAGCTGATTGATTATTTTGTTTGTTCTACTTATCCATTCTAACTATTAGAGTGATTTTAAAATGTCAGGATGGTATTAAAATATGGAGAGTACTTATTTTGATTGTCAAACAAGTGTTAATGCCTTTTTAGTTTACCAATTCTGGCCCTCTAGATGATAATGGTTAACAAAAATAACATTAAAAACAACTAGGGTGAAAAATATACTTAAATTGTATAGTAAAATGTTGGCTTGTTCCTATTAAAGTTTCCATTTCAAGCATGCAAATTTCAGGGCACTGAATATAGGCTTGTGTTCAAAAATGTATACCTGGATATTGAAGAAATGCAAGATAGCCTTAGAAAGAATTTTTTAACATTACTTTACTGTTGGAATGTTGTTTTCAGATTGTTTTAATTAACTGACATAAGGCTGTTGGTGCTTTGCCCATTCTCATTTCCAGCACTGTTTAGACTTTAGCAGATTCCAGTATCAGAGTTGAATATTAGGGAAGCAAACACTGGTTCTTCTTTGCTTTGTTTAGAGAATTTGAAATGGTTTAGGATAATTTAATCAAAAAATATTGCAGGCAATTACAATACAGCATTATATAAATGCCAGTAGGTTTTCTAGGCCAGAACAAATCTTGCACGCAATAGATTTTTTTTTTTTGTGTAGTAACCATGATATAGGGAAATTCTTTTACGTCAGCTGCAATGTTTAATTTGATCTGAACAAAATAACATCTGACTGATTTTTTTCTTTAAGTAAGCTTTTTAACATGTAAGTTACATTCAAACTGAAAATTAGTGTTTTGATATAAAAAGACAAAAATATATTTTTCAATGTAAAAAATGAAACAGGGCTTTCAAAAATAGGATTGTGATGGATCACTAAACCCCTACAATGGAAGACGGCTCAGAGGAGATGGGCAAGGGCCGTGTGCTGGTGAAGCTCAGGTAGGAATGGAGGGAGTTAACTGACCACAGTTGTTGCTAAGAAAGATGAACTTATCTCAACGCAAAGGGGACCAGAAGGTGGCCTTTGTTTTATATAAACGTCTGTATCAGTTGAGTGGATCCACTGATTGTGTAAATGTTTTTTCCCTGACTTAATCAAGAGTGTGAATGTCTTCCTGAGCCAGCCAGACCAGCGAGGGGGAGGTGTATGCATTTGTTTCGCCCAACATAGAACATAAGAACCAAATAACAAAAAGGACTTTGTAAATAGCAATGGGCTTTGGCTGGCTTCAACCCATGTGTTTCTGCCTGGCTATGAGGGACATGCAGCATCATGATGGTGAGCATGTAGATACCACTAATAAGAACCACGTATATATTATGAATCAGCTGTAATATGCAACAAATGATATATTCTGCCAAGCGTACTTGTAGTGTGACTTCAGTATATTGCTGTATCATTCTGCTAAATGAAAAATCCTGTGTAACATCAAATATCTGCAGATAAATGAATTTGGTGTTAAACACTAAACTCTCCTTATGTGGAATATCTAAGAGAACCTGCTCAGAGACTATTGGACTCTGACAGGTTTCCATAGACTTTCCCAGCCAAAACCAGTTTTTGACAAGGTGAGAGCCTGGACAATATGCAAAGTAATTGGATTTTAATAGATCAAAATGAAAGGAGAGCTTCCAGTACCTGCTAGTGTAAAATTAAAGTCAAATAAATAAAATAAATAGTAAATAAATAAATCAACAGATTGACTTCTGCTCTGAGGAGATTTTTGTCAGTTGGAGAGAAGTTAGGCAAAATTCTCCCCCTTAAAGCCCCACTGAAACTCTGTTTTGATTTCAGTGGACAACGGACAAAATCTGTGAATAATACCACTCAGTATGAATTATATTTAATTAATTTCATTTTTTTCTTTTTTGGAGAGCTTCTTCCTCTGCTTCAGTTAAACTTGGAGAAGGTGGCAATACTTTGCTGAATTCATTTAACCCAAATGAGGGAGAAATGACTACAATAATCTGTACTTTGATGTTATTTTAACTTGATGAAGCTTTGTATACTTCACAACTGAGATACCAATATGGAAATGGCACTCAAAGGTGTACAGAAGTCACTCCCACCTGTAAAAAGCAAAGCCATTGAGCAAACTTAATACAGCTGCTTTAAACCCAAAGTGAGAAGTATCTATCTTTTATATAGCTAATAAATATGATCAAGGAAACATAGCGTACCTGTTCCAACATAGAAAACCACCAGGATCATCGCTTATGATGGTGTGGGAAAACAGCGGTAAGGTTGGAGTGTTGGGAGATTCAGGCACCAAGTAACAAAACAAAGATGAGCACTGTAAGGACAAGGGGTATCGAACCTCACATCGGACAGGAGTCTCTTTTGGGTCCTAGCCTCAGAGCCAACACCTCTACATTAGCTGGTTACTGCAAGGCTTTCACAAAGGTCTTTTCCACGGATCCGAGAATGGAATGCAATAGGTAATAGAAGGAAATAACTGAAAAGCAGAACAAAGGGAGGATGAAGTCCAACTTAAACATTTCTTTTTCTTATTTGTGCACATATACTAAAGACTTCACACTGTTGGAGAGTTTTTTCAGTATACATCTATACACTGTGGCAATGTTTTAGGGTTTTTGTTATATGTTCATCTTTTCTTCCCTCTTTTCTGTGTGATGCTCTTCTTGTGCCATGTTTGCTATGGCCTGTGTAACGGAAAAGTATTTGACAACAAAACTGGTTTTGAACTGCCTTGGTTTTGTATAGCCTCAGCTAAAATGAGCTAACAAGTTTATGCTTCAGTTGCTTTCCATTTAGAGAGAAACATTGACAAAGAAAAACAGTAATCTGTAAATTACTGCAACTGAGGGATGAGTTTCCCTAGGGCTTTTAACTTTGTCCTTCTACTTTTACTCCATACCTTGCAGTTCTGGAGATATTTTTACAGACGTGTTTTGTGATTCTATTTCTATCTTTGTAACTAAATTGTATTTTTTCCTATATATCATTTATCCAAAATGAATGAATGTCTAAATGAACCATACTCCTAACTCTGATGTATCAAGGAGCATTGGCTGAAGAATGTCTGATATTTGAACATTTAGTCTCTGGATGGCGTTATTGAAAACTTCTATTGAAAGATGGTATGATTGGTACAAACTTGTTTTAAGCAAAATTATGTCACAACACTTTCAAAAGAAAATGTTTATAACTTCGTTTTCCAAAAAAAATTGCATTTCTGCATCTTCTGCATTGCCTACATTTTCATTTCCTTTTCTTTTCTTTCCTTTGTTCTTGTTTTCCTTCACCACTTCTCTGTCTTCTCTATCTCATACCCATTCCTTCATACACCCTTTCTTTAATATCAAACTTGCAATATCTGTCAGCTTTATCCCTACACTGCCCCCAAAAAATATCACTTTTCCTTGAGACACTGTACATAAGCCTACCTAGAAATAGCCTTACTGGTAGTCCCATCAAGTACTTTTACAGTTACTCCTCCCCTGTTCACAGTTATCCATGCTAACATATTCTATTTACCTTCCTCTGCTTGCAAAGATATATATTTTTTTTTATCTCTTCACTCACATGGGCAATTATTGCATATCCACAGCTGACTTTGCCTTTCTGGAATGGGTTCAATTTTACTTCTTCTTCCTCCTCTTGCTTATTTACCCTCTCTGTGTCATAAGCTCTATCAACAGAGTGATGCCTGAATTACTTCTCTGCCTTGTCGCTTCTCATACGGGAAAAGCTGGGTGACAGAGAGATAGAAGGCGCTCTGCTTATCCTTTATTGGATTTTGCTTATCCTTTATCATCTCTTTAGATTTTTTGTCATGTGATACATAAAATGAGTCATACTTATTTGGCAACATATACTTCCATCTGGCACTGCTTAATATGAATTGTTCCATGCAGTCACAGTGTCCACATTCTTGATGGGAAAGTTTTATGATCTGCTCACTATCACAATTTGGTATCAGAAATAAGGAAGGCCTCTTACCATACATAGAGGATGGAGATAGGCATGCTTTTAGGTGAGAACTAAAGAAAGACAAGGTCAGAATGTACTGCAAGACTAAAGTCATGAAAGACTAAAAGTGTTTTTTTGGTTTGGTTTAGTTTTGCACTGACATTGGGTCAGCCACAAAGTTAACATCAGGAAAAGGGAACACAGAGAGGTTTTGGCTTTTTAGGCCACTACAGGCACTGACTTGCGAATTTCTGTAGGAAAAGAGCTAGATGGTTCTAGTTCCGCTCCTTCTTCTGTGTGTTCCTATCTCTCTGATTGTTTGCAGGACTGTCTCACAGTGTTTTACAGTTACTGGCAAGAACAACTTGCCAAAAGGTATTTTGGTTTTAGTAAAACAGCTGCAAATATTTATGCCTTGCTTTGATTTATGTTTATATGATACTTTGGTAATATAAACAGACACAACTCCATGTAAGCATTAGTATTAGGTAAAAGCAACAGTATTGGATAAGAAACCGTCTTCCATAAATTATCATAACTGAGAATCCACCATTGTACAAGAAAACTATTGCAACATATTGGGTTTTTGTTTAAGAAAGCAATTAAATGTGGTTTGGATCAGCTACCATCAATGTAATCATTTGTCAATTGTTTGTGTTAGAATATTTGTACATTCTTGAAAGATTTCTTCAGCTTGCTAATTCAACAGCACAGAAATCTCTATAAATTTTTTTCACCAACATTTTTGAGGAATATGAAACCTGTGAGTTCAATTCTAGATTTCTTTCTATCATCTGTAGAGTTTACACAGAATGTTTGTATGGTTCGTTTTTATTTCTTATTTTGTAGTGCAGTTACAGATCATGCACAATAGTGACCCAGACTGATACTTAGGGCTTGCTCTGAAGTGATAAGCTCTTTTTACAAAATTGCTTTTTAGGTCACCTTCTAGCATTTCCCTATTCAGGGAACCTCACTCTTTTCTACAGAAGTCTCATCCAGACATTTATGAATTCATCTTCATAGAAGAGATGCAAGAAAAAGCAACTAAGTCTGAAAGATATGTGAACACCTGGATCACATCAGGTATTTTACATTCTTGTTTTCTGTGTTATATACAGTCAGCATTCTAGGTTTATTTTTAATTGAGCACTAATATTAATGGTCTCTATTTTGCAACCAAAAGGAATATCAGAAAACTATGTAAACCATTCTAAACTTTTCTTTCAAATGTCTTTATATGTGTAACTTTAAGGGAAAGACTACCATTAGGTTCTGGTAAACCAAAATCTTTGCTTGCAGAGCCAAGCTAAACTTGGTATTTGGAGCCAAAACATAAACTGAGCCACTAGAGCTGACTGCACGTATATGAAAAGGAAAATAAGTAATACTTATGTACAGAATTCCTGTGGCAAAATATTTTATGTCCTGTCTATTCTCAACTTCTTCATAGGTTCCTACTACTTTACTATATCATTGTTAGGAAGAACTATGAAAACAAAAATTTGAAATGTGTAAACAATCTGCCATATTTAAGGCATGGTATAGCAAAAATACTGCTATGTGACATGATACAGTTCCCTGAAATATCCATGTTACCAGTCAGTTATATCAAACAAGGATCTGTGATATTTTCAAGCAAATATATCCTGGCATATGTCATTGGTTCTCCATATGCTTTTCCACATGTCACTTTGCTCCATTTCTCATCCTCTTCTCTTTAAGACACACTTTTTCCAGTGTTTTATGCATATATATGTGCACACACACAGAAGTCAGAAAGGCTATTCCAACATACTGAGGCCCTGGGAACTGAGTTGGTGTGGGGTGGCTGGGGTAGAGTAGAAAGTGTGGCTGGGAGGAGGTTGGTGTGGCAAGATCAAGGGCAGGAGCAAGGAGAGAACTTTCTTGGTTTTGTCCCTTGCTTTTTCCCACTGTACTTCAGCCTGCACTTCCTTGCAGCACTGTCCCATGCGCAGCATTACCACCAGCAACATCCCACTGGAGAAGCAATGTTATAAGCAGTATTTACTGCAACATCTTTGTATCACGATATGCCATTTGAAGAACTGCTGTAGTTGTTTTAAATATTTATGGTTGGAAATACATGAGTTTCAATGTGAGAAAGCCAGCAACAAGGGCATCGAAAGGAAGAGGGAAGGTGATAATGTAACATTAGACTCTTATTAAAAAATGCCTCAACCCACTTTTCCTTAAATAAGCCTGCCATCATTTTAGTTTCTAATATTTTGTGGTTAACCAGAGCTAGAAAAATAATGGTCTGATCCTACCTACTGATGTTGATTGCAAACATCCTCATGAACTTCAGTGGGATCTGGAAGTAGTCTTTCATGCCTTGTACCTAGTAGTTAAAGATGGAGAGAGTTGGCTTTCCTTGGTATATGGTTTCTGGCACTAGCTCTGGTTTGTGTTTTGTTTTGTTTTGTTTTGCTTTGCTTTGCTTTGTTTTGTTTTGTTTTGTTTTGTTTTGAGGTTGGGTTTTTTTCCTCCCCAAATATATAAACTTTAACTTTGAGTTTTCCGTCTCAGTGTCCAAAATATTTGCAAGTACCATGCTAGGGAGTGACGGATAGCAAAGATTTTCACCTCCTATAAAAGTTTAGCCTCTGCCTGAGTAGGGATCCTAACAACTGATGACCTTTTACAAGGGAGCAACTAAATTTAAGGGGCCTGTGACTTTTGTCACACTGGGAAAAACAGACAGTAGCAGCATCAAGATAAATAATGTAGTAATTCAAGGAAGTAAATGGAGAGAATATTTTTTTATCAAAGGAGTCTTTAATCATCTTTAAACATTAAAAATGTGAAAAAACTATAAAAGTCAATTGTTATTACTACATGGAAAGTATAGAGAGACCACATTTTTCTTTCAGGAAGGTTTTTTTATCAATTTTTAAAGGAAAAATGTTATAATTTCTGTGTCTTGAAGGCCATATGTAAAATTATACTTTAACCCATAAATGAGTCAATTTATTTTGAAAATTACTTTTGTAAACAAAAACTTAGGATTAAAATTCTTACTGGAGACGTTCTGTAGTCCTTGTGCATCATAGCAGATGTATTCATCCCCATGTGTGTAAAATACCTTACCTTTAACCAGACAACCACAACCAGTGTGTTTATGATACTTATAAGCTATATTCACATAGTGTCTTTTGTTAAAGCACATAAATGAAGTATATTTTAGAAATCCATCCTGGTATGTGGACACTATGTCAAATAAAAAGGAGGAAACTATTTTATAATTCTAGGTTGTTGAGGAGCAGATAACGGTCATGATGAAGTCTTTAGTGGGAGCAGTTCATACCCATAAATTTTGAGTTTATTAAAAGAAATAATTTTCTTACTAAAATTACAGGAAATAAATCCACACATACTTTGGAAGTTTGCACATTTTTAGAAAAATAAGAAACTGTAAGGTTACTTATGAGAAAAGTATATTAAAATTACTAACCTCTTACTCTTCAAAGACAAATATTGGCTGAAATCATTATTTCAATTGTTGCAATATCTTTTTAATTTTTTTTCCCTTAATGTTATTCTATACTAACTTATTGCTTTCTAACAAGGAAGGCTTAACAAATCTAGTTTTAGTTTTGTGTTCACACTGTAATTGTGATTTTGTATTAATGAAAAAAAAAAAGACCTCATCAGCACTAATTTATATATACTACCTACAGCTAAATAAATGTTTGAAGATCATGAAAATACAAGGATTAATAGTCGTAATTTTATAAAATAAATTGATACATTAAATTCTCAGTCTATAGTTGAACACAAAATAGATTACTTCATTTCATTCAAAGTCTCAAGCAGGCAGCAATCTCTGTTAAAATCAGAGTTACATATCTAACACAGTTGACCTTCTATTTAATGTTAAGACATTACAGAGTTTAAGTCAAAGACACAGTATACCTTACCCCTACTGTGTTGATCTGTCTTCATTTTCTGCTTAATCAGGAGTAAATGTTTTAGAAAGCTTTTCTAGCTGGATGGAGAAAATAGAAAGGATCGAGGATTGAGTACCATTTTTACAGTCTGAAGGCATGCTTTCAGCTGTCCTATGTTCTTTCCAAATTCAGTAAAATCACAATGTTATATTTCAAAAGAAGTAGAACATAAAAGAATAAAGAAGAATACTGATGAAAAAGAAAATTAAACAAAAAATATTAAATTAGATTTACGTCCATCTCTTACTTCCAAAATAACTATTTAGCAATAATAGAACACAATGTATTTTGTATACTGTAACAGTACAGGAAAGGGCTCAGTGAGTCTTGATGATTGACCATTTCCTATTTTATAATTACTCATATCTTCTTATCAGAAATAACATGCCTTGATGCTTGCAATGGCCCCATTTAGATGTATGTTGCTAACTGTTACTCTTAATATCATTGAAGTTTCCTGTTGTAACAGAATTTTTGAACACAGAGAAATCAGGTCATGGGAGAAATTTACATCCTCAAAGATCTATTCAAGATTATTCTGTATATATACGTGTATATATATACTGTGTATACATAGCCTATTTATGCAAATAGAACATTTTTGTCATGGGAAAAATATTTGGAATGCTCTTTGCTTCATAAAAAAAATATCACTTCAATTCATCCATCTCCTTTTACTCTTGGAAACTGAATCTCCTTTGAGTTACATGTTGCAGAAGTTCATAATCCAAACAAAAGCAGAGTCACCATGAAAGGAGACATTCCAAACCTTTGCAACAAAAACAAGCTTATTAAAAGGGAAAAGGAAAAAAAAAAAAAAAAAAGAAAAAAAGAAAAAGGGAAAAAGTATTCAAGTGTTCCCAAAAGTAAAAGGACAAAAGTTAATGGAATGTAACAGCAGAGTAAAGCAAGTGTTGGAAATAGGCAGGAATATGACCATGTACATATAGAAGAAAGACTGTTGACCTATTAGCTTCATGTAATGTTTCTACAAATGGAGAAACTCCCCAAAATAATTAAAAAATCTTTAAAGTCTCCTTTAAAGACTGCAGTTTAGGAAAGCATTCTTCTTAGACACATGGAATTAAATGTTGTTCTAAAAAGCAAATCTGTATTTTTGTTGTTGCTTTTTCATATTAGAATGTATTTAAACATAAACTTAAACTTGTGATTCACTTGGAATGAATGCATTCCTTCTTTCACATGAAGAACAAGGGAAAGTTCCAATAATTTCTGCAAATGAAATTCATAACTTCCATTTTATTGCAGGTAGATTATTTGTTCTCTAGAATTTAACATGAAGTTTCTAAATTGTGATCAGAGCAGGGGAAATTCCAGTCTTGAAATGTGTCATTAAAACAGACATTTGAACACATCCTCCAAAATAACTGTTGGGTGTAAATGGTAAGAATTCATCAATGTTTGTATGGGTGAACTTTTGTCTTGTGTACTCTATCTTGAGATGAGTTACCGTTCTTTTCAATATCATTGTAACAGATCCTCATTGAAGAAAGAATTTTAGAAATGTAGAAGACCATGATTTATAAATTGTGATTGCTTGTTTTCAAAATATTTTAGTTTAAAAATGCAACAGGGACCATATTAAAAGTAATATTTTCATATATTATGAAAAATTAAATAAAATATTTCAACATTAATATGGTGTTTTCTCCAAAGCAAAAGTAAATGTTTAAGGCTTGCTAAAACTAAACTATATTTGTTTCCCTTTCTACCTCTGCCATTCTCTCAACAAATTTTAAGAGGACTGCATGATCAGACTTTAGTCCATGGTACTAGTATGAGTACATATACTGATGCATAACTTTCCCATGTTCTTCTAGATTTACAGCTATGTGACGGAAAGCACTGGGCTTAAAAGTCATGAGGGCTTCCCTGCTTGGAGCCTAGATTGTGAACAGAACCCACAGAGCATCTCACCTTCAGCTGTGAAATCCAAGAGTCTAGTCATAGAGATGCATTGACTATTGTCTTGACATAGCCACATAGGCATAGAGAAAGACACTATGATGTGCCCTGTTTTGCTCTTCTCTGACATTGGGACTGTTTTCATTCCTACTCCAGCAGAAGATGAGAAGTGAGATTTAATGGAAAATGTAAAGATCTCTTAGCTCACTCTTTCCTATGACAAACATAACGTTGATTATACAAGTTCTACACAGATACAGAACAAAAAAAGCAGGAACACTGGCAACCTAAAAATGTCAGGGTAATGAAATATCTCTGATGACTTCAATTGGAAGCACCTGCTTACCATGAAAGGCAGCATGGGTGAAAGCATAAGTTGGTTGGAAAATATAATGAGTGAGAGACAGAGGTTTACCAGATTGGAAGTCAATGCCTAGGAGACAAGCAGGAAGAGCTCCAGAAGGTATGGCAGTGGACAGGAAGCTTTTGGGGTTTTGTTTTTTTAATAAGTGAGAAATTGTTAGTCATAATACTACAGCTGAGAGCTAGCGATACTGATTGACTTAAGCATTTTTTTTTCTATGACTAAAATATCAGATCCTAGTAATAATAAACTGTGTTCCCAGAAATGCGTTCCACAGATATCTTCCTCCCTTCAGGTATTTTTTTTAGGAACAGAAAACTAAAACAAATGTAAAAGAGGAGAAGTAATTCACTGTTAAAAATAATATTTTGTTAAGAAAGGATCTGAATTTAAACAATCTAACCAACTTGAGTTGTGAAAATTGGAAATTCTAAGCTGCAAGTATGAAGGCTGACCACTCTTGCCATTCCTCAAATTTATTGAAAAGCCTCTTTTAGCATTCTTCAGAAACAATATTCTAGGAAGTCTACTTATACAGTATCCAGCCCTCTTCCTGTTCTTTTTGCTGTAGTATTTAATGGCAAACAGCCAGCATCATTAGCTAATTTGCTGTAGTATTTCCATGTTCAGTGACCTCCTGTTTCAAATAACTTTCAAAACAAATAGTTACTCATTCAAACAAAGTTCCATGCTAAGAAAATATTTAAGTAAGTCTTTGCTTTATCAAGTGTATATATGAGAGCTATTCATTTTAAGATATGCGTCAATGTAGCAAAATGGTAATGATCAAACACTGAGTAAAGTCTTTGAGATAAAATCCTCCACAGCAAACTTTCATTAATAGTTTTATGGTCATCTGTTCTAACTTCCTTTAAGCTGCAAGGTTTTTCTGTGGATTACAAGACAAGGCAACAAATAGTGCAGAAGTGCAATGAGAGCTTTTTGGAGTTACAGTAGATGAATTATCTGTTAAACTGCTAATAGGTTTGGAAAATCCAGTGTTCTTTGTGTCTCAGTTTAAAAAAGATCAAACAGAACATAGCATAGCAGATTTGAAGGACCATGTAGGATCTCAGAAACTGGTCTTAGCTGGAAATTCAAGGGCCTGACATTCTTTGTATTCTACTGGAGTTTATTTATTGACAGTTTTCCAACAATGATTGAGTTGCATAATATGTTCTGCGATTTGAACTTTCTTCAGATGTCCAATGCACAAAGAGACAAATCCTGTAGTGGGGGTACTTTTTCAGTCCTTTTCTTTGCCATGATTACCAACACTGAAGCACTAGCGGGAACAAGGTAAATGGGACAAGTGAAAGAAGAGTGAGGAGAGGGAGCAGGGGATGGAGGACTGTAAGTCTGGAAGTGTTGCTACTAACAAACCTGTGGAGCCTACTCACTGGTGTTCATACACCAGAAGAAAGATTTTCCCAACCACATCTGGGGGCTTTTATGCTAAAGTAAAATACATTGCTCGCTTATTGTTCTACAATATAAGAATTTAGGGAAAAACAATTCTCTGATTATATTTTCATTTAGAGTTTAACGGTACCTCCAGTAAAACACAAAAAAACAGGTTTTCTGCAGGGAAAGGTCTTTCATCAAAATACCGGATGTCATGTCACCTAAATTATTTTCAAACAGTTCTGAAAACCCACAAACTTATTAACTTAATAGCTTTAAATCTGGAGTAGAAAATGTATTCATGAAAGAGGTTTATTTCTGCTTTTGGGAGGAAACAAAAATAAACAAAATCTGGATAGGAATTTAAATATTTTTTCTTAATTTCTCTTAGTCTCTGGTTTATTTATTTGTACTTGTGGAACAAGGTAAGAGGGGAAGGGATCTAGTCTGTGGTACACCGTTCTAGTAACTCATTAGTTTTGTCTTGCTTGTCCAAGTAGGTCTTGGTAGAAAGAACCATGACAGTTGGTCTCTAGAGAAAAACATTCTGATAAGGTTTCATGAAACTGGTAAAAAAGAGAGTACTCGAGGCATTTTAAGGTCAATTAAAAAAGTGCCAAATAGATTTGCAGCCACCTACAGAAGAATGTGTTAACCAATTTTTGTAAACTGAAAGATACAGAATGTTTCTTTTCTTCTCATATTGATACTCCTGGTGTGATCAGACTCAATGATTTAGTATAATTGGCCTACAGGATATGTATGTCTTTTATTATTTATTTTGCTGCCTTTATTTTTTCCCTTTACGTTTAAATGCCTCAAGTTGAATTAATGGAGGTTTCCTAAGTTTCTCAAAGATCAGAGAAAGATTGTTGTGGTTTTGTTTTTTCTTTTTTAGTTTTTCCTTCAGTGGAGAAAATAATTCCTCGGTATCATAGGTTATCCCATTTCTGAAAGATGATTGATAGTGTATCTGGCCCTTTGTGATTTCAAACTTTGAATTTATTCCCCAGCTTCCTTTGAAATCAAATGTGAAATACATAACCCTTAATATGCATTGCTCAATGTTAACTACCTTCAATATATAAGTAGCTCATCAAAATTTTAATCTAATCACCAAAAGCTTATTAGCTAACTGCACTATTCATCCAGGATTATTTGTTTTCTCTGGTTTCAGTAATAGAAAACTCTCTCTGGGTCCAATGACAACAGAGATAAACACTTTATAATGTCCTTTCCTGTTTTACTTTTGTATGACACTAAAAACATGAGGACTGCAAATAGGCAGAATTGGGTACCAAATGCTTGTATTTACTGATAGTACACAGACATGGAAAAGACAACTGTGTATCTTTGCTCTGAATGTTTCTAAAACATAGAAAGGAGTGAACATTACTGGAGGGCCTGCAAACTATTTCAAGGGTATAGCTGTCTTACATACCTTTAAAATCAGTTAGAGAATGCACTTATATCTTTTTTTTTTTAGTGTTTTGTACTAAATTACCAGGCTTTTTTAGTTCAGGTTACTGTGTCTTCACAGATAAGTGATGTACAGAGGACTTCTTTGGTTTGATTTATGTATCTTTCCCAGACTTTTAGATGCCTTATCACTACCATCCTTGCCATTGCTCCTTCCCATCAGGACGTGAAGGAGGAAGAGAGAAGGGTGCTGCATTATCTTGCTGCATTATCATCTTCTGAAATTCTATTACTGGAGAAGCCTCCTCTCTGGATAAATGATAGCTAAGATCTTTACATGGTACTTCAGGCTTTAACCAAGCTTTTAAATTGTACTCTGCTCTGATGAGGAATTCCCTATATGCTTTATAAAGCATGTGATGTCATTTGCATCAGCTGTCTTTCTAATGCACTATCAAAAGCTTTAATTTTGTTCTTTAAAACCAAAGTTAGTGCATATGCAAAAATTAGAAATCATACCAGTATATAACTGAATAAGAAATTCATTCTCTCCCTCTGCTTCCCTGGTCCTATCCCTTTCTCTCTCTCCCCGCCTCACTCTTCCTTTTTCTCACTCTCTCCCTCCCTCCCTATTTGTACACATAGGATATGAGGAGTCACAAAGAGTATGTCAGAGAAATTAATCATAATATGTCCTAATCTGGTAAGTGGTTTGCTAGAAAAGGGACTGCAGTTAAAGTAATACATTGTCCATACAGGGACTTCAATAGTGACATAGGGTTATTTGTCGGCAGTTTGTGAAATAACCCCTTATCTGTTTGTACATGTTGGTGATCAGTTATATCCATTTATTTGACAAAACTCAGACATGTTTCAGTCAATTAATTGCTGGTAAATTTTCACATATGTGCTTGCTCTCCGAAATTCTGAATACACACCTTGACTCTATGTTAGACTATAGAAGACCACCTGGAATAAATCTTTTTCTTCAGGTTTGTGACAGATGATAGAATTATGTTTTAGTGTAAATATCTATCATCATAAAAAATACATTCTAAATTGGTAAATACTCTTCAGTATCAAAGTTATCTTCTTGAAGCTTTTCTGTCAATAAACTTTACTGTGAGGAAATTAAAGAACAAAAACAAGGGAGATATAAAAAAAAATTAAATGACTGTTAATAAATGATATTTTGCAATATCTGCCCAGCAGCATTTCAGTACCACATTTAGAAATTGTCATATCAGTACCCCATTGCTACATGAGAAATTCTCATGGATGAAAACCCAGCAATGTGTTATTTACAAAAATATTATGTGATCAAGGGACAAGGCTCCCTCAGTTGGACCCTATTCTAGGACTATAAGCAGTTATTTTCAGGACAGAATATTGATTACGTTGCCCAAAAGTCAGTTAGCCCTTACTTCCTTCATATATAGACTGCGGAACTTCCTTATTCAAACTGGAAGTGATCTCGTCTTTTTCTTGGATCCTGGTTGAGCAAAAATCTTTTAGAAGTATTTAAGAAATACTTAAAATGTGGAAAAAATACCTACAGACACAATTCTTTTCTATTTATCTAATATTTTTATATGATGTTTAAACATAATCGCCTACGGCACTTCTGGTATCTCTAAAAAAACAACTGAGAATGGAGATATGGGCCATATAAACATTAGGGAAGGTTATTTGGCATGAAAAGATACTTTAATTTAAGCTGTAAAGAATATATCTTGTTTGACCTTACTTGAGTCTCCAGTGATTAGTTCTGAGTCACCGGGAGAATGTGGCTTGGAATTTAATTTTGATTGACAAGTGGCCTCCCACTGAGGGAACACTGAAAATTGCTGAGGAAGCAACAGCCCATATAAGCAAGCTGGTTTTGTGGTTTTGTTTGTGACAATTAGGATAACCAAGAGACAGAGCAGATTAGAGGGTTGCACAAGTACTCCAAACAGTCAAGTTAGGGCCCCAAAAGATCCTCTGCGTGCTTCTAAAGAGCGTGCAGACATTGGTATCTTGTTTGACCCATAAGGTGTACTGACAGTAGGAGGGGACTGAGAAGGCTAAGTTCAGTTTGAAGGTTTCCAAACACAGAAGTTTCTTTGTATATGTCACCTCCTCCTGGGGTCCTGCTGATGCATAGTGTAACTGCCAGCAGGGGTAAAAGAGCATGTTGTGCAAATGAACAGTGATGTCTACGATGACATGGATTTGGCACTGAGGAAGCAGGCATTTATCTGCAGAAATGAGTGTGCGTTTGTGGCTATGGAAAGAGGCCTTGTGTCTATGTGGCTAACACAATGTGGTGGACTTCATTTTGGCAGAAGAGTTTTAACAAAGTATCCATGTCCAGTTGTTCCTCCAGCCTTTATGAAATGTGCTGAAGCAAGCTATCTTGTCGCAGGGCAGTTTTCTATGGATGTGTGAGTTTGTAACAGAAATAAATTCCTCTGGTGCAAGAAAGATTTTACACAAGCAAAGCTGATAATGTCTTTATTTACTAATGGATTTAGGGTGCATTTTCTTACAACCTGAGATTTG
Organism: Platalea leucorodia; assembly: GCF_965183815.1. Classification (NCBI taxonomy): domain Eukaryota; kingdom Metazoa; phylum Chordata; class Aves; order Pelecaniformes; family Threskiornithidae; genus Platalea; species Platalea leucorodia. Next base: position 103,648,941 of record NC_138824.1, read on the forward strand.
ATACAGCAAGTAGTAACCTTGGAGCACTGGAAGACATTTGAGAAGAGCAAATACAGAAGAGACTTGTATGCATTTACGCAGGTAGGTTGGTTTGTCTGTGCTTGTAGCCTTGCTATATTATTTTTCATTGCTTTTGAGGGGAAAAAAGCCATCACATTAAGGAGTTATGGAATTCTCTATGCTTTGCTTGGCAGACTTTCATACAGCAACTTGAACCCACCTAACTTCAGTCTATCTTTAACATAAATCATCCAAAGGGCTTCAGAAAGACATAAGCTATTGAAAATACACAAAGTGCTCTTTTCCCACAAAACTTCAAACATAACAGCTGTTCTCTGTTTTTTTAACTCTTTTCTTTTTAATTCTTCTGAGAACATTTGACAAGTTGCAATATGGATTGTATTTATTTAGTTCATATTCTGTTTTTCAACAATTATTTCAATAACTATAGAAAATATTTGAATTTACACTTTGCACTTTACGTTTTCTTCCCACTCAACTGCATAAAGAAAAATAATGACCTGTGATACCATTGTCCAAGAGTGTTCCATAAGAAAATGAAAAATATGTTCTGTCCACCATATTTTTGAATTTATTTAAATGGATATTCATATTTAGCAACAATTTATATCTAGATTGTCCAGAGAAAACAGAAATTAGAGACACTATTTTCTCTACATATTAACATAAAACTAGTTTATGTAATTAGTGGCATTATCAAACATCGGAAATACAGAAGGAGTCAGAGCCAATGTTTAATTCACCTGATTTCTGTGGAAACAGTTGTTTGTTTGTTTTTTTCTAGTTACCTTTTCCTGAATAATTGCAGGAAAAGATTGACTTTAATTTAAAAGCAGGTCATTCATCTGTCCTTCTTCCAAAAGGATCATCCCATAATCCCTGACATGAAATGTCAGACATTTACAGTTAGACTATAGAAGACATTTACAGTGTCATTCACAGCAGCTAAAATTGTTTCTGTAACTATTTCCTATGCTAAGTATAAGGAAGGCTACATATGCTACAGCCAAGGTAAGCACATGTCTAGGGTATGGTAGACATTCAATTTTAATGGAACCCATTTTGGCAAAAGTAGTTGTTTACTTTCAGAAGGAGGTCAGCTTTCTGTAGCTCCATCATGATTAGCTGTCTGGATATCCCACAGACTTATTTAGAATAGGTCCTGCAGGGATATTGGTGTGTAGCAGAGTGTAAGATGTATTCCATCTGTGGGCTTGCTTTCAGAGGCAAATGAGATAGATACAAAAAAAAGTAAGCAGAAGTAACAAATACGAGCATATAGAGAACCACTTCATTGCAGCAATTAAAGCCTATGTTATTTCTAACACCAAAGTACAATAAGCAGTCGTGTTCTGCCCTCTTAAAGACATTAAACTGCAATTCAGTACCCTGTGTTTACATAGCTAATGTAAGCTATTGGAGTACATTAACACTTCTTATGTATTTATAAATTGCTAAATACCCACCTAGGATTGTGTTCCCAAAAATTTTTGAAGTCATTGGAGAATAGATTAATTTGACTTCCTATTACATTTCTAATCCATTGGTTTTGTGCAATAGAAGATCCAGAATTTAATTAGTACTTCTGAGTACTGCTACTGTCATTTGATCTTTCCCTGAGAAACAGTGTCGGGAAGATTTGAATAAGTAGTCCTTACAGACGTCCTCAAGAAGATACTTCTGAAAGTCAGACTTGGGGGTTCAGTTTTAGTTGTCAACTGGTTTAACAGGCCTCTCTAAACTGGGAATAAGATTATTTACCCTTCATATTCAATACATAAACAGGAACAAATCCTTTGGAATTGGTGCCAGCTCTTGAAACAGGACCAGGAAAGTAACCAGAGCAGTCGTCTATTGCTGGTTGTGCCTCTCCCCAGGAGTAACTCTCACCAGAGTTTCTGGTTCAGTATCTCATCTGTCCCAAACCTTGCAACTATTACACACTAATTGTTTAGCAAGAGCAATGTTGATTACAGGTCTATGTGTATGTCCTTATCGCCCATTAGAGTGCTATGTAAAACAAAGTGCAGTGTGGGGCAAGTGCTAGAAAACCTGCCTGGGAATGGTATATGGGCCTGTAGGGTTGCTGGTGCTCCAAAGGATGCTTCAGGTAGATATAACATGGAAGTATCTCATGGAGTGTGGGTCTGGAGCCTGGGTTTACACAGGTGTTTTCTTACTGAAAAGAGCCCTCATGACCAGCCTGACAGAGGAGTGCAACTTAAACAAGCCTGTAATTAAGCTGAAAAAACCCTAGGAAAAAAAATCAAGGGAGGCTTTAATTTATTCACGTTTAAAGTTATTATTATTACTGTTGTTGTTGTTGTTATTCCTATTGTTGCTGTTGCTATTTTTATTATATTTACTTATACCCTTAAACAATCTCTTGAAAGGAAAGACAGATGTACACATCTTCTGTGGTTTGTATAATCATATGTATATACAATCATCTATCAAGGAAAGTACATTTTTATATAAATGTGTGTGTGTGTATGTATGTATTTATACACACAAAACATCTTTATATATATTACTATCAAGAAACACATTTGTTATTTGTTTATTAGAATACTCATATAATATTATTTCATATCTCAATTATAGTCAAAACATTTTAAGTACCTTGAAGATGCATATAAACACAGTCATGACAATAAGTACAGTTTAAAAAAAGAAAGGAAAAAGGTGGGAGAAATATCTGTAAGGGGAAGTTCAGGGTAAGGCTTATTCATTAAGTTTGTTTTGAAATTGTTGAATATGAATGTGGATATGTATTTGCAAGATACAGTGCCATTTTTAGAAACTGCATATTATGTTTACTTGATTTTCAATACTTAACATCACTGTTTTTAAAATTGGCTAGGATATACTGCTAGCATAGTCCTGAAATCAAGTAATTAAAACTTGGTACTGAAATACCAAATGGGTGCCTAACTTTGTCATTCTTAGCATGAGTATAATGCTTATTAATTATTCTTCTCTGATCTAGTGTAGAATCCATTACATGTCCTCTAGCCTTCAAAATGACACTTAGAAGACTGACAAGCAGGGTCATTAAAATCTAATTGATTGAATGGACCTTTGAGATCTTCCAAATGAGGGCAAGGTGCTTGCATAGCTTTGGGAATATAGTTTGCCCACAACATTTTCAACTTCATGCATACTTTAAACATCACATATGAAGATAACATACTGTGTGTAGGGAACAGGTCTCTTCAAGTGAGACTCTGATCCCACAAAAAGTCATGTGCTTGTTTTTATGCAACTGGAAGTAGTTCTGCTGATTTCAGCAGAACAACGCAGAGGCTTAGATTTATGTGGTCTCTCTTTATAAGGTCAAGCACAAAGTAAATAAATAACAGAACATAAAGAATGTGGAGTCTTAGGAAGAGGAAAGAAGTTTATCGACTTGAACAAGGCCAACATTTTATCCTAAAGCCCTCTTCTTGAAAAAGCATGCATCATAAACCACCTGGGATGGGGATGGTCTCCTCACTGCCATTTATGAAGGTACACTCCATTGAGAATTTCAGGCATTTTTATAATATTTTTATTTAACATTTTCTGTCTTCTACGTTGTAAATAGTAATAAACACAATAAAAAGTTTGGATAGTGTTATTGAGTGGAATGCTCTGTGTTGGACTCAGTAGAACCCACTACAGAAAAACTAATCTGATTTCAGTACGCAGGAGAATATGTTTAGGATTAGGAGTGTTCACAACACCTCTACTAAAATTGGTTCTCTAACAATCTATTTCCTGAAAGAAGATGTGCAAACAAATTGAAATTTGCAGGCTAGCAAGATGACTTTTAAACTACAGTCCTGCTGTAGATTGTCGGTGCCTTGGTTTCATGGCTGGGTGACGTGTGATGCAACAGGAAGGAGCAGACTTTTTACTGGAAATCCAATAGAGTTTGGGCACATACCTTAGTAGTACAGATGAGTATCAAGTTCAGAAATACTGGTTAATAATTAACAACGTACTTCTTTATTCTTTCAATAGAAAAGTTACCATATGACTCATTGAGACACTGAGAAATAAAGTTTAAAATTTAAAATTGAATGAGTAGGATTTTCCATCATCGATAAAGTTCCAAAAATTAATTTGATACTTTGCATATATTGTCTCATTTATGCAAAGTTCTGTACATATATTGACTTTCACCAAATGAATAGTACTGCTAATATCAGTGTTAAGCATCTGCATGAATCTTTCCACAATGAAACCTCGATTTTGAATGTCAAGCCATTCACACATCAAGTTCATTTTCCTTACCAGAAATGACAAATATTCACTAACGTCAACAACAAAGTGAAAGATAAACATTTGCAAGATAAGAAGTTAAAAATCTAGATTTCTTGAGAAATTCACTGCCTTTTGAGGCAATCTGGTACATTTTAGTTGTTATGCTTTAGGGGAACTTTTCAATTATTTTTTAGCACAGTCCTGAACCACTTTGTACCAATAAAAACTATGACTCCCCACCCCACTTTCAGAGACACCAATAATTCTTCCAATGGGTTGTTGATCTCTTTTTTCTCCATCTTTAGTTTTATTATTAAAATAAATGGATTTTTTTTATTTTTTTTAAGTCAACAAACTTATTTTCAGCCACTCCCACACTGTCTTTTATTATTATCTGTCTCCTGTAGCCTTAGGCACCTATTTTTGTATTCATATTTAACATCATAATAGATCTTATCTAACCGTTTTCTTAAGGAACTTTTATGTGGCATCTGTTAGGCTGGAATGTTCAAAAATACTTCTGAAAGAAGTGCCAGCTCTTATTTAATGCCCCTAGGGAATCAATGTCTCTCTCTTTGGGGCACTTTTGAACATACCACCTGTGGATGCCACTTCCTGGTGTTTAGCCCTGCTCACTGTGCAGGTGAACACTTACATATCTTTTATTCTGAGTCAACTTTTAAAATGTCTTCCACTGCAATTTCTTTCTTAATAGTCTCTTGGGATCTGATCCAGCTACGTTACTAAGCATGAGCCAAGCTTTACAATGACTTCAGCAAGATTACCCTATGCTTATAGTTATTCATGAATTAACACGCTTTCCGAGATTGGAAATTTGATTGCGGTGATTTCATTAGATTAGACATTTGGCAGAGTTGCAGGCACAAGAGAAATTTGCTAATAAAATATTTTAAGTAGAACTTTTAAATGGTGAGTGAAAATAACAGCATTAGGCCCAATTTTTCTCCTTTAGACAATATAACAGAGTACATTCTCGGGATTCAGAATTTATGTACTATTTGTTCAATATTAGACATGTTGAAAATAAAACAATAAATGAGAAAGTGTGATATGGAAAGAAAAAGGCTTTAGCATATTTCCTAATATTAGGAAATACTACTACAATTCCAAATATCAAATTTAAATCAACTCTAGACAGTTAAAGTAATATCAGAGGTAATAAATGTAATAAGTCAATGCCTGCTTAAGTCAGCAAGACTGTAGTCTTAGAAGCATAGAGCTTAAAAATATTCACACTTTAGTCTTTCTTATAATATTCTGCACAGCACTGTTTCATACTACATGACAGCTGTATTAAGTGCTAATGAAACTTACTACAAAAAGAGTTCAGCACTCTTCTTCTTCATTAAAGCTCACTCAAATCAATTTTAATGCAGTATAAAGATTTGCAGGATGATATTCTGTCTGATAGAGAAGACAGAAAAGCAAGAGGAAGAGAAAAGAACTACAACATGACATTTAAAAAGAGTAAAGATCTGTATAGAGAAAGCGATACCCGGAAACACTGTGGAAACACTGGGAAAAAGTAAAGGAAGAGACATATACTGAAGAGTATAAAACAGGACGACACAAATTTGTAAAGGCTTGGCTTTTAAAAAGTATCTTTAAAATACCAGAAATGAAAATAAAAAGTAGGTAACAATGAAGTTTTTTTAAGTGTTCACCTTGTGCCATACTACTGGAAAATGCATTTAACAAATTCTGTAAATCTTCCACATCTTTAGGCCCATGTAACTACTAACTCCACAAAATGTATCTGCAGTCAGTGCAAATCAAAGAAGAATCAAGATTTTTTGTTTGCTTGTTTCAAATCACTTGTAAAGAATTTTTTGGATCCACTATTCACCTATAATATGTTATAGCATCCAAATATAAAAAGTGCAAATATTTCAGTGCTTTGAGCAGGTTTACACTTTTTTTTTTTTTTTAACCTGGGCACTTTTAATCATTTCTGAGCAATAAAAGTACTTCATTGAGATGCTTTGAGTCAGTTGATATTCAAATAGTATATCTGTATCTGAAACTATTCGATTTTCTTCATATTTCAAAAATTACTGTTACTGGTTCAAAAAGTAGCGTTATAGAACACAATATTGCACGATAAATGAAGTCCATGTTTGTGGAACAATGGATAACACTGGCTATCTTAATATTTTTCTGTTCTATTTGTGGTAATAGCCATCAATTTATCTTTTTATTTGCTACTTATTTATTATCCATAACATCCTGACACTGTTCAAACAGACAAATCTTAAAACTGAGGAAGTTTTCATTCACCAAAGACAGCACTATTTATGTTGCGTAACACCTCATTTTCAATTGGCTCTTGTTCAATTTTTCAACTCTGTATCAAAGCCAAAGCCTGACAGAGAAAGAAGAAAAGAAAATGACAACAATCTTGTCCTTAGACTTAGAGATTAAACATCATTTTGCTGTTAGACATGATGAAGTAAATTGCATTGCAGTTTTATGTCCTAGTGAATTACTAAACATGGTCTCAGCACAATGCCACCTCAGTTTTCCACAGGAGACACAGAAACTTTTTTTGTTGTTTATGTGTGTTTCAGAGATGGAAGGACCTTGGTGTCCTAAATACAATAAAGAATATTCATCTGTCATGGGCATTTTACCAGTGTAGCAGAATACAGCCAGCACTATCATGCATTCTCGCTCAGCTTTAAGAAATAATATCAGAGTTGTATTAAATTTGGAGGAGAAAGTATAGTGGCCTATATAATGTCTCAGATCTTTCTTTAAAAACAGGGAACTAAACAGCTTTGTGCTGCTGACAGCTAACAAGAAATTTCCCCTTTGATTCAACATTTGCAAATTCGGTGTGATGTTACTTGTAAATGAAATAACATTCAAAAAGGTGCCTCTTTAAATGGCTCGACTTGTTCTTCCAAGATACACATATATATCAAGATGTTTAACACATCCTCTCTAAACAGGGACAGTGCTGCTGTTATTGGACATTGCTGGGGTAGACAGAGAATGTTAGAGAGGCTCTTCAGTGACCAGTGGAGCTGATGATGTATCCTGGTTAAATGTAGAAGTTAATATCCTATGAAGGTGTAATAATATTAGTGTACCTGCAGTACCTGGGGGATGCATTTCTACATTTTTCTCATTGAGGAGACATTGTCTGAATACAGTCCAGTGAGAAAATGTTTTTCTTAGCCTACTGAAGACATCCCGTATGAGATCAAACTTTGCTATCCTTGGGTGCCTTGGTATATTTTAAATTATCCTAATATTCATTCTAATCCAGTCTCCCATTACACTCTTCACTTTCAAAAATGACCAAGTTAAGCCTTCACTTTTATAGAGCCAGATTCCTGCCCTTCTAGAACCATGTGCATCTATTTTATACGGGTTTATTTTATATGGATTTAAAATGCTGAAATAGTGTGGGTTCACAGGAGGATACAGAAACAGGTTTATGCACTGGTTTTGATTCACCTGGAATTTCACCAGGTTTGCCTTAAGTACAGGGTTCAAAGAAAATTTCAGTGATGCCTTCCAAATTTGGCTTGGGTGAGATCCAAAACCATAAATCCTTCATCCTTTGTACACATGTATTAGAGTACTCTCCTATGCTCTGCAAGGTGGTACACTCAGAACTCAGCCTAGGACTTTTGAAAGTTTGTTTGAAGCAAGGCCAGAATTTGGGGCTGTAATTAAACCAGAATTGAGGCAGATTTGGCCATAATTTGCATTCAGTTGTGAATGATTTGCAGAATCCTAGGAGGTGGTATGAGGCCTTACTGTTACTTTACTTACCAGCCATTAGCAGGAGGCGTGAAGGAGGAAGTCAGGTTGGTCTGATTCTCTCTGGTAGATGTAAATGCCCTTTCTCCCAGGCATCTATACAATGTTCTTAGTGAACTTTGTTTAGAAGAAAGGTTAGTCTTACACAGAAAAAGATAAACTTGGTTGCATCTGCTTTTGAATTTAATAAGGGATATCAGAATACGAGTTAAGATAAAATCCTGGAAATAATAAAGAATATGTTTTAATGACTTTCATTCCTTATTCCCTATCCTTTTGATTTGTTGTTGCAGCAATAAAACTCAGTATTTTTAAATATATAAACATATACTTTTGATTTTAGACCACATCTTTGACCGTCTCAGAATTAACATTTTTGTTGCTCCTGTGCTATGAGCTGTCTTTTTCTGTCTGTGGTTAGTACTCTTATTATACAATTAGAAACAGTGAAAGAAAGGAGATGATACTCTGTTCTGTAATACTTGTCCTTTAGTGCTAGATTCTGCCACTTATTACTGAATTACTTTAACAAATAGGTGTTCTTTTTGGACTAGGGCCTTCCACTGACATAACTTAGATAGATAACATTCAGATGAAGAGTTTTATTCAGCAGATATCCATTTTCCTCATTTTAATTTCAGCACCAGGCAAGCATGCACATATTTTTTTTACTGTATTTAATTTTAATTCTGATATATCCAGTTGAAGTCAAAAGGTATCTAGTCATTTTTTCCGGAACACTGATCCACACGCATGTTTTCTGTCTTAGCCTGTTTGAGCTTTCCATCACGAGAAAGCTCCATGGCAACTCAGTGTATGGAAACAGATGTGAGGTCACACAGAGCCTATGGAGTGAAACCTGAAGACAATGGAAAAAACTTTCAAGTCAATACACTCTGGTGATTTCCTCAGCTTCACAAATAAAAAAGCTTTAAAGACGTTTAATGCAAGAGTTCAGTAGACTTACATAATCTCTGAAAGGTTCAGTCAACATTTTTTGTATGAAAAGGTAGCGTTTCAGAGTACACACTTCTTTCTTACCTTCCCTTCTTCTTCCTCCCTCAGAGATCCTCTATTTCAAATTCATTTTAAGAATCTTCCTAGAATGGCTTGTTGAGGAAAACTGAAATGTGGGCTACAGAAAATTTTCTCCACTTAAAAATAGTAAAAGTTTCACAAGCAGTTAAATCTTATTGACTATCAAAGAGATAACAGACTTCAAATCACGTAAGCCACTTTTCTAAAGAAGCTGTATGTTCTTTCATCATACAGGTACTTTGAAGGTCTCACTGCAAGATCTCTTATTATTCAGAATATTCAGAAACGTAAAATGAGATTTAATGTTACCACTTATTAAGTCTGTGAATCATCTTTCAAAACCTAGTTTATATCCTGTGTGGTAGATTCTTTGCAACTGGCCAACAAAACTCACTCCCACCTGCAGCACTATTTAATTTCCTAAAATTGCATTTTTTACACAAAGGTAATCCGAGTTTAAATTTACATTTTGGTTTTATGTGCATTCTTGCACTTAATATGTTAAATTACCTGTACAGAAAAGATCAGAATTTGCCTATCTGTAGTTTCAACATAAGTATCAGTGATTTTATCTTTTTTCTGGGCTGCTTTGATACATGCTGAGCGTTTTTTCCACCTGAGGTCCCAGGTGTGTTTACATAATACTTACTTGACTTATGTTTAGCATCCTTAAAAAGTTTTAGGCAAAACCAGACTCCTACTCTTCTTTAAATCAAATGATGTGTCAATTGTATGACTGGAGCCTTGCATTTCAGATAAAAAAGATCGTTGCAGGCCCTTGGGTCAATAAGGAAGTAATATTTGGACTGGATGGAATTTATTTAGTGCAAAAAGACTGTGAAAAGTCTTTAAATTATTGAGATCTCTCTTCTAAAGTGGTCAGAAGCTACTTCTGTTACTTCTGAAGCAGTATGTTAAGAGTGAAGGAAGAGCAGTGACAGCATCACTGGAAAACTGTATATTGTCTCAGAGGTGAAGATGATACAGCCCTAAAGGGTGCAACAGGCATTAATATTAAGTCTGTACTGTTCACGTCAGGGCCACTCAGTTTCTCTCAAGAGAGACCTGACTGTGTAAATGTAATATACTGATGATCCCAGTCCCTCTGAGACCTTACCAGAGCTCCTAAATGTGTTGTCCCCACAAAGGATTATTTTCTTTTCACTAATACTCCAGTAACAGGAAATTGTTGTCAGATTTAATGTAGCTGTAAGCAATAATAAAAAGCTGCCAGTCTCACCTTATTTTCAAAAGAGGAATACAGAATTGTCCTGATAAGGCACAGGTTCTTTTCCTTTGGAATTCGTTTCAGGAGGTGGCTACTGATCTTCTGCACATCACTGCTAACACCAGTGCAGAAGTACAGGACTGTAAGGATGCCTTTGCACCCCATCATCTCCTAAGCCTGAAAGAATGGCAGAAATAAAGGAGTTCCATCACTTTATGAAGGCTGGGATGAGGGGTCTGAGCCACTTACCCAGCCCAGAGGCAACCACAAAGGAGTGATCCAGCTTTTGACTCCTGTTTCTACAAATAACAGATAATACTTAGAGAGCCTTCAGAGAAGCCTGGAGCTAAAGAAAATCAGTGATGTGCAAATTAAAAACATTTAGAGGAAGTGTGACTAATATAGATCAAAGGTAATTACATAAAAACAGACCAAATAACCCTGGGGTTTTGTCCCTTTAGAAAGAGAAGCTGTTCCTATATCCCACCAGTATTTGAACAAACTTATAGAGTTATACAGTTATAGAGTTATAAAGTTATAGAGACCTGGCAGCATAATGTCTCAGAGAATTTCTGAGCACATAGAAAACAAGTAGGCAGAAAACCTAGACAAAGACATTTTCTCGTCGAGTGTGCAATATCATAATAATTTTCTTCCTAGTTTTCCATATTTAGCAAGAAGTATTCTACCTTGACAGCATTTGAAGAGAAGAGCACTAAGAATATCCTCCTGAATAATTTGTCAATGGCATTCCAGAAGCAGTTTGACACATTATGTTGAAATTTGTGTATAAATAATGATCCCCAGGGCTTGCATTTTACTGACCATCTTCAGGTGATTTCGAAATAAGTAAAACAACAAAGCTGCTTCTCTTGTGCTTGTCTCGACATTTTAACAGGAGTTATTTTCTCTCAGAAGACACTCTCTGTACAGCACCTCACAGCAATGTTAGGCCTTTTAGAAAAGTGAGACAGGCAAGTCAGCTGTTGACACTTGGTCCTTTTTCCCCCCCGCACAAGTCAGCATGAACACAGTTTCGAATCTGTGTACCAAGTAGCATCTGAGGGAATGAAAAGGCACAGTTTATTTTCTAGAAATGTAAAGCTTCTGTACTAAGCCTATGTTAAGCCTCAGAAACCTCTAAATTAGCTGCTGAATGTTTCAGAAATGTAGACATATACATAATTTTGTCAGTCTCTAATGCTTATGAATAGACTTCCCAAAGTCTCAGCTGTTCATAGTTTTCATAAATGGCAAACAAATGTGCAACTATGTAACACTGAGATCTAAGTTAATTTTCCAGGCTGAGCTAAGCCGCTCAAGATGTCGTGAGCAACGACTGTGTGGGAAAGATGTAAAAACCCTGGCAATAAATGGCAAGATTCACTTTTTTGCAGAAGAGACCTTAAAATATGAAGATCAGTGTAAGCAAGATTCAGAAGTATTCCTATTCAGTGTTCAGAAAAGGGATTGGGAAGACAGAACTCTTAGTGTGCGTCATCTGCAGAGAACTGGGGGAAAACTTCAAAAAACAAGACTATATTTAGGGAATACATTTTATCAGTATTCAGAACAAAAAGATTAATTTTCAGCCTTTAAGGAGTGTGGGGAAATGAATGTAGATTTCTCAGGTTTTGACCCCACAGGAGCAGGGCAAACACTGAAGACCTTGGACAGCAAAAATAAAATGAAAAAGTTTTACTTCTTCAAACCTTGAGTTGCACTCCTTTTACTTCTTTTTCTGTTTGGAGAAACACTGTAGACACTCTTGTAACTGGTGGACCTGGTAATACTATCTGTTACAGAAATTGCCCTTTGCTTCCTTTGTAAAACTTTGTCTTCAACATTCATAACAACTTTGTGGAAATTCTTTCTTCCAGTGTCAGATATTCAGGTTTCTACATAAAACTTGATTTTTTGTTTCAGAACATTGATTTGTGGGGGAATACAGGAAAAAGGCTAATGTGTGGGATACAATTGCTAGAAGGAGGATAAAAAGAACATCTCCTGACCTTAAAAAATATGCTAGTATATTTTTTATTTTCTAGTGGTTTCTTATTTAAGAATGGAAACTTGAAGTTTTACAAAGATGAACTATCTCTGTGAGAGTTTTTTGGTGGTTGGTTGGTTGGTTTGTTTGTTTTGTTTGTTTTGCTATGCCTGTGCATGAAAATTGTAAGTTTCTTATGATTTTCAAAGTTCCAAGAAATGGATGAGAAGAGGATGTACTTGCTGCCTATAAATCATTAGATCAGCAGAAAGAGAGCTTTGTCAGTTTATAGACTCAGTTAGCCCAAGAAAGATGAGTCTATACTGACCCTGAACTCATTTTACCAGAAAATAAGATAATTGCTAACCCAGTCCATGTGGTCAAGTTTCTTCAACCAAAATTATCAAATATAAACACAGCCCAGCTAGAAAATGAAAAGCAGAAGCATTCTCACCATTCTTGAAAGGTTATCAATGGCTTCATTTCTTCATCAGCCCTGCCTCTGGGACCAGAGAACACCAACTGATGCAGTGGAAGCTTTGGGGGAAAAAAATTAAAAATCATCATTCACCCTGTACAAGTGCAATAGGAACAGGAGCAGAGGAATCTTTTACTTCTGTTTCTCCCACCAAAAAGGTAGCAGACGTATTTTCTCCGGTCCTTCCTCTGGAGGGCTGAGGATAGGGAAAGGAGGATATGCCCCTTTTATGCCTTGGAGTGCAGTTCTCCTGCATTCCCAGCAGATTAGGTGAAGTGATGGTGGGGTGTGAAGGGGACATGGGACAGGGAGCACAGGAGAAGGAAGAAGACTGAGGATGCTTACAGAGATCCTTGTTTTTTTACTAGAGTGAGGCTCCTCTGTGGAGAGGGTGATGCTGCAGGGAGCTTGGATTTCATGCTACTCTTTTTTGCCTTTATTCCCTCAGAGCCTATTGGTTGGAGTGAGTTGGGAGGCACTGATTTCTGCACCAGCATTTCCACTTGTACACTGGTTCCGGCTGCTGCCTTGTACCTATGTCTGAGAATGCTGGCACAGACAGCAAGGGGCAGAGCAGGCTGACTGCCCCGCAAAGTGTATGAAAGTCTCTCCTGTGAGCCATGCAGATAAATATGAATGCACAGTGCAAGACATGCAGTGACTCACACCCCTGGTGTGTGACAGCCAAGCAGACCTGTGTGAGCTGGCGATGAAGGAATCCCCAAGAATTCCTTATATTAAGCCAATTCTCCTTAAATTAAACCTAGCCTTTACATATTGACAACCTCCAGGCTTGAGCAAATCACAAACTGGCATTTTCCTGTCTGCAAGGCTGGGAACCATCAATAGCAACCTGACTACCTTACACGCCTCACAGGAGTATTGGACAGCTCTAGTCAGTGAAAGGAGATTTTGGAGGAAGTGTCACATAAACTCTAAGTGGTAGCACAGCAAGTGATGTGGTTTACAAAACACCTAAGTATAGGTTTTGTAAATGTTCTTCGGACGAAGTACATGCAAAGAATACAGCATTCTGTGAGCTAGACAATTTGCATCTATATATTTTCAGGAGCCTTCTCAATACATCCATCAAAAAGAAGCAAGGAATGTCTGTAAATTATTTTTCTCCCCTTCAGTTCATTCTAGCCTTCAGTCTTTTGTAACATAGCTAGCTGTTTCTGGGGTTAGAGGTTGTGAGGCTTGGCTGTTTGTTTTGGGTTTTTTTTCATGAAGCCTCAGCATCTTGAAGCAAGTGAGTATATATGAAGATACATCAATAAAGTGAAGCCACTTCACAGTATTTTGTTTCTTAACCTACTTGGGCTTGCTCCCTGTTCACGTTCAACTCTTTTGTTGTACTGTATTTATATTTAAGCTTTTGCTGTACAAGTTTTGGTGTCCCTGTCACAGAAAGTCTTTCGTTCTTTGTTTTCATGACATCTACACTGTGACTGCAACTCCTAGCCTTCTTATTAAAACAAATAAACTGTTTAGTTGTTTGTTGTTGGGGTTTTTTTCTGCAGGAAAAATATAGGAACTGAATCGACACTGCTAGGGACTTCAAACTTTGAACAAAAATTAAAAGATGCATGAATTCCTTATTTTTGTGAAAGTACATACATAAATAGTACAGATTAGCAACATTGACTGCAAAAGTAACATTTTCCATCACCCTTTTATATGTGGGTTACCTGTATTGTTTATTTTTACTAAATGATCTTGCTTGTATATTGAAAATGTTGGGAAAGAAATTTGAATACTATTAATACATATTGTCACTGATTTAGCAGTTTTGTACTTGAAATGGTGAGTCAGGAGCACAATATTTATTTGTCTATGTTGACACCAAACATTTGGTCTGGAAGACAAGGCAATATTCCAGAACATCTATTCCCCAAATGTGTTATTGCTTTTGTTTCTGAATTCTTTTTTCCATGCAAATTTTCTTCACAGCTGTTGCTTGTACAATTGGCTTGGACGCTGCTCAATTCAGAGAAATAATATTTTACAACAATTCATAATTCTTTCATCTTCAGAACCCAATGGATTTCTTTGTGTTTAGGCTGGGCTATTTTGTTAATAGTCCATGGTCAATAAATCACAGAACTCTCTTGTAGAAATAGTTTTCAGCTTGCATAGCAATGATTTGAAGAATTCATATATTTCGTTATTGTTCTCCTAATGATTTGTTTGTGAAGGGTGAATGCAATTTTATACATTGGGGTTGGTTTGGATCCTAATATAGGATAATTTTGCTAAATATTTTTATCTTATTAGATTTTTAAAACCATAATAACTTTTAAGTGTCATCTGGATGTAATACATTTTTACTACTTTTTGAAAGTCTTTTAGTATATAGAAGCAATATTATAACAAATCAAATTATTAATAAATGCTGAGAAATCTGATTAAAAGAATTAATGTTAATTTTTGTTTAACTAAACAAAATTTCTTCCGCTTCTCTTCTAAGTATCATGTTTCTTCTGAAGACTGGCTTATAAGATGTTCATTGACATTGAAAAGTTATGAACTTTGTTTCCAGTTTTGAGACACGTAATAAGCACGTCTTTACTGATGCTTGTGATGTTCTATAGAGGTAGCAAAGATAATGCTGAACAGGAAAAAAAAAAAGCTGGAAAATGAGCTTTTACTGAACCCTATTCTGTGTAACTCTACTTTCTGGTACTCAAACTAGCCCAAAAAATAGAGCTAAATTTGTTATTTGTAAACTGCCTCACAAGGAATCACTTTTAAAGATTCACACAAAGCCTGTTGGAGTCCATAGGCTGTTTCCTGATAATATGGTCCCTGAATCTTATAATCATAGAATTATAGAACCATTTAGGTTGGAAAAGACCTTTAAGATCATCAAGTCCAATCATTAACCTAGCACTGCCAAGGCTACCACTAAACCGTGTCCCTAAGCACCACATCTACCTGTCTTTGAAATATCTCCAGGCATGGGGACTCAACCGCTTCCCTGGTCAGCCTCTTCCAGTGCCTGACTACCCTTTCAGTGAAGAAGTTTATTCTAATATCCAATCTAAAACTGCCCTGGTGCAACTTGAGGCCATTTCCTCCTGTCCTATCACTTGTTACTTGAAAAAAGAGACTGACACCCACTTTGCTACAATCTTCTTTCAGGTAGCTGTAGAGAGCAATAAAGTCTCCTCTCAGCCTTCTCTTCTCTAAACTAAACAACCCCAGCTCCCTCAGCCGCTCCTTGTAAGACTTGTGCTCTAGACCCTTCACCAGCTTCGTTGCCCTCCTCTGGACACGCTCCAGCACCTTGATGTCATTCTTGTAGTGAGGGGCCCAAAACTGAACACAGTGCTCAAGGTGCAGCCTCACCAGTACCGAGTACAGGGAGACAATCACTTCCCTGGTCCTGCTGGCCACATTATTTCTGATACAAGCCAGGATGCTATTGGCCTTCTTGGCCACCTGAGCACACTGCTGGCTCATGTTCAGCCAGCTGTCAACCAACACTCCAGGCCCTTTTCCATCAGGCATCTCTCCAGCCACTCTTCTCCAAGCATGGGGTTGTTGTGACCCAAGTGCAGGACTTGACACTGAGCCTTGTTGAATCTCATACAATTGGCCTCATCCCATCGATCCAGCCTGTCCAGGTCCCTCTGTAGAGCCTTCCTACCCTCAAGCAGGTCAACACTCCCACCCAACGTGATGTTGTCTGCAAACAAAAAGAGGACTTTTATAGATTGCCTGTGTGGCACACAGGTCTGTTTATGCTGAGCTGCCCAGTCTCAGCTACAGCTTGAGAGAGCATTGGAGAGACCTGTTCACCCATCCAGAGCCTGCACGCAGAACACTTCAGAGCCCTGGGCAAAGTTATTCCTGGCAGTGACTGTGAGAATTTTTTTAATGCATGTATATATACAATTTTCATTTCTTCTGCTTTTCAATACGTTACCTAATTATTGGAGAGTTCATACTTTCCATATTCTTCCTTTGCCATTGTTTTCTTCCCATCGTGCCTAATTCAATATACTCATGCTAATTCACCCCTGTTAGTTCCCATCATGCTAATTCAATATCAGTATAATTCTGATTTATGATCCCATTTATGTTAGAATTGTAAATTTATGGCACCTCTTTATAGGTAATAGTCATACTACTTCTGATTTTTTTCATTTTGTTCCTTTTAGTTTTCTCAATGTATCAACAGCAAAGAAATCAGAAGCCATGAAAATGACAAAAGTAGTAAACAATTTTGAGGTTGCATTGCTGAATCAAACTATATAATGTAAAAAAGTTTGAATAAAATTCTGACATATTTTGCATAATCTCAGCTAGGAGAGTTCCAGTAGGAATTATTTTGCCTTTAATCATATCTGAAATATTAATATGTAAGTGCCCTCTGATTTGATTAGTTGAGTTTTTTCCCCTGAAATTGTCAGGCTTTTAATCAACTCATAACTTCACCAAACTATTGAAAGAAAAGGAAGATGAATATATAAACATATATAAAAAAATACATTTGAGAAAAGAGATTCAAACTACCTGACTTATCAGGAATTCCTCCTTTAAAGTGGAAGGATATAGCTGGTCAGGAATATTTTGACTAAACTAAAGGTGCTGCTACTGAAAGATTATTTTGTCACTGGTGTAAAGGAACTCCCTATTTCAGTGGCTCCCAGATAGAGGTCTGTGAGGCCATGGCAAGCAGACTACAGATCATTCACTTTTATACTGCTTTCAATTCTACTCTTCGTAATGAGTGCTCATGGCTTGTGAAATGGTGAGTAGTGATCTAAAATATTTCAGAGCCACTGCAGTATTTCTTTAGATATGCTATGCTATGCTAGATGTAGTTATCTGTTGGGAAAGATTCTTGCTGCCTTTCCCAAAAGATATAAAAAAAATCTAACGTCACAGCTCTTCAGGATTTTTCTTCTGCATGGTAAATCTAGAGTAGTGAAAGCTAGTGTCAAGGTTTTAATCTCAAACCCTAGAATTCATAATGAGTTTGAGAATAAAATAGAATTGTTTAGGATGTTAAATAGATTTGGATCCTTTAAATACCTTGCGTCTTGTTTCCCTAAATGCCCTTTATTATCCCTTCTATTTACAGTCTGTCTTAAACTGGCTTTCTGTTCATGAGTGTTTGTGTTATGTTCAGATTGAGTTAATTCTACAGTTAAGATTTTGTCCTTCTACATCAAAATGCTTAGGTAATTTTGTTCTGTTTTCCACCCTTTACTTCATTATTTGAATAAACAGCAGCTTTGTGCAACAAGATGTGTTCTGTAGAGAGCCAAGATGTTTTCTGTATCAGTTTTCATTTTGTTTCAGTTACAACTGGGACAACAGAAAGTTGTAACTCTGATCCATTTATTCCCGTTGGCTACTCTTCTAGCAGATTCTGCACTATAAAAACTGGAGAGAGAATAAGGAAAAACATCTTATTTCTGTGCTATTATATGGGGTCCTTGTCATGGACAGTAAGCTGCTGCGAAGAACTCTGAACATCTGGAGGAAGAGAGAGGAGTGAGTTAGAAGGTGACATGTTGCCTCAGCAGCATTCAGCCATTCTGCCACCTCCTCTTTCATGGAGAAGCCTTGATTCTCCACATGTAGAGGGTCATGTGGGCCAAATCCCCAAAGTAAGGAAAAGATGACTGCCACAAGCCTTGTTGTGCTCAAGCTTCTCTCTGTGGTCTTCAGAGCTTGTGTTGTGTGCTGAAGACCATAGGTATTGGATCCCACTGAGGAAACCAACCTGCAGCTCCAAGCTTAGCATTATCCACTTCCCTCAGCTGCCATCACACCAGATGGCCTCACTGAAGGTGACCTGCTTGAGGAGACCACCCCAGGCTCAGGAGGCGGAGCTGAGCAGGCTGCTGGAAAGCATTGTTGCTGGGTCCCACTATTTATTAAAGAGGGCAGACCCTAAACCAGCAAGGTCATCCTGCTGGTGGCCTAAGTTGGGAGAAGAGACAACCTGACAAGTTCAGGAGTCTCTGCACTTGAGTACATAGCAAGAGCATCATAGGCATGAGGACAGTCAGCTGAGGTGTTAAAGACCTACAGTTTTCACTGGAGAAGCTGTAAGAATAGTAAAAGAGGAGATGCTGTAATGAACAGTCCCATTCAATACTTTGTGTACTGGAAATCTACACAACTTATCAGTTAAAAAAAAAAATGAAAAAAAGAAAAAAAGAAAAGAAAAGAAGTATGAGCCTAAAAAGTTAATACAGGAAAAACCTGAGACATCTAACTCACTTTCTATAAAAAATATCTGTACACATATGCATATTTCTTTCCATCACAGAATAATGTTACCCTAAGTCTTTACCTCTAGCAAAGTAAGAATAGATTTGATTGGAGCTAGAGTTTAAAATAATATGATATTTTCTGCATATTCATGGCTACATGTGGCAAGTGGTATTGAAATAATTGACTTTGATGTCTCCATTTTTTCCAGTCTTTCATTGCATTTGTTAATTCTGATTTCGGCACTGAGACTCTAAAGCATGTCAAGTTTACCCACCAAAGGAGTTCATAAGTTTTGTCAGAA
Source organism: Platalea leucorodia (assembly GCF_965183815.1). Lineage (NCBI taxonomy): Eukaryota > Metazoa > Chordata > Aves > Pelecaniformes > Threskiornithidae > Platalea > Platalea leucorodia. Next base: position 103,668,274 of record NC_138824.1, read on the forward strand.
GAAGGGCCAATGGCTGCCAAATGTGGGAATATGCTCACTAGGTGCATCACCAAGCAGTCTCAATAAAGCCCAAAGAGATCCAGCCCTGTGTTAGCAGGATTTTACTCAGGAAAACCATGCCTGGATCCAATGCTTTAAAAACTGTATGCACTTTCCTTGCTTGAAAGGCTAAAGAAAGATGATGTCATTTGTGCTCTTAGCGCAAAGATGGCAAATGAATTACCAATATTTATCTCAAATAGTAGGCCTATGTGAAAGCTCCTTCCAGTTCAGATATTTCACTTCTAATCCCTTTTTACCAATATTTATTGGATTTTATTGCTGTCAGTACCCAGGGGTTTTATATGACTAAGTCCTCCTAACACTAATGAAGCTTGCTCAGGGATATTTCTCAATCATTGATACTTGGCCAGAGCCTATAACTTCTTGCCAAATATAGGATATCTAAGCAATTCAAAGATTAAAATTATTTATTCAGTTTTTTTCCCTTTCAATTATTCTTTCTCTTTATTCATCAAAAGCCACAAATGTTTTTACTAGAATAGAATCTCCATAAAAAGACGTGTTCATTACTTGAGTAATACATTCTCAGAAATCAGTGCAAGCAAAGGCAGGCATTTTTTCTGTGATAGCTTGGGACAAAAAAGTGTCAACAACATTATTGAACAGGTTTATTAAAGATATCAAACACAAATTCCACAATATAATCAATCCTTGATTACCTTTCAATTTGGATCCTGTTTTATCGGAAAACTCAGGTGATCTTCTCAAAATCTGCATTATAATGTGAAGATATTATTATATAGCTGCATCTGTTTAAAAGACGTATATTTTCTTCAACCTGTTCATCTTTTCATGAGACTGTAAAGAGTTGGATTCTTTATCACTGAAAGAAAAATGCCTACAGGGAATCTATCTATGTGAACTTCTGGAAATTACAGTGTCAGAGTGATAAAACTTTCCATTTTACTTTGCACCACAAAACAAGAAATTTCTCTATGAAGCCAAAGGTCAACATATTTAACAGCAAAATGAGTAAGCAGAATTGTAATATACTTCACCACTGGGTTTCATTACCTCAGGAGGTGACTGAAAGAAATTTTGCTGCTTAGCTCTTTGCAGTGGACTTGAACCAGGCATGTTAAAAGCCTGACTGTACAAAGTACGTTCACAATGCCTGCTTTCACCCTTGGAAAATTATCATGCTCTAAGTGTTTTGTTACAGTTACTTACCACTCGTGTCCAGGACACAGTGCCTCTGCTGTTGTGAATGCCAATGTAAAGTGGCATTGCAGTTAGTTAAGAGAAAGATACAGCTCTTTTAGCTAGGCACTTGGGACTATTGTATCCTAATAAATCAATAGAGCACCTGGAAGAGTGTGAAAGGCAGATAGTAACAATAAATGCTCGATTTTTAATTATATAAAGAGAGGTTCAATGTAAGCGTAATGCCTTGAGAGTCTGAGGATTTGTTTTAAGCTCCTCAGCAATAAGGTGCTTCAACGGATACTTTGATGGATTTGAATAAGCCTAAAGAAATCCTTAATGTACCCTTCTGAGGTTACCAAGGTGCTCTCTTTGAGATCTGTCAATAGTAACCTCTGCCAGACAAGCAGAGCCAGCTGCTATCTTAACTACATGTATTTGCTTAGGGTGCCTATACTTGGGAACATTGTATTGAGCTGGTTATCCTATTCAGAGTCCTTCTTTGAAACTGAATGAATTGCATTTGTTTGTTTGTTTGTTTTGTGGGTTCTGGAGCATAATGTTGTAGAAAAAAACTGTCATTCTTGCTGCAAATTCTGACATTGTGGTGTTTCATCATGTAAAAAATTCATATCTATAAGGTTAAAAAAGAACAAAACACTGCTAGGTGGGAGACTTTTAGCATGAGGACTGATCTTATGAAAGGAAAGCAACAGAGAGTTAAATGTGAAAGCTTGTAATATTTGCAGTGGTAGCCTGTAAGGAAAGGAAGCAAAGACACTTATCCTTAAACACATGGCAACACTTGAATTTTTTTCTTGTTCCAAACAACAAACAGAAGAGTGGAAGGATGGTGCCTATCTGGCATAATATCCCCTGCCCTATGATTTTGTTGGCAGTCTAATTGCTGCAGCTGACATCAATAGCAGGTCAGGTAGCTTACAAAAGAAGACCACTGAATCTTGGCAGTCTACCCAGCAGTAAGGACATAGACGTTTCTAGTTTAATTAGTGAAATAAAGTAGCAAACCACTTGTTTTCCCCAGAGAACCTTAGAGTGAGTGACTCATCAGATCATTGTTGGAGCTTGCGTCGTCATTCACAATTTGAAAGGTTGATGACCACTATGCTTTTGTGTTCCATGCTCTACTGCTGGGAACAGCAACTTAATTCCCATAAGAATGTTGTTGAAGTATTCTTACGGAAACAGGCAAATAAAAGGGAACCGCTATCTTAAGTTTACAAAAAGGTTGCAGGGAAGTCTTTCTGGAGATTCATTTCTAAAGAAAGCAAAGCAAATAAACAAACAGCTCCCACACACACGTACACTTCATTCTTCTCTTTGTTTTACCATTTTAATGCACTGATATTTAAGAGGAAGAGTTTTTACAGAACCAAAGGGCACTTGGAACTTTAGGTAATTTTGTTCAGCTGAATTTCTGCCAAACTGATTTTCTCCTTGCAGATGAGGAAAAAAAAAAAAAAAAGGAAAAAGGAGTTGCAATGTGATTCTGATCACAGGAGCTATTTGTGGGTTGTAGCAATCTCTCTGCTTCTCTCAAATGGTCCTGTTTTATAAAGTCACACTTCTGAGAATTTGTAGGCTAATGCCCATTTTGTTGCAGTTTCTTTTTTCCTGACAAATAACTACATCATCCCACACAGTTAATTTCCTGCTTACAACATAGTTGTGGTGATGATGTGATATTTTGTTTCAGCTGATATTTGCTAGGTAGGTATTCACACAGTGAGAGAACCAGAGTAAATATGAAATAAACCCATAAATATGAAATAAACCCATACCATAAGATTCACGTGAAAAGTGTACAAATTTTGATACAAAGGAAGAAATATAGTAAATTATAGCTGCTGTATTAATACTTGCAGCAGATAATAAGATTTCTTTTATATTTAGAGGTCAATGAAGCAAAAGATATAGCAATGCTACACATACTATTGTCTAGAGAACTAGGTCACTTTGCTAGCAAAAAATTAATGGACTGCTACACTTGAATGGCTGGCAGAAGTCATGATAATTACGCTGCTCATGTAAACAAGTTGATTTTTTTTTTTGCAAAATCATTACGTAGTGTTCTTAGAAACATTTTAGTTTAAGATACTAATATCATAAAACAATGAATGAGACCTATGGGTTTGCATCCATGATGCAGTTGTTTCTTGTGAATCAGAGTCACTGAGGAGGTCAGGACATGGCAGTCAGTTCCCAGAGTACCTGCCATGCTCTGGCAGGCCACCAGTCACCTGCAGGTCACAAGGTGAGTGACACTGTTCCAGAGAAGTCTTGCCCACATGTACATTTTTAATATAAAATAGCTTTCCTGAGTATTACAAGATTAGGAGAGCCTTGGTATGATCATTATTATTCACATATACTGGCTCCAAACAATGTAGTTGGCACGTGGCAAGGGAGGTAAAAGGCAGTATGCCTGTCTCAGGGAATATTTGCAGGAGGTCTCCAGGTGGCATCAGTAAGCAATGTGTGCAACAGATGATATGTAAGGCCTAATTTGAGACACAATACAATCAATCAAGTACATTAAACAAGGACTGGAACTCTCATTTTCACTGAACAGGAATATAAATTGATGTAGCTGAGCCATGAATTAACCAGAGAGAGAGGAGAGAGAAGAAAAAGAAGGAGTATCGGTGCCAAGTATTCTGTTGTTGTCTGGTAAAGCCAGTGTTTTCACCTAAACAACTGAATTATACTACCTTGAAAAAGAAGTATGGTATATTACAACGGCATCTGCAGTCAGAATCAGATGCAACCTGAGTGTCATAGTACACAAGTGCAATGGTCCTGCAGTTGCAAAGTTGCAAAAAATCAGTGTTCAAGCTGGTCACCAGTGTGCAAGTGGTAGAATCATGGCTAAGAAAAGAGAAAAGCAGTTTCACTTATACCTGGACCACATCATCTTTAATCTCTGTAATCCTTACAGTCAACTGATGTTTTGATTCAAGTTACTGGCTGCTGCAGCTTTGAGAGAGATGGGTTTATACGTCCTTAGTGTATTATTACACATTGTGTATTTAATACACAAAGCTAAGAGAGCTGCAGTTACTCATCTGACAGGTATGAAAATTACATTAGCATTCCTTCCCTGCATGCCCTCAAACTGTGTCCTCTGTTTTTTTACAAGGAAAGCCAATGTTTTACTAACAAAGTCATTCTGAGGTTACAGGTCAATGATTTAACTGTCTCCAAATCACTCCCCCGGTGATCTGCGTGACTAGCTCGCCTGTTCACGTGAGACAGTTTAGAACCATAGGTTACATTTTAATGAAAAACCTCTAACTTGGTGTTTGACCTCAAATTGATGATATACTGCTTCTGTGGGAATAAAGCAAGTATCATCTGCAGCTTTACCTTCATTCTTGATAACAGCTGCAGACAAATAGACATATTTTTAAATGGCAATGGAGTACCCTGAATGCCACTATCACTAAACACTGACAGCTTCCAGAGAGTTCACAGGAGAAGAAAAATCTTTGTGCAGCTAAATGTAACTAAAATTATTTATGGCTTACCATCTCTCTCTGCATCCTGTGAGTGTGCGTGGACATAGGGATGCAAATGCAGAAACCAGGAAAAAACTTTGTTTTCCCTGATACAAGTGCATGTAGAGGCTTCCTGGTTTGCATTTAAAGATCAAACTAAGGGAGGAGTACATTGTGCCTCTTTTCTACTGGTCTGAGGAAGAAAATTTACCCCTCGGTTTCCCTTGATTTTTGATTTGTGTGGCAAGAATACTCCCTGAAGTAGTAACTCACTTTAACTACAGCTTGAATTGATGGTGGCCTAAGATATATGTTAAAAAAATGGATATAGGCAGCCAAAATACAGCTTAGCATTGAAGAGCACTACAGTGTTTGCTACTTGTTCTTGCCAGTAATTCAGCTACAGGGATACAATGAAAACCCTGTTTAAAAATATTGTTAACAACTGGAAGAAAACACTCTGCCTATGTATATACCCAATGGGGCTCATCGCTGTGGTATCTGACTGCATTTAAACACAGGAGGAAGTCATCATCATTATTGAGAACTGGAAGAACTAGGAAAATACCTCATAGCTAATAATTTTAAGAGATACTTTTAGCACTGCTTTTGACTGTGAATGGCCAATGTGTGCAGAACTAGGTCTCTGCAGGGTACGTACTCTTGACATTATTTGTCAAATATATTGTGCAAATATATTTTGGTCAACTTGAGAGGTTCGTTGTGACCATCAGAAATGTGAGGTTTTACAATTGGGTATGAATCACTTGTTGTTGCTTCTATTTCTTGATTGGATGAGAATAATTTTAACATTCAAATTCTCAGAGCCAGTTCCAACAAGTTCAATATTAAAATGTGAAAATATGACCCATCATTTTGGTAAAATGTCCAAAGATTAATTTTTGACTAATGTCAATAGCACAAAAATATTGGTGGTTTCCTGAAGTTTAACATCTGACCATTAAAATATAACTGGGTTACCCTACTTCATTGGGATGTTAACCTAATGGAATGACTTTAAGCTAACCTAGTAGAAACTGTTTATATGACATACATGCAGCCTTTTCATCTGTCTTCTGCAGTCTCTGTACCTCCCAGAACACAGTAACTAATTTGTTGTTATATCTATGAAAGTAATGTAGAAGAGGAATAGAAAGAGCAAACAGGTAGCAGAGAGAGCAACACTCACCAGCAAAAGTGACTCTCCATATGAGGGGTACAATATCTAAAGTTTGAAAGAAAAAACACAGCTGAAAGCTAAGTCTTAGAATTATTTACTGCATTCTGCAGCCTTTTTTTCAGACCTGAAGTAACTTCCATGATAAGGTATATGTGCTGGGATGACTGCAAAAAGGAAATCTGCACAGAGAAATATTTCTAACCTTCACCACAGTTTATAATGCAATCACTTCAAAACCAATGAGAGGAAAGAAATCATTCCCAATAGATATAAGCATAGAGATTAGTTTATTTTAATACCAGAAAGCCTAATACTCTGAGAAATGTGGAGGTCAGAGTTCTTGGGCTACCAATTAAGTGAAATACAGGATACAAGTTGTTATAAACAAATTTCTGGAGTGACGGAGTACACTGACAGAGTATTTGAGATGTGTAAATCATGTATTTGGATTTTCAAGTAGGCAACTCAAATGGCAAATTTCTCACAACTGAAGGTTCATATCTGGTAGAGCATTGCAGTACCACAGATAGACAGCAGCCCTGTGCAGTAGCCAGCATGTGATGTCTGTATGTTCTAAATCACAGTTATTTCGTAATATCAGAAGAGGATGGACTAACAACCCAAGGACCAGTCATAGGTAACAAATTCCTTTCAGATACAGCTACGTGAGTTTTGTGGTGTGTATGTGTGCTGCTCTTGGGTAAAACTAAGTTGACTAACATTGCTCTCAAAATTTTTCAAAGCAAAGATTCACCACTTTAGCTTTCACTATGTATAGACCTTGAACTTTCAGTACTAAGGTGCTTTTAAGATCATACAAATAGAGAGAAATATCAGCCTGGAATTTTTATCCTGCTATGTGAATGAGAGGAGAGGATATTTGGAAAACCTGGGCAAAGATATGAAACCATATGCCCAACATTATCATCTGTGAATGATCTGTTTAACATGATGTTCTCCAATGGGTGTAACAGTTCTGATTTTATATTATATGATTAGCTACTATTTTTTCATATATCTTCTGCCTTGTGTCATGCAAAGAAGGGAGGAATTGCTATGACCAGATATTTACTCTTTTCTGTTCTTTCTGGTTGCTTATAGTGTGCTGCCAGGGTTGTTTATTTTTGTTGTTTGTTTTTTTCCAGTGCTGTTTTTAGTTAAGAAGATTAATTTTCAAAGCATTTTACAGGTAAGCTTTTATTTTTATAGTCTTGTAGGAGCTAGAAGGATATTATTCACATTTTTAGTAAAATATTTGAAACACAAAAAGAACTAAGAGAACCACTTAAGTTTTTCACCTCTTAGCATTTTCCTACTCTATCTTTTACTTGCTCTTCATCTTACTGCTATTCTTGCTATCCAGGCTCCACTTCTCCAGTTATTGGGTTGAACTTGCCAAGCAATGTTCTGCCAGATTATGCCTGTTACCAGAATCCAAATGTGTGATGGGAACCTGCCCATCCTGAAGCACTGGTGCTCTGAGAATTACAGCTTCACAGTTTTTGCAACATGGACTGTTTTATGAAGATCTTCTCCTTGATTGCTGCCAGCTCTTCAACAAACTATGAACTAGTTACTGTTCTTTCCTGAAGTCTCAGGATTTTGTTCCCCTGGCCAAACCATAGGTGAGGCTTGCAGGACTGCTGTTATATTAGGGCATTGAAACAATTACCTATAGAAACTTCAAAATGTGTTACACAAATACCATATCATTAGATATTTTGAAGCAAGTTCTGATTCGGACAAAAGTTATTGCAGAATCTAAGATCTAGACACTTGTTTCCTGTATTTCCTTACTTTTTCCACACAGTCTCATAGCCTGAAAAATCGTAGTTTAACTGATCACAGTCCTAATTCACTAATCCCCACTCTTAGATAGTTCCCTTTCTCCCTCACCCTTTAACTCTTTGATAGATAGCTCATTTGTGCCCTCTTCCCACATTTGTTCTCAGTCTTAGTCTTCCTGAATCTCAGTTTCTCCCAACACATTAATTACTACTTGCCCACATCCCACTTTCTGTCTCCACTACAAGCTCTGTTTTCTATTTTGCCTCTGTCTGGTTAGCCTATTTCTTTTCCTCCCTAATGCCAACTCTTGCTTCTAGTCTTTCTGGATCATATTCTCTGTCCTAACTGCAGTTCCAGGTCTTCTAAAAATTTCTTTTCTTTCAAAATTTGCTTTTATTCCACCCTGTTGAAACACGTGACAGAGAAACTGAAAAGGTGGAAGAACCTGAACTTCAGTTGTGGCCAAGATACAACACAGACCAGCAGCGCAAAACTCTAAGAAATTCTTCCTGAGCATGAACAAACTTTTTAAAAACATATGTCTTTGCCACGATGTAGACATTTTCAGAGGCTAGTAGAATATATATGTTTGACAGCTTATCTTCCTTTGTCATTTCACAATTCTGCTCCAAACCTCTGAGGGGTTTGAGCTTTCAGGAAAAGGGGTGGGTTAACAAGGGAGAAACCCAATGTATTTCTCAGAAAAATTTGAATCATATGGTTTGCATTTCCCAAGGCATTCAGAAACCTGCTATGGAAACATCTTTTCAAATGGTTTGGTAATATTCTTAAGACATGAAAGTGGGGTCTTCTGTTGGGTAGTATTGGCCAGCCTTAAAAAAAAGAGATGCCACTAGATTCACCTACAAATAGTCAGAGGAAGGTTTTAATTACAGAGTCACTTGTCATAATTTGCCCTTGACAGAATGCTACGGTGGAATTATTACCCCATAATTTGTGGTAAACTGCTAATACATGATTAGTAGAAGTGAACTGTCTTTCTTTGAAACTATCATCTCCCTCCACACATGCGTAAAAACCCAACCTAACTAGGAAATGCAAGATCAAACATCTGTGGAACAGATTTTATGCTGCATTCTCCTAAGTTGTGCTTTGTTCAAGCATTAACTACACTACATGAATTCAATGTTATGTAACCTCATAAAAATACAAGAAATAAAACATATCACCCATGTATAAGCGGTGGTAAGCATCCGTTAAATCTCTGTTTAATGGATGTTCAAATCATTGTGCTAGCTGTTTGAATCTGGTCTGTGTTACATCACTTACTTAGTGACAATAAATTAAGTTGGCTGCAAGGTGACACTTTTAAGAGTTTATTAGATCATTTTTCAGGGACTTATTTTAGTCTGGTCTTAAATAACTCAAATTAGTGCTCATCAGACTAGTGAAACAAATAGGTTTTCCTCATTGGCCAACTTCCAGTTTTATATTCCCTTCATCCTTTGAATCTTCTGAAATATGTCTCAGATCTAGAGAAATATTTTTATGACGGGATGCCAAGAGTAACTGTGAAGGAACGCAATAGACTGGTTTTAATATGGCTACTGAAGAGAAAGGGTCTTGTTATTTCCATGCAAAATGTTTGCCAAGGAGCAGTGAGATTAGGATTAAGAATTGACACAGCTAGAGTTGTTGGAAATCACCTTATCTGCACTGGAATTTTTCAAGTTTCATTTACTCTTACTGATGGATATAATGCATAATTATGGGTATCATGTCAGCTGAATATGACTACATTCCAAGAATCTGATGCAGATGCAAGGAGTAACACATTCACAGCAGCAAGGACCACAAAAGGGTCAGTAGGTTTGATTTGTGTAACAGATGGCATTTACAAGGATGAACTGACAGCTGGACTAAGTATCTTCAACAAAATAATTTAAGAGAAATGATAGATTTGAGAGCTTTGAGAAGTAACTAGGAAAAAGAAAAAAATCAAAGCACACAGCCATGGTTCTATGTTACATTAATGAGCTCCTTCATTTGTTGGTAAAATTGCCCAGGGGGACATGTCTATGTAAAATGGTTGTTATCTTTTTAAATATTGCCAAAGACCAGGAAAAAAAACTATGTGAGGAATGCAATTAAGGAGGAACAACTGTTAGGATTATCATCACAGAACTTGATGTTTTGCTTTGTTAAGAAAGATATTAATGACTTTGAGTCACCAAGGATATCATCATCTTGTTTGGAAAGGCTAGAGGAGACCACCTCCTACAACTGATTTATTTTTTATAGTCTTTGTACTTCAGAAACAGTCAAACGATAGGCCATACATATGAACTGAATAAGTGTGCTTAAAGCAATCTATCTGTAGATAGGTTAGCAAGGAATCAGGAGAGGTAGACCCAGAGAGCATCCTTATGTCTAGTGGCAGTAGCCCAAGTCTTTTCAGTGTCTGAAGCAGCTAGCTGTGGCTGAATCAGAAGTGGTGACAAGAAGCCTCAAAATGCATGCAGCAGCAAATCCAGTCAGAAGGATGGTTGGGTGAATTTGTCCATGTTGGTTGCGGGAAGAAACTCTTTCTACCCACAAATCAGTTATTTTAAACTCTTCCTCCACTTTGAATTAGCCTTTGTGATATCTCCGTGTCTCAAATTTTCAGGGACCTCTGAAAGGCACTCTACCCAAAGTATCTTACTGTACAGGCATTGTCCTTGAATTGCAAATGATTAATGCTTGTTTGTATAGCTGCTAAGTAGGAAACAGACATCAGGAGCATTATTTTGTTCAGGATATTGCTTGTAGCTCATTCAAAGGAAGAGGAGTTTCACCAGAAAAAGGGAGGGCAACCTGGTGACTTCAGAGATATACAAATGAAAACATACAATTTCTGTTGGGAATTTTTCCTGGAAATCTTTAATAAGTTTATGCGTTCTAAGTAGTAAAGGGAATTCCCTGCTTCCCCCCAAATGGAGAAGTATACAGATGTTTAAGGTGTCTGCCCAAAAGACAGAAAGGGTAAATGGTTTAAACAGACAGATGTTACAGACATAGCAAAGTAGAGAGAACAGAAGAAAGAACAAGAAGGGAGAGAGGGCACAAACAGATATGGGAGAAAAGAAACATAAATCAAACAGAAGATAAGGAAAAGATTTATGGACATTGCTATGGCAAGGAGTAAAATAGGCTAGAACCAGGGTAGTAATAATATGCCTGTGTAAATAATGCATGATATCCAATCAAAGGAAAAAGAATGGCTGAAAGTATTAAAGGTGCATGAAGAGGAAATTAAGAATTTCTTGGATTAGTGTCAGTGCAACATGCCTGAAACATGATAAAACCCCCTAAGATTTATCCCTTTTAAGCAGCACTAATATACCTATCATACTCTATGTGATGACAATGAAAATTCCAAGTGATAAAGCTGATTTGTATTTTTGTTTTCCTGTACTGCCAGCCAATTAAGGTTTTCTAACTTCTGGCACAATTCAGCTGACTTATCTTCTCTGATTATATGCACTGCGTATTCAAATAAAAGTATATCTAGCCTAAAAACATAAAAAAAAAGCATGCTTCTTCAGTCATAACATATTCCCCCATATAGCTGTTGGCATTTATTTGCTTCAGTTTCATTAAATATACTTAATACTTAACAAAACAACAACAAAAAAAACCAGTACAGTATCTCAAAAAATATGTGATATCTTCTGTTCATCATGCTGGATTGTTTTTATTCTCAAAAACACAGGGATGATTGTTAATCAACATTAATTGCATATTATTTACAGGCTTATTCCACTTTCTCAAACTACCCTTCAGCCAGCTTTGCCTTTCACAGTGTATTTATGGCACACTAACTGTGTATTCAGAATTACCAGTCTGTGCACATGTAAGACTAACATGGAGAATATTTGGCCTCTATAAAATAAACTAATGGAATATTAAGCTAAATAATGGCTACTGCCCTCTAGTATTAGTCTTTTCAACCTTTAATTTAATAAGGTACTTTCTTCCAGAAGAGGCAGAAATCAGGGACCTCACCACATCCTTTGTTGCTTTTACACTTCAAGAAAGAGACCCTTGAAGATACTGTTTTCTTTTAAGTAAGTGGCCTGCCTTGCCTAGTCACACCTGGCCTGCCCTCCTGAGCAGTCTAGATTTTTCTTAGTAACATTAATGTAATTCTGTCAGTATTAATCACAATAATTTCATTTCTCTCTCACCTTCAGTAATAAACTTTTCAACAAAACTATTCAAAAGAACTGATTTGGAGAGTCAACTATGTATATAATATCATAGAGTACATGGTTTTCAAACTACCCAGAGTTAAATGCTTAAATAATACTCCCTCTGGAGCAAAATTTCAACTCCTAAGTAAATGACAATGAATAAAACTGAGTTACTTACAGCCATTCTGGTATTAGGTGGATCTGGGTTGATAAATTTAAATATTTATATGTAGAATTACACAAGCAGTCAGGCTGGAAGGGACCTCAGGAGGTCTCTAGTCCAAACTCCTGTCCAAAGCAAGGTCAAAACTGAATTCAGACCAGGTAGCTCAGGGTGTTGTCAGTCAAGTCTTGAAAATTTCCAAAAACGGAGTCTGCACATACTTTCAGTAGGGAAAATGTCCTCCTGATGGAAACTTTTTTCCTTATAACCTCTCAGAATTTCCCATTTCAATATATGACCAGCGTCTGCCATTCTCTCACCATGCTCCACTGAAAAGAACACCATCTCCTTGATGAAATCACCACAACTGATGGGAGGATGGCCAGGAGGCTCCCCTGCAGCAGTCTCTTCTCCAGGCTAACAAGCCTTTTCTCACTGAGCAAGTGCTGCAGCCCTGAGTATCTTGGTGGCCCTCTGTTGAAGTTGCTTCAGTGTATTGACACCTTCATATATTGGGGAGTGGACACAAAACTGAATGCGGTACTCCACATTAAAGAGGAATAATCATACTCCTTGATCTGCTGGCTGTGCTCCTATTAATACATCCCAGGATGTTGTTGGCTGTCTTTGCTAATGCTGCACAGCTAATTCATGTCTGGTTTCCTGTTCACAAGGACCCCTGTTACCCTTTCAGACCCTACCCAGGCCCTAGCCTGTACCATTGTAGGGGTTTATTCTGTGCCAGGTGCAGCACTTTGTATTTGTCCTGGTTGAATTTCATAAAGTTCCTGTTGACCCATTCCTCCAGCTTGCCAAAGTCCCCCTGGCCCTGCCCTTGAGCAGATCATCTATTACCCTCAGCTTGGAGCTGTCAATCAACTTGATGGGGGCACATGCCTTCTCCTCCTCTATATCACTGGCAAAGGTATTAGGCAGAACAGGTCCCAGAACTGACCCTTGAGGAACTCCACATGTAACAAGCCTCCAGTTGGAGGACTAGTCTTTAATCCCCTACACTTTGAGACCAAAAATCCAACCAATTTTTCACCGTTATGTTTCATCTCTAGAAGATGTTACTAGGTTAATCCTTGTGTGGAAAATAAAAAAAAAAAGAAAGAAAAAAATTAAAACTAGAAATTGCTTGTGGATTAACTGTGTTTGGAAAGGATATCAGCTGCACAGTGCTGATAAGTTATGTTAATGATATGCAATATAATGCATTTAATGTTACAAGTAAAATGAAGCTAGTGCATGACTTCAAATGTTTAGTATCAAGAGAGGAAACATTTTCTCCCTTGTTACTCTTCCCTGGTACTAGGTAATGTTCCATTACTACTTTATCTACAATTTTACAGGAACAATGCTAATAAAATCAAAGATTTAGCAGCTAGGCAACAGTTCAGGGAATGAAAGAACTAGCACACCTAGTTTTGTTCAAGTGGAAGCCAGATGTGCCTAAACAGCCAGTGGCCAGGCATACCTAGATTTACCTGTGTTTTGTAGTTTCACCCATAGTACTTACTGGGTTACTGAGATTAAAAGGCTCACCATGTGAAAAGAAAAACCAGTACTCTCTACTGTTGGGACTTTATTCCAAGTCTTGTGTAATATCAGTGGACGGAGGGCTAATCTTTATGCTCATCTCCAGAAGTTGAGATATTTCATGAAGATCCTAGTTTTCATTTTAATCAAAAAAATGGGGAAAAAAAAAACACTTATGCTTTTGATCTGTGTACTGACACAAAAAAGTCTAAAGTAATGACCAGATGGTACTTTATCATCTCAGAAATAACCACACAAAGAAAAAAGAGACCACAACATACCTTTTTAAAATTCTGTTTCTTTTTCTTTTTAACACTCAGGATTTTTAAGGCAGGATTTTGATTATTTTGAAGCTTCACTTGTGATTTTCAGTGCTTATGGCTGTCAATTTTTGTGAAATGATTGAAGATGGAAAATGAAACCCCAAATATAAAGTCAAATTTGAATATGGGTTAGCCTACCAACATCACTGTCAAAATCTAGTGATGGTTGAATAAGTTCTGATACACCTGAACTTCGTTCCATACATCAAATGTGAAATTAATCTTTTGTGGAGGAACTATATTACAATGTTTGGTTCTCTTTTTTATTATTAAATTCATATTCGTTTACATTTTCCAGTTAGAGCCAGGTCGGAGGGAGAACTGCCAAAATACATAAAAGTATGGGTTCTTATGGTATTTTTGGCCTCATTTATCCTATTTTAGCGCTTTAGATCAGCTGTAATGGATTTATATTTCTGTCCTTTAACATTTCTGTGGTTTTACTCCCAATTTGCAATTCTTCTACAGATTCATTTTGGACCACTTGTCCTCTCTCAGGATTTGTCCATTTCTGATTGGCTTACTTGCCACAGTATCTCACGTTACATACGGCATGAACATATAATAAATATTAATTCATTTACAAAAATAGATACAGGGGAAAAAAATCATTTTTACCATAGCTTCCTGACTTCTCTACCCTGTGTCCCCTTGATGACTCTCACCTCCTCAGCAGCTCAGATCTGATGAAGTACTTTCACAGAAGTATTCCTTTTAAAACCCAGCTGTTTATTTTGGCACGTTGGAGAAACAGGAATCTGGTTCTTAGGAGAGGAAAGACTAACCACATCACAGAGCCGATCAGAAGGACTGCCAGCTGCACTGTGGGGCAGGCCTGTAAGCCAATCCCCACGCTTGCCTCCACTTGTGCACACAATTTACCTGCAAACTGTCTTGGAGTTAAGGTTAAGGAAAAGCATTAAGAACAGAAGAAAAAAAAAATAAAGAAGGAAGAATAGCTTCTTATAAATGATATCCTGAAGTTTTTATGGAAGACTGAAGAAGAATACTTTTATAAAGTTCTATACTTTAAGTGATCTCAACTCATAATCAAAAGACTTTCTAGTCTGGTCTATGCTAAAGCATTTTGGCAGGTCAGCACTCTAAATTCTGTATTTTTCATACAGACAGGGAATTTTCTTTTTTGTTATTTTGATAGCATGCTTTAGAATCATTGCCTGGCACAATTTGCCAGCTTGGGTAAAGTGTAGGATGTTTAATGCACTCAACCCAGACATGCAGTGTTTGAAAAGAAGCTCTAACTTGAGTAGACAGATGCACTCACGGCATTTGGATACAGCTAACCAAAACAACTCAGGGACACATTCTGGCAAGTGAGAGATTTTGTCTGGGAGCTGTACTAAACACTAGTTTTGCTGGATTCTATTCACTTTAAATAGTGAAACTGCTTCATAGTTTATTTAGCAATTTCTCTTATCCTTGTACAACATGTGTTCATACTAATGTTGAGGCAGCAGTATTGCATTTCGTTTTAATAACCAACTGTTTTTCTAAGTCTTGTTTTAACATACATGGCATACTCACACACACTATTCATTGCCCACTGCTCTGCTTCTCAGTAAGGGAAACTCGTTCTCCCAGACTCTGCAGATTATCACATCTGTTTTTACGTCACATAAGGAACAGTCTTTTGAGGATTTTGAACCCAGAGGGATCCTGACTTTTCAGCCTTACCAATGCTAGCTGTGTCATACACTGCCACAAATGCAACAGAAACAAATACCCTACCTGGTAAGGACAATAGCTGACATCTGAAACTTTGCAGAGATTTAATTAAGTAAAACTAACAAGAGAATTTTCTGAATTTGCCTTTGTCAAATCTATGGAGATATCTAAAGGAGATAAAAGCTTTTTTATCAGTGAGCTTTTTTATATTTCTGAAGTTGATTTTTTTATTTATCTCAATATTCTTCCTGTGTGGCTACACCTTGTTGACTGAGGACTTGTGTCAAATTTAGATTTTTAGCTGAACTACTTTGGGAAACAAATGGCAAAGTGATCTTCAACAGCCTCGTAAAGTGCTGCTTAAGTGAGGTGAATAGGCAGTAATGAATAGAGAATGTTAGCAGAGGTAGGGGAAGTGAAACATTACTAGCCTGTTATTCCAACCTCTGAAAGTGAGTCAGAAGCATGTAAATCGGGGTTTGGGGACCAGACATGAAAATATTGCCATTTTACCAGTGACGGTACGTTAAAAGAACAAGAGCATAACCTATTTTATTTAAATCTGATTGATAGGCAGTCAGCAGGATCATTAAAGTTCTTGATGGCTGTGACATTTTGCTTAGATGCCTATGGGTGTGGGATCTAGCCTAAAGCACCAAGCACTCAAACTTCTTAAGACATGGAGCACTTCCAGGTAAACCACATAAGGTGAGTCTAGCCAATGGAAGAATCATGCTTCCCTGTCAACCATCTCAGAGTATCCTAGTGTGCTGGTTTCGGCTGGGGTACAGTTATTTTTATTCATAGTAGCTAGTATGGGGCTATGTTTCGGATTTGTGCTGGAAAGTGTTGATAACGCAGCAATGTTTTAGTTGCTGCTGAGCAGTGCTTACACAGAGTCAAGGCTTTTTCTGCTTCTTGCATCACCCCACCAGCGAGTAGGCTGGGGGTGCACAAGAAGTTGGGAGG
This sequence comes from Platalea leucorodia, assembly GCF_965183815.1. Classification (NCBI taxonomy): domain Eukaryota; kingdom Metazoa; phylum Chordata; class Aves; order Pelecaniformes; family Threskiornithidae; genus Platalea; species Platalea leucorodia. The sequence continues at coordinate 103,684,845 of NC_138824.1, forward strand.
AGACACAGCCGGGACAGCTGACCCCAACTGATCAAAGGGATGTTCCATACCATATGACATCATGCTCACCGACAAAACTGGAGAGAAGGTTGGCTGGGGGCCTGCTGCTCGGGGACTGGTTGGGCATCAGTCAGTTGGTGGTGAGCAATTGTTTTCATTTGCATCACTTGTCTTTCCTGAGTTTTAGTTCTCTCTGTCATTTTCCTTTTCATTACACTTATTATTATTATATTTTATTATATTTCAATTATCAAACTGTTCTTATCTCAACCCATGAGTTTTCTCACTTATACCCTTCCAAACACATGTATATTATTCCTGAGAATCTTTATTTTACTGTGGTCATATAGAGACAGATGTATCAAGATTTCTTTTCTTAACCATAAAGTTTGTAAGTCTTAAGATTTTCTGGAGAAACAGAGGGTTAGAGGAAGAAGACTGACTCAAGACCGCCTAGTTACAAAGCTGGGTATTCCACTGTAATAATGGAACGCAACTGATAGCTGGAGAGAGCGCGATTTTATTTTGCTCAGCTGCTGACTCTAATCAGGAATAACTTCAAAAATGTTTTTTTGCAAATATCCTTTCTCTGCCCTCTGCTTCCTATTTTGAAGTCCGCTTTCAATTAGCAGCAGAGACTAATTTTTAATTGCCATGGTTTTCCTATGATAACAAAATTTCTACTTTCAACCCTACAACTTTAGAAAATACTAATGTGGTTCAAATGTTAAATTCCAAATTTTACTGCCATGAAATATCCAACAATAAACATATAGCTCAGACCACATACCTACCTACTTTGTTGCCTGGTTTATTGCGAGATTTTTTTAAACTCTGTCTTATTTGGAAAGACTAGGTGGTAAGCCAGAAACTGTATATTCCACATAGGACTCCATTCTGGAACTAAGAGTATTGCCAACTCCGAAAACCAATGCAGTTCAAAAAATAATGTTCTTTAAAATTAACAAAAAACTTTCACTTGCTTCTGATGTCAACAACTAAATCTAATAACATACAGACTATTGATGAAATTAAGTCATTGTCAGGCATGCTGACCAGTCTCCCTTGCCTTTACAGTCTGTTGTATGTGTTCAGCCGCTGCCTATTGTCTTGTTTCTAAATTTTAAGGAACTTTACTTTTAACAGCACCTAACACAATGTGGTCCAATTCCATAACTAGGGTTCGTGGGCACCTTGATAATTCAAGTGGTAGTAATAATAATAAATTACACATTTTCAATGTTGGTGAAAAAATAGCTAACATAAGGAAAGCATATGTGTTCCAGGCCACAGCAAAATATTTAATACATAGTCATTATAAATCCCAGAAGTGATCAATTTATAATGAGAAATGTTTGTATATGAACAGTGCTGCCATGCCACTGAAATGTAACACAACGATTCAGTATGCGCACAGAACTGCAGTGGACAAATGCATACAGATTTGTTCCATGCTGTACAGACATTTTTACACAAATGTTCTTAATTGCTAACAGAAATAACATCGTCTACTGTAGCTTGATTTTCTTTAACTAAAAGTTCCTCGTGTCAGTAACACATTTGCACACCAGACATCATCCAAGTTCTCGCCTTGTTGATTTTTGATCTTTGAAATTTATTCAGACGATACTCCTGGCCTAAGTGCTTTCTTTTGCAAAAAACAAAGTAATCAGATTTCATGAGAGCTGGGTTATTGCACACTTGTATGTAGCTCTTGGAGGAAGCTCCTAAAGGAAATAGAAGTCTATAACACACTCCAAATTCCCTTCAGGGCCCCTGCTTCTTTGATTTAATCTTGAAACAGTCAAGAATTTTAGCCATTCTTCAGATACAAATAGGCTATGGCATCAAATTTATTTCAAGAAAGTACATTGTGACTTTGCACTGATCTCTTGTATAGGTAAATATGTTTTCTCCCACCTTTTATAAGCTTCCTCCCATATCGTCAGTACTGAAAATTTAATTTAATGGAAATGATAGCCAATACTTTTTAGAAATTGGAGGAAAAATCTAAATTAAATATTAAACTCTCAATGAGGCATTTTGTTCTGAGCCCCCCTATATATGAGATTTACTTTTAAATGGCTAAAATGGTAGTTTGTGATTATTGATTAAATAGAATATGTTTCCTAGATATCATACAAACTCTATTTTGCTTTTAAAACGAACATCCCTTCTTGCAAATTCCCAAGAGACATATGCTGGCATTTTTTTCATGCAGAGGGAAATTCCATTAAATTCAGGCCACATTTTTTCTGAAAAAATTGCATTAATACTTTTTTTTTTTCTTTAGGAATAGTTCTTCAGCATTTGTGTGTTATGTAAGTTTCATATGTCCTTAAAAACTGTTCCCTGGAGATTACCTGGGCATCTTTCAATAGTTCCCAGGATTGCTTAGTTAAAGGGAAAGACTGCTTTTTCCTTCTACCCACAAGCTGTATAGATTGGAACCTTAAACAGGACACACTTAGATGATAACACTCATGAGAGATACTTGAGATATATGGCTGTGTATTTGTATATATGCATGTATGTGTGTTATCCAGCAGACTGAGCTTACGTACAAGACCAGATTTCACATACAAAGTGGTGTTTTTTTTTTTTCTCAGGCACCATCATCCTGATAAAGGTATCAAATTAAAACGTTATGTCATGCTCCACACTCCTAAAGCATTCCTGCTCTCCTCAGTACTCACACTTGGTAACCTCACAGTGGGGAGAGCTAGGGAAGAGCTTCCCCTTACTGCAGCAAACTCATGTTAAAACGATTTAATGATGTGCAGCTTGCAATAGGGTTCTTCTCAACACACTTTGTACCTTTTTAGAGCCTGAAAGTAAGAAGATGAAATAAGAGCTAGAAAGAGGATAGAACAGATTCATGTTCTAATATCTACAAGGTAGTTACAGGTTTTCCTTAAATGAAGTGTCTATAAAAAGGGTATCATTAAGTATCCATTGGTATTAAAATGGGGCAAAATATTTGTATTTATATTCTTATTCTCTCATTTTTATTCTTCTCTTTCAGGCTGTTTCCACTTATACAGATATACAGTTTCACCATCTTTTTTTTTGTATGTTTCCCCTAAATTCATACATACAATTGTTTCAAGAAAATCTGATCCCATTTGTGGATTGCTTGCAAATGGTTTGCTTCAGATGTTCTAAGTGATTGTGGGTCATTTATCTAGGTCACGTGGCATGAGTCTACTCACTCAGCAGGTAATGCCTGGGTCACTACAGAGGTCTCACAGGGAAGCTCAAAATGCCACTGTGGAAGAAATACAGTGAGGTGAGAATAATGGTTGAAGCTTCTTCCTCCCTTGCCCCCACTTTGGAACCATTTTTTTTTGCTCCTATTTTTGATGTGCCCAGATCTGACCATAAAACTTGGCTGTTACACTTATAAATAGAATAGTGACAGAAACCTGGGAAAGAAATTGTAATTTGAACTCCTGTTTCCTTTATAATCAACCAGGATAAACTAGGCTACTTGCGGTAGATACAGATATCTTTCTGAAGATGTGTTCTTTAGAACAGCTACAATCAGGTTTATGTTGAGTTAGTTAACATTAACACAAGAGCCATATGGTCTCATCTAAAGTCCACCAAAATTGAAATAAGTTTTCCCTTTAATCTCAGTGGGCTTTGAATGAGGGTCCCCAGACCCCTCGAGCTCCAGGAGCCACAAATCATTTCAGAAAGTTGATTTTTAACAAAGTACATACATTTATGTTTCTAGCCTTTAGAGTCTCAGAAGTGAAGCTTGAAACACTGACTCATATAGGTGGCTTCTGCAGAGAACAGAGGAAAATATTGGATACATGAATCTCTACTTTTCTGGAGATGTGGCTAAGCACTCTTCTGGACCTATACTGCATCAAGTTTGTAAAGTGCGGCAGGTGGGGAGGGGGGGAGGGGTGGTGTATGTGATTTCTGAGCAGAAGGGTCATGAGAAAGCTTAAGACCCCAGGACTCTTAATTTAAATCTGCATGCACTCAGAAGGAGCTATCCAGTACTAAATGGAACATTGGAAAGGCCTAGAAGATGAACTATCAACTTCTTATTCTGAGAGTTTCATTTCTTTGAATACAGAGAAGAAATTAACAATTGTAAATCTGAGATAACAGCACTTGTTGGAGCTCTGTATATCATCTTCTTTAGAGGCATGATTCAAATCCCAATGAATCTGTGAGAGTCTTACTGGGATTTACTTGAAGCCCTTCAGGGATTGAGTCTTACCTGATTTACTCCTGTGTGCATTAAAGAGCACTCTGTTGTCAGTTGGAGATTCACAGCTGTTAAATTTGTCAGAACAGAAATTGCTTCTATTGTTCTGTGGCAAACATTAATTAGATTTATCACTGACTCATCAGATCTCCTCTGATTTTTTTTTTTATCCACACCAGTAAGTTTGTTTCTTTCTAAATCAGAAGACAAAAAATGTTCAAAGTCCAGCAGGCAGGACAATCTTTGATTTTATATTTATTTTAACTGAAAGTTTAATTAAAAGTAAGATAACGCAGAGTTCAAAAGGCAAAGTCATTCATCATGTTACTAAAATACCAAGGAAGTGGTTTTTTGAACTCACTGCTGCCTTCTGCAAAGGTGGGATGAAAAAAAAAAAAAGAAAGAAGTGTTTTTAATGGATGGAAAAATTGGCATGCATTACTCATTTTTTATTATGAACATATGTTGCAAGTACTAGAAAGACAGAAGAGTGCAATGCATCTTCTATTTCTTTATATAAAAGGTACTTCTTTGCAAATGAGCAATTTTCCTGGTTACAAGAAATAATCTACAAGAGAACTATCAGAAAACACATGCACGTTGTCACTGCACAGCGTCAGGAGTGGCTTAACCTGGACGCTTTTCCAATTTTTTCAGAATGCATACATCAAACTTAATTTTACAAAAGCTGTGCTTTTAAAGCATTCATAACAGTAACCCCTAAATGCAATGTACAGTTGTAAATACTGGAGCTTAATCAAATGTTGTGGCTTATAAAAGATTAATATTTATCTGTCTCCAGAATTTCCACATCCATTACTATTTTATTAAAAACAGGCATATTAGTTTGCTTCTTCTGAAGTCTTTGTATATAATGTGTACGTAACAAATAGGAGCACCTTATTTTCCACTTTGTTTTACTTATATACGTATATAAATAAGACTATATATTTGTCTCATATATCTCATATATATATATAAGGAAGATTATTTATAATAATCTTATGTCAGTTGCTGAGAACTTTACATACCTTGTACTTTATAGGAATTCTTTCCTCATCTTTATGTATTAGGTGTATAAGAGACAGATTTCTGAATTTGCTTAGGCAAAATAGCCCGAGCTCAGAAATCAAAGACTCTATGGTTTTTTACTACTTGGAGTAATTCAGGATCATAGTGCTATTAGGTCACAGATCAAATTGACCACAAGCCCAGGAACTCAAGAATCATGGCAAATGAATATATATCAATCTGTAGTAAAACTAATAAAGAAATGTAAATTATAGATTGTTTAAAATAGCTCATGTTAAAACTTTTTATTGCTATCATGATCAAACTCACAAAAATCTTTATTGTCTCAGCTCACTAGATGAAAAAGATGAAATACAAAAGGTGAGCAGATCTGCCAGGGGTCGAATAATAAAATTTGCAATCTGACATACCTAATGCTATCCTAAAGCAAATTAATTATTCCTGCTGAGAAGCTCACAAAAGAAGATGAATATTTTCATTCTCCTAATATACCAGATTTGTGGGTTCAATTGTTGTTGTAAAATTTAGAAGTATTTTGCTTCTTCTACATAAATTCAAACTCATTATTTATTCTCAAACTTCTCAAAATATTTTTAAACAAAAAAGAACAAATAAGGGCTATACTCTAATAATATCTGTCAAAAGAAAGGGTGTTTTATGGGAAGGTATTCATAACAGGTTTCTGTGATGATCAATTCATCATGACATAGAGGTTCAAATGCAGACCACATTGGTTTATACATGCCAAACCTTTTTTTTAATATACTTTTGTATTTTTTTGTAGCTGCTCTAAGTATATTCACAGTCATTACCAATTGGGAATTTCATTTTAAGGTTCAGCAGAAAAAGCCAAAGTCCAAGTCAGAGGGAGAACTGCGCTCTCAGGAATTATTCTTTCCATGCAAGCAGAGCTGATGACCTCAGTCCTTGATCACAATTTTCAGTGCATTTTGACCTTAACATAGTCTCAGGAGTTGAGTGCAGTAATGGAGAGTTTCTGTGTTCTGTAGCCAAGTAAAATGTTTTGGGCTAAACTTTTCTGAAGTGACTGACTTGGGAGACTTTAGTTTTTGAATGCTGCTTGAAAGCTTCACCTACCTTTGATGCCAGTGCTACCAACTCTCTTGCTAGGTATTGAAGGCGCTAAAAAACATCCCAAAGAATCAGGGAGTTAGCCATAACATTTTGTTCTTAGTTTTCTCTCATTGTTTCCACATTTGGCAGTATATTCAGAACTGATTAAATACAGGCTGTTTGTAATGTCTGTTTGATAGCACTTGCAAAGTATTAAGATAACAGATAACTATAATTTGTGGCCCAAGAAGTAATCTATAACTTTAGACTGTTTTAGCTCCATGAATCTCAATTAGTAAATGCTGCTAAATTTTACAGAAAGTACTGTAAAAATAAAATTTTCTTATTTGGGAAATCTGTTTTACAATTCTCAGAAGCAAAGCACAGAAATCATAGCTCAAGAGATAGGGAGGCTCAGATGTCTTTAAGTCCTCTTTCCAATTCTGATACTCTGTAGGTGTTGGAAACAGTCTCTAATGCAAAACAAGGAGCTCTTCTCCATTGCGGATCTTTCCTCACAGACTGCTGAACACCCATCCCACAGTCTCCAGCAACTGTGGGTTCATGGAAGCAGTTCATAGTCTGCTCCCAACCTTACCTCCCCCAAAACCTTGCTTTCTAACAAGGCAGAAACTCCCCCTTTGTTGCTATCCTGAAGAGAATTCAAGCCACTCCGTAACCATTTCTCCACTTCCCTTTCTGTACCATGAAGGCACATCTGGGAGTACTGGAACAACATGAAGCTGAAACTTTGAAGTGCTGGACTGGGAGGGATACTCTTGATATTAATTTTTCCAGTGCATAAAAGAACTGCTCATGAAAACTCTGTGTATGATAAAAACAGCATGACATATAACAAAGTAGTTCTGTTCTTGGTATACATGTAAAGTTCTTCTGCATCATGCATTTTAGTTAAAAACTGTTATCTAAAATCCTGTGATTCAGAGATTTCCACATCACATCTTCTAACATACTGTTTCTAAATTATTGCCAATACAAATGCTTCTTATAAGGGAATTATTCTCACAGTATTTCGAGGGAAGATCTTTGCTGCTTGATAAATAAGAGCTATTTCATTCATTTAGTTTTCTTTTAGTACTGCAAATGGGTTTGAACCTATCAAAATCTGAACATCTGCTTAGCTTCACCTTAGGAGTGTCTTACTAAGTTCAATGGAACCCAACAGCTATATGTGTCTCGAGTGCAAATATAGTTATGTGATTTGCTGGACAAGGAAATGTTAAGAGCATGAAGTCAACGACTGATGGTTGTGCACTTCCTTTCAGAGAGTATTAAACAATGTTGGATTAGGTCTTTATGTGTGTAGTAACATTCCTTTGTAAGAGTGAGGTAAAATATGCCTTGATGCTGAGCTCTGTGTGATGAATAATTTATTCTTCATATGCAGAGTTTGCTTTTCTTCACTCAGTACCTGTAGGCAGGTTGTCATTTCCTCAGATTAATTCCATATTATTTTGTTCAGTTTTTTGAAATGTTATGGATTGAACTTGAGTCTCTTTCTCAGCAATTAGTACGAAGTGTGTCGGTAGATGAGTATACAAAATTTCTTCATATTCACTGGGGAAAATCAGCAGTATTTTTGACAGGAATACATCTGTGTGTCAATGTAAAAGGTGTTTTTATAAGTAAATAAGTCATCAAGATAGAATTACTTTTCCACACTCATTCATGACAATGACAAGATCATTGCAAAGTCTGCAATAATTAAATGCACTATGTAATTGAAAACATTTGATTCCAGCTGATATTTGTAGAATATATTTTTAACTTGTGAATTAGGCAGCAGTTGTATTCATTTTTCAATGGAAGTGAGTTCAAAGCCTTAGTTCCAGTGAAGTACTGTGTTTCGTTCAAAATGACGAGTCATTGACCCTAGACTGTTGGAAAGAAATATATACAAAAGATCAGTTTAACACCTGAAACATCTAGACATCAAAAATCAAGAGAGAGAGATATCTCTTAAAGAACTATCCCACTCAACATGTCATAAAGATTTTTCTGATACTTTCCAAAAGGTCAAAGCTATAAAAACATTCACATGTTTTATGCCTAATTCTAGTTAATTTTCATGACCACATTAAGATATCTAGTGTTTGTTAAGGCTTAACTGACTGTTTCTAAGAAGGATCATCCCTCACAATAGATCCAAATTTTGATTTACCCTCACTGAGACAAAAAGTGGGACAAAGAAACCTTTCCTTCTTCTTTTCTTGTGGTAAGTTTGCCTACTGTTGTACAAGAAATAGCTTTGGGCAAAGGCTCAAGAAAGCTGGTGAACAGACTCTGTATTTTTAGACTGTGAGTGTTAATGTAACTGCAAAACAATGCACTATACAAGTAACTAAATAGGACACAGACATTGGAATACACAAATTACCCAAAAAGGGGACCAAGGAGATCAAAAATTAATTTTACAGATTACTCTGGAGAGGAAATTAAGTATTTTAGTAAGACAAAAATAGAACAGAAGAAGCATTTGGAAATAGTGAAACTAGTACAGTATTTGCTTGCAATTCCCCTGCAGTGCTTCCATGAAATGGATCAGCATTTGTTTTTCTATCTGTTTTGAACCACTGTCTATAACTGCTTCTTCAGGCTTATAAATCAGCAGGTCAAGTGAGGCCAGGTTCAGGTGGTTTCCCACATGATATGAACAACATATAGAAAATACATGACTCTTGGGTGTTTTGCTCATGAAACCTGTAGGACCGTAAGAAAGTTTTCAGCTCCATCATATCAACCTAGAAGCCAGTTCTTTCCTTTGACTTAGATTTCAGCATGTTCTAAGATGTGTGTATATGTCTGTACATGCAAATGGTGACGTGAATATACAGGGTAAAAATAGCCTATGGTAAAACTGCACTTGGTATCTATGAATCAGATTATAGATCATACAGTTTTATTTCATATAAAGTACCCACTACATGGACTGATTTTCTTAGGATGGTTATAATAAGGAGAAGAAGGTTTTGACATCTAGGTGACTACAGTTCAGGTGTGAGCCAGATGAAGAATACCTTCTTAATACATGGATTATGTTTTTATTTTACGGTGCCTGTTGAGCCTATATGTCTGCTAGGGGCCTAACAGAAAGAATAAAAAGACAGCTAAGAAGATCTTTGTTTGCCAATAAAATTATCAAGATATGAATTAGTAGGTAAATCAAATTGGTATGAGAAAATGGTCAAATTATTTGTAGAATTACTTAGACACACATTCACTTTAAGTCATAAATGGGAATTTTACAATTACTTTGAGAACATGCAACAAAGCTTAGAAATTTAATCTTCTTGGAACCTCTTGTGTAATCTTTTCAGTTATTCTAGTGTCAACAGGAATTCCATTGGTCTATTTTGACGATCTTACAATTGAGTAATTATAAAAGTTCTGGGTCCATTTGTCACTTTTAGCTGCAAATCTATTTGTTTCACTACAAGTCATGTCGGCGTACATTGAATACCTGTAGTCATATGTAGAATTCACTTGTGCTTTCTTGTGCAGAATGGTAAGGAAAAAAGTAAATAACTGAAGTAAAAAAAAAGTAAAGTAAAAAAAGAAAAACATAAAAGTAAATGCTGCTTTAGAGTAAACATTTAGACAATGAAGAAGCTATACTGTGCTAGAGTATAGGAAAGGGATAGCACAGGAAAGGGATGGCATCAGAATGTTTTAAATGGCATTTCATTTATCCAGATTCTCTTAACTATGAGCTTTAAGATGGACCCAAGTTTAATTTTAGAAATCAAATGCTATAACTAGAAGCACTTGAGGGCTGGAGGAAGGAGGGCTGCAGAGGGGGAGGAAAGAAGAGGGAATTGCTCCTTGAGTGCACTGCAAATAGCTTTTGAATCAACAGTATGGTAACAATTAGACAGTGGTCCTTTTTTATTTTGCTGGATTTTGAAAATCATAAAAATAGATTATGAATAAGCCTTATGTAAGCCAAAAGTTACATTGCAACAGCTGCATTATCCTACCAATACATACTAATTTTATCAGATCTATTCACAACTTGCTGCTAATATCCCACAGGTGGTAAGAACACATCTCAGATTCCTCCTTTAGGGATGAATTCTTCTGTGATATTTTCAGCTTCTACCTTTTATTTCCCACATTTACCTCTTAATGGCAGGAAAGTTGTATGGAAGCAATTCATTTAACAAAGCAATACATTAAGGCCTAGTACACATAAGGTTTCCTTTATTGTTTCAAGATACACGGTGCTTTCATAGACCTTTGAAAACAAAGCCTTCATCATGAGATTTTCTTAGGAATTTTGGATTTGTTACACAATTGTAAGCAGTACAACTCTCCTGTCAAAAGCAATCCCCAATGCTTACATTCTTTTATGAAACATGTCTTCAAAAGGCCCATCCTTGCAACTTTTACGATTGTGTACTTTTTAGCAATGCTAACAGGTACACTGTTCATGACTGGTTTATAGAAACGACACCTAACTTGCCTACATGTTAATTACTTAGTGTTCAACAGGTGTTCAACATCAGTATAATGTCCAACTTCTCATCAGGTTTGGAGTTTTTTGTTGGCCTTTTTTTTTTTTTGTAAACCTGGTTTATACTTGGACTGTATTTTTAATGTAAAATAAATGCCTATGGAAACAATTTGAAATGCTAAATAGCAGAATGGAATTAATATTTGGAATGCTAAAGAAAAGAACTCTAGGGTATTTCATTTGATGTATGTTGGAATAAAAACAGTTTTCTTATTAGCTTAACTATTTGGAAAATAAAACTATTAACATTAAAGTCTCTTAAAATAGAGATTTTTTTTTTCTTAAGATCTCATGATTTGGAAGTTATTTTAAGTAGCATATAATCTGTGAGTCAAGTTCTTCCATTTTCCATTATTTAATCATTGAATTTGGATTGCTCTCTATTGATTTCCTCTTTAGATTAAACTAGTACTTGGAACTTTGTCATACAGACCTTTTTATTCACTAAATTAAAATGTCTAGTCTATTCCAAATAAGGCACTGTAAAGTTGGACTAAAAACAGAATGCAAACTATTTTAAATAAATAATTATGATTGGAAAGGTATGAGTAGTTTCAAACAAGTTGCCTAGGTAAGCACAGACCAAAATATAGCCCAAAAGAACCTTAATCTCCAGCTGTGGCTCAGTTTTTGTTACACTGGAGAGTAGCGAAAGGCCACTCTTTAGATAGATAGACCATTCCAATATGCGAATGCTGCCTTGAAAGACAGAAACATTGACAGAGGCTGACAGCCCATGTTGGTGGTTCAATTTAGAGAGGCTGAAGTAGGCAGTCTGTCCTCTTAAAAATGATAATCTCTTGCTGAGCCAAAATTTATCAAACACTATTAAAGTTCAAGAAGTTTGAAAACTATTTCTCTTCACCTTGGACATGCCAACAACATGATATACGCAGCCTCAGTCATGGCACAATCTGCACCTACATGAGTCTCAGAAGAAAAGTAACATTTTATTTCTTCTATGCTTTACCAAGTCTTCTCAGTGCCTAACTGTAACACTAGATGCAAGAATACCAAGTTCACTCCACTGTCTTCATGGAGAGAGGAGGAGAAGGAAGGTTAGCATGCAGATGAAGCTGTGACACATTTCTGCTTGGGAGCAGGGAGAACAACATTCTCCTCTTGGGAGCAAGGAGGAAGATAGCCTTACCCTTTCCTGAGGAAGGCATCCAGCTGCTCTCTGTCACCTCGAGGGCAGAGAAAGGAGACACTTCCTAACAGCTAAAAGTCAACATCAGATGAAATTTCACAGATGAATGGTTCTCATTTTATACATTACATATACATGCATACCTATCACAAACAGTGCCTCACAGCCATCATAGACATGTTGTGGGTGTTCTTCTATGTACTTCTAATTGAATTATTTTTAGAGTAGCAGGGAAATTTATGTAATTAATATTGTGGTTTGATTTGGGGGATTCTGGGGAGGGTTGGTTGAATGTTTTTTTTTCTTTCCTAAGGAACTGTGGGAGCAAAGTGGGTTTTATACATTCTCTTCTTTTAATGGAAAGGAGATTTGTTGAGGGATATGGTTGGTACCTGCAATTCCAGTTCAAGCACTTTGTCAAGGTTCCAACATTCTTGATGAATTGCAAATGGAAGAGGGAACCCTTGAAACAGATCTGTAGCCTGTGATATAATTGACTCAAGACAGCCTTCTGGAAACTTTTTTTGTTGCTCCTATTCAGCTGTTTCATAAGCACATGGGCCAAACATTTTGTTTAATGGAATGTATTTAGGAGTGAGTAGGTCACTTTAAAGTGGATCATCCCCTTTTATAAGGACACCTCTTGCATTACATCTTTGTCAAATTAACAAAGCTGGGTATATCTGAAACTCTTAAAAGAACAAGTGTTCAAAAGCATCTGTCTAAGGAGAGAGCAGAAGAATTTTCTGGCTTCTGGGGAAATACATGACTGATGAAAAATGATGTCCAGCTATTTGCCCTAGGTTTGAGGGGTGGGGGTGCACATGTTATGTAGACAAAGGCTTGAAAGGATATGAAGAACATCCTGACTGTAGCAGTTAGCAAAAACAGTGTGTCCGAGTCTGTGTGCATTTTCACGGCAGACTTCTTGAACAGCCAGACATGCCAGTGTACAGTGTACTAACAGACTCACTGTCAAAACTGAGTCCATGCTACAGTTGTTTATGGTAAATGTTATTAACATTTGTTAATTATTATGTAATGGTTACTTTATCAGCAATGTACAACAGCAAAGTAAGAACAATTACACTGAAACAATTCAGTGTCCCCTTGTGGCAAACAGAATTGCTTCTTTAGTTCAGAGGAATTTACTAACGCCATATCTGTAGTGAGGACAGGGCTGCTGAGGGAACTGGTTATGCCTTTGTTTCCTTTTGAGTATACTGATGTTTTTAATTTTCATCACATAGCTTCTCACTTTCTCCCCTCTGTATTCTTGTTTGTGAGGATCCAGTGAGTGAGGTTCTGGCTAGAATTTTATTTCTCCAGGCAGACCTTCTATACTGAGTGTTGTCTATCCAAATCTTTGTTGTTCACAGTCTCTCATTTTCAGTACATAATGTTAACTACCTCCATGAGGAAATTAAGCAATGTGAGTAGTCAATTGAACCTCAGTTACAGAGACCTCAGAGCCCCATGAAGTCTTCTTTGATGATACGCTTAGCTTTTTCTCCTCATTAAAGAAGCCAGAGGTGCCAGCCTCAGTGTTCCCTGTTGTCTCAGATAAATTAATTCTCAGTCTAACTGTCTAAAGCTTGTGAGACAGTTTAATAAAATCTAGCACAAAGTCTGTATGATAGTGTACCCTTACCAGAAGTCTTCATGCACTGCGATGAGAATTACTTGTTTGCTTTCGCTATGGAAAAGCATAAAAATTTTGAATTTTATGTCATCCACAAAGCTACTAGGTCTGTGCAAGGAAGCCTGACATTTCTCCACCTCCAGCCAACCTAGGAGATGGCAGTCTTAACCATTCATCCAGATGGGAAAAGTGAAATAACATTGACCTCCAGTAATTAGTTTGGACCTTAGACGTGAAGTTTCTGTAATGTTGTCTTCAAGGCAGCTGATGCATAAACTAGGAAAGGAACAGGTCCAATCAGACAAGGAAGTTGTGCAGAAACATTGTAGGCAAGAGCTGGTGCTGTTGGAAGAGTAAAAACCCCTTAAATTCTTGGGGTAGATGCATAATTTTTAGGAATTTGTTGGAGAGGTTTGTGGAGGGACACGGAGAGTGGATTTCTCCTGTACTACTTCATTAAAGATATTAGTGAAGTACCTCATATCATATTCATATTGGGTAGACATTTTTGAAGGTTTTATTGATTTTGAAAAAACGTTACAACTTGCTAAACTGAATAATCAACATATTAAAGGACAGAAAGCCTCCATCCAAAAGTGTGTATCAATTGAATTAAGTCACAGAGTGTTTTGACTCTCAAGACTTGTGTTTGCTTTCTTGAAAACCTCTTAGTGTACATGAAGACATATGTATACCAGGTGCATCTGTACTATTGTCACTGAAAAAACATTAATGAGTGATATATAATTACCAGTGAGCATAAATGTCTACTGAAGTTCTAGAAAGAACTAAATTTTTGCTACACCAAACACCATAAGGAGCTTTTCAGTTCTTCTCACAACTGGCATGGTTGCTTGCTCTGTCTTGCATTCCTTCCCATTTTAAAGAGTTTTTTCTTTGTCATTTCTAATGTGTTACAGTTTCCAGACTCTGTTCGAAATACCATTTGCAGATTTAAATCTATTTCAACAACTGCTTGTAGACAGACTGAAGGAAAGAGTGTAACAGGAAAAACAATCCATTCTGTCATCAGAAAACCTTTCCAAAACTGTGAGAAACAGCAGACATCTTGCTGGAAATGAAGGTGCTCTGCTTGAAATGTAATCAGTTTTCTCCTTCAGCTTTAACTTTTTACTTTTTTTTTTTCTTTATAGACAGTTATGTCCACTGCACCTTCAGTCACCACTTAGTCTATATGAAATTAATTCTCTTCTAATGGATTTGTACAAAACCAGGGGGGAAAAGCATGGATACAGGAAGATGGGATTTAGGCCAGTATAGTCTATTAAGTTTCTTAAGCACTGTAATTATTTTTGTGTACTGAATCCTCCCAGCCCCTCCAATCTCTTAAGACTTTAACCTGCAATAGCAGGCTAGTAGGCTTATTCTTTTACTTGCCACAATCAGGGGTGGCAAACTATACATATAGGTGCAGATTACTATTACCAGAACAAAGAAGTGGCTTGCTTAAACTCCACCTTGAATATAAAGAATGTGAGTGAATTTCTCCAGCAGTGGGAGCTTAGGTTTGGGAAAATCAGACCTAAGAAAAGAAATCCCTCAGCAGTCAGAAGATATCTGAATTTGCGGCTCTTCTTGTGCTGAAGTTGATATGCTTCTACTGCTCTTCCAAGATTCAGAAGGCAATAGCATTTAAAAGGACACTCAGAAGACAGTCAAAAGTACATGTGTCAAGATGTTAAACTGGCCTACAAACGTAAGGATTAACCTAAGTGTTTCTGAGTGCCATCTTTGGAAACTTAGAGGTCAAAATTGGAAAATCATCTCAATTTATCCATAATATGAAACTTGAAAAATTCGGTTTGAGCAACATCTTAAGAGAAATATCTTTGCAAGTTCTATCTGCACAGGCTTTTGTAGGCAACTTGAAGTCACATATTTGTGTTAGGTGACACAATCTTTAAGGTAATGTACTTCACACTCTCAAGAGAAATTCTTAGCTTAGGGCATGGAGTTAATTACAGCTACATGGCTTTTGGCTGGCTCAGGGTATGGGCAGAACAAGCTTGCAATGGACTGCAAATATCTTGTAGGCATGCCCTTCAAATTGGAGTTTGATATCTAGTGAGGATGTTAGAACTTAAACTGAGCAGGACTATTCATGAAATTGATGTGACCTGTCAGCCTGGTGCTTGGTGGGGAAACTGAAAGCAGGTAGAGGTTCCTTCTCTCTGGGAAAGAGGACAATTAAAACTTACATGTCTGCACCACTAAGAGAGGGGGAGTGTGAAGGAGTTGTGCATGCATACCAGGGAAGGGCCATTTTGCTTTCGATGTCAAACCTGCCTCTTGGTAAAAGGTCCTGCCAAAGGAAAGGACTTGACACCAGTAAGTGATATGAGGCTGGCAGCATGCTCCAGCAAGAGTCTGAAGATGTGATACACCTGACGTTTTCTGATGACTGAGCTCTAAAGTTTTTAATTTTTAATTCTTAGTAAATCAAAGTGTCTCCGTTTAATCATAGCTTTGCTGGTGTACAAAGAAACAGTGGTCCATACTTCATCAAGCAGCTCTGAACTAAACATAAATTCTCACTTCTTAGTCTCATTTCTTGCACCATTAACGTATTGAGTCTCCAGGGACTTCTTTTCATGAACACTTTTTCACTCAACTGGCGTGAGTTAAGAACAACTACACAGCCTCATTCATATATGCTCTTTGTGGAGCACACTGACTTTTCTGAACCAGCCCTGTTGTAAGGGAATTTCTGTGCTTATGGGACAGAGTGTCAGTCTTGTAGTGGAAAAAAGTTCTGAAAGATTTTTTGTTCTGTACAAGTTTTTTACAAGGCTCAAAGGTTTTGGAGGGTCTTATTTTAGTATTTTTCTCTTTTTTCAGGCTGATTTGAGAGTTCAGGCGGAAAGGTTATATACTACAAAAGTGATAAATGGAGAGAGGCTTCTGGCTGGCCTTAAAACAGGGAACTAAAGTATATCATTTATAGTACAGGCTAACCCAGATAATAGACCTTAAAGATTAGGATAAAGGTATAGATACTCCTTTTCTTTGCAAACTATCCCCTGCTAACTTTTCATGTCTAATGTGAGGGACTAAGAATATTAAAGAAAGTGCTACTGATCCCTGGCTGTCCCTAGTGACTCCCATCCTAGAGAAAAGGTTTTCTGACTGCAGAACACATCAATTTTTCAACCATGGATTGGATGTTTAAAAAGAACCAAAATCTGACATTTTCTTGGGAAACAAATCTCTGCATTCCATCTAGGTCTTCAGCTAACAGGTCATGGAAGCTGGCAGGTTTATTTTCTTTCTGGACTTTCGTTGTCAGCAGACCTTTCTGCTGATCACTTGAACACTTATTGCCTGTAAGATGGCATACTGCAGATATTCTCTAACCCACTGAAAAATCATGCCCAGAAGAAACTATGCAAGTGACATCAGGTTTCCTCCCTTGCACTGAGTGGAGTTAAGTTTCAGTGCAGTAGATCACTGTAGATTCATTTCATTGTATTTTTTCACTGTTGAGTAAAGTCATTTAAATGAGAAGGATTTTCAGAACTTTTGTTGTTGTTGTTGTTGGAACTTCTCATACAAAACATGGCATAAAACCTAGCAAAGGGAACAGACTATTTACGACTGTAATTTTATTTATTGGAGTCTAACATTGATTTTGATTTATTTGTGTAACAAAAATAGCAGTTTTCTACCCTAGAGACAATTAGTTTTTATGCTCTGGAAAATTTGGTGCATTTTTGCAACATCTGAATCCATTTCACAGTAACAGATTCAAATGTCACAAAGTCAAATGTTCCCACATAAAAGAAAAAAATTGTAACTATCAAGTGCATGTCTGTCACTTCTATTATCTACATTAGCATTCTAGAAGACTTTTTAAACTTAAGCATCTGCTAGCAAAAGCTTTTCTTTTCTCTGTTTTCTTGCTAAAAGCAGCACTCTGTATCTTTGACTATACGATATTAAGAAAAAAAAAAAAAAAAAAACAACACCCTGAAATGTCCCACTGGGTTGACAGCTGGAGTTTTTCACTGACTTGATCTGGGAAAGCAAAATGGGATTTTTTGCACTTGTCCCATATGGATACTGTTTTTTCTCTTTAGTTCTTGGTGGTGTAAATTAAAATAATGTTAATGACCTGAATGAAAACATATGGCAGCAGGGAACTCCTCTAATTTCCTATGGCTAAATCCTTACAGTTAACTCATCTCATTGTACTTGAACTTGGCTCTAATAATCAAGTGTTTAGTTGTTGGATATCCCTGTGGCTCCTACTAATTAAGAAGGATTAGTATAGAGTCTAGCAGAGAAATTGTTGAGTTAGCATATACAGACATGTCCACATTTACATAGATACTTCCACATACGCAGACATGTTGCAATGTCAGTCAAAACTCAGAGCAAATTATCTCATCTCATTATTGAGAGCCTGGTCTTTCAGGTTTCCTTATCAAAATGCTTGTCCAAGTTCAGTTTGCACCATAAGCAGTATCTGCCTTCAGAGGACATGCAACATAATGGTATGATGACCTCAAAAATCACCTTCAGCTAAATCATAAAGAGTAGTCAACAAAGTGACCATTATTTGGGATGTCAGAACTTATGTTCAGACCTGTGGGAAAACCAAACCGATTCCCTTGCCTGTTCCTCCTCTGTCTCATCATGTGTTGTAGTATTGCTTGTTTACCAAGAACAATGCAAATTATGTTGAACCTTGGTGACTCTGCCAGACACCTGAAGAAGATAATTCCACTAAAGAGAAAGTGTTACCTATCCTCAAAAGAAAAGAAACCAGTCCTTTAAAAAGTCATCAGTTTATATCATGCAGGAGAATTATCCCTTTTGAAAACAACCTGAATTTCCATAGCCCCTCACTGTTGTCCTGAACGGACATCCTCTTCAGACATCTACCTGGAGGGAGAGGTTTTACAAAAAGTCTCCAAAACCGACACATTTCTAAACCACCATGTAACAACATATTATGTTTTGTATGATGTTTAATGTTAATGGCTTGAATTAAAAAAAAAACTTGTCCGTTCCTTTAATGTTGTAAAGCTTAAATCTTACAACTAACTCTTCCCATTGAATTTGGTTTTAATATTCAAGTGTTTAATTCTTCCATATCTCTATATGGTTCCCACTATGACAGCAGGATTTGCATAATGGCACATGATACATTGCATAATGGCACATGATATGTTGACTATGGTATTATAAAGACTCATATTAAACTTTCTAAGAAATGTTGACTGTCATATTTTGGTATGTTTTTTAAAAATGATAAATGGTTGTTTCAGTTCTGGGTACAACTTTGTGATCACAAGTTTTTTCTGGATAGCAATGCTGGAGCATCTTGTGTTCTTACATTATGATTTCTCAGCATAATGCTGGTATGTTTAAAATTTTGCTAGACAAATGCTATAGACACTAAAGAATTACCATAACAGAAGAAGTGTAAGTGGGAGTATCTATCTCCACACACTTTGAAAAGTTTTCAGTGACCTCACTCTGTTCATTCTACCACTTCATTGCAGGAACAGATAGGATCAATGAACACAGGCATTTTGATTGAAAATAAGGCCTCAAGAAGAACATAGTGTATTCTCAGGAACGTATTAAGTTTCTGAATCGGTCAATGCTTTGCGAGAGTAGAGTGCGTGTCAGCAAGTGAGCAGCAAAGACTTACAGCATAAGAATGGAAAAAATATATATTCTTCTTGAGTGTCTTTTCATTTTCTAAATCACACATCATGCCAGCACTGACTGAGCACCCGTCTTAGCAAAATAAGATGAGAAAAAAACTTCCATTTTACAGTCACTTTCATTGTAACTTAAGAATTTGCTGTGAGCTGTAGATTTGTTTACAGTTTCACTGAAAACAAATTACAAATTACAGCCCCTCAAAACCAAATTATTTGGAAGACCTTTAAATATTGATTAGAATTCAGCATGTTTTCTCAGAGGTGATTGCTTTGTTGATATATTGTCAAACAAAAGTCTTTCTTTGGATTCAGGAATTAAAATCTCAAACCATGAATTTGATGGAATGTTTTTTTGCCTTCATAGTATTCTGTGATAAAACATTCTATCAGCAGCATGAACTACGAACTCAGATGTATATAATTAAATCTCCATATTGCATTCAATATCTTGTTTGCCATCTTTTTCTAATCCAATTATACTTAATATGGGAGTCTTTGCAGAAAGCAAATGTTGAACTCATTTTTATTTTTTCCTAGCTCACCATTTTGTCTGTAACTACACTTGAAACAAATGTTTATCAGTAAGGGTTTTTATTTTTAAAAAATATGGAAAGCATAAGTATATGCTTATATGTAAGTATAAAGATACAACAACAGATTTAAAACATCTGCGTTTTATGTTCTCCGGTCATTGACGACCATGTAACTACAAGCATTTGAAGTGCATGCTGCATCAGATTTTTGATTACCCATAATGACTTCAAGTAGCTCGTTGGTTGTGGTAATACCCTGTTAGCTAGAAACTGGAGTCCAGTGTTTGTGAGTCAGGAATGAGGTACTACTTTGTGCTGGTGGCTCTCAGTGATATGGAATGTTTCACTTTTCAAGCAGATGCAAGAACCTGGGAGACTGTGGACATTGCATTCTGTTCATCTTTTCATTTTTGTTGGCATAGGTCTTGTACAAATTCCCACTTCTAACAGGGAATCCAGGCAATCCAACATGGCTAGAACAATTCCACACTGTCTCAGGTTTCCAAAGCACATCTCTGGAAGCTGCTTTATCTTGGGTATAATCTGAAAAACAACATTTTTCCTGATATTCTTCAAGAAAAACATGGACCAGGAAATTCACTCAATGCTAGTACTCCAGGACTAACCAGTACTCCAGATTCTGGCCTTTCATTAGGTCATGCAATCCCACGTCAGGAACAGGAGTGAAGCAAGTGGTTTTGTTCCTAATATTGAATAGGAACAAGGTCATGGCTTAAACAGGCTCTACAGTGATCATAATTATAAGTATGCTCTATTTGTAACACATAAATATATATAAACTTTTCCTAAATTGGTGTTCTGAGAAAGTTTTACAAAAGGCAATGTTTTCATTACAATCACTGCAGAACCCTTTGAAAATGTAATGTTGGCAAGAAATCAGCTGTTTTCTAACAGACTGCACTCTTCATTGGCTTCTAGGTTGCAAATCAACTGCTTTGCACCAACATCTTAAGGGAACCCAGAACAGGTGAATAAAGTCTACAAAGGTTCTTCCCAATGCCTGGACAGCATCCAAAGGTACATATACTTTAGCTGATCTTTCAGCTATTCCGGGTAGGTTTCTCTTACCATTGCAAATATTGAGAGGTAATCCCAAATTGTAGCTTCAAATTCCATCTGCAAATCCAAACTAATTGGTATTTTCTAGTGGGTATCCAGTTTTTATTGAAAAAAAAATCTTGACACTATCTGGTAGAACTGTTGTGGAAACATATTGAGATTGTCTGCTTCCATTCAGTGAATGCTTTGGTTGTAATAAACAATCCTCCTTAACATGAGTCCAAGATTTTAAATCTCTTCTTTATTTAGCAGTCATTGAAAATCATTGATTTTATGCATAATACATGAGAATTCCAGTATAATTTATTGATGGTTCTTTTTTTCTGAACAAGACGAAGAGATAGACAATGAGACTTTTGCAGTTCTAAACTGACTTTTAAACATAATTACATGAGCAATTCCCATTTATGCTCCTTCTGAGGTAAAGGACACATCAGATGTGTCCTTGAGTTAATTTTTCAGTAAGACAGCCTGCATGCTTTCAATAAGGCTTCACAGTCTATGCTTAGCTGCAATGTTGGGTAAGTATTTAAGAGTTTTCTACCTTGATTATGCTTCACCCAGAACCTAGAGGTGAAATTAATACTAACTTGGGTTTGCAAGTCTACTTGCATGGCAACTAGATATTTGCATGTAGAATAGACATGCCTATTGCCTTCATGTAATTAAGAATGAGTCAGCACAGAACCCAGAGGTTAAGCAATGATCAGGTGAAGTAAAGAAGAAACATATTACTATTGTATAATGTAACTACTTAAGTGTTTTTCAGTGCTTTTCATGTTGCTCCCTAAATTATTTGCCATCATCTACTATTGATGGCAGGTTAACAAATGAGGGGAGCTATTGATCCGTTTTACTATCATGCAGGTAATGTTTCTTCATTGAGTGTAAGTTAGAGATTTTAAGAGGTTTGGGAGTCTGTGTGAATCAATAATCAGTTTGCTGCATAGTTGTCAAATAGTGCAGGAAATACAGAATTGCACCCCACAGGATATTTGCATCTATGAAGCCCTCAGATGAAATCTGGAAAGGGAGCTTTTTGGAGAGGCTGTCCTGTTACTGCATTACAAATCAATATTTTTAGACAGTTTCAGTGTGAGGTCTTGTTTTTGGAAGAGTGACCTGTGAACAAAACTTTCGCTTTGTCTGTATGGAGACAGAAGTGTTTTTAAACACCCAAGTCAAGAACTGTGCCTTAACTTGTCTCTTTGCACTCCACATGTCAAAGTCTATGAAAATGAACCTGGGAATGTACACCAGACAGGAGCTAGGGTATGCTCCACTCAGAACCTAAACTTGACAAGTAAGAAGCAGAATGTGGTGAGTCCTTACTCCTTGGTTCAAAGCCAGCCTTTATGATCCCCTTATGTGCAAAGCATTTCAAAACACAGTGTTATTCTGTAGAGGTCTTCATCAAAATAAAATAATTGTCCAAGCTCATCTGTGGAGGAGGCTTTGGGAGGGGGGGGGGGAGGGGGGGGAGGGTAGCCCCTCTAAAGTTTCCTATTTGACCTCCTTTACAGTGTTAGGTTTTGGGAATAACAGGAGCTGCCTTGGCAAATAGTGAGTTCCATTCAGTGACCTGGATAAAAGTGACTTATTGGATTTCTTCACTGAGGCTGATAATACTGAATTAAAATAACAGTAGAACCTAGTGTTTTGGATGGATTGAGTGAACCAATTAGTAGTTTCCTAGCTTAAAAGATGTTGCCCATGCATAAGAAAGAAGTGCTGGCTATTATTTACAAAACCCAAAACATGAAGGGTATGAATGCCCCATTAAAGCTAGAGAGAGGAGGAGAAATAAAAGGCTGTGTTTTTTTTCTTGTGCAATATTCGTTTTATCTAGTCCTTGCTAGATGACTGAGCTGACAAAGGGAACCAAATCAAGCTGCTGAGTGCTGATATCCTAATGGTTCTCTGCTGCCTAGTTGCAGAGAGTCTATCACTCTTTTGACACACCTTCTGTCAAAAAGTGGCAGCTATAAATTGTAACTGAGTCCCAGGAGAAAAAAGCAGATAGCGGGCCAGCATCTGCAGCTGTATTTATCCTCTTGGTGGGAATGCATGTGTGGGGTCATGGAAACACATACCCATGATTAGTAATTTCAGAGTCATGCTGGGAAGAGCACAGAGTAAGAAGAGATCGCCAAAGAAGCTACCAGGTAGTTGCAAATGAACTGTGGTTTGCATTGTGCATCTTTCTAGCCTCAAATCTGAGTTATTCCGCAGGTCCCAGATCAAAAATTATACTTTCTTCTCATACAGTCCCTGTACAAACTGAATTTCCCTGTAAAGACTGACTGACCACACCATCTGGCTGTGTTTGTATCACAAACCACAAGATTATAACATTGTCATCTCTAGTGACTACTGCCTGACTCTGCTATGATGTTTTTGCCCTTAATAGGACAGCTCACAAAACAAAGTGTTAGGCAGTACTGGTAAAGATACCAGAACTGGGTCTGTTGTGAAACTGTAGCCCCAGCAATTTAACTCATGCAAACTTCTTTACAAACATTATTGCACTGAAGATGATTGTCAACATCCATTGCAGCAGGACCATTGTTTAGTAGGGAGATTCTGACTAATAGGCAGTCAGCCAACACCATCACTCATCATCACTTGAGTGATGACTGTGCCATCTAGCTACACATGATGTTAAAACTGACCATAGTTTTTCTTAACTGGAGTAGGGGAAGACTCATAGTGCAGCAGAACTTTATCTATGTGGAACAGGTTTTGCCAGACACCCCTTATCCCACAGTTGCAGAGCCAGCTGCCTAGAAATGAGATGACATGAGATGACATAATGGAACACTTTTCCTTAAAATTACAATATTCAGCCAGAAGAACTGGCTATAGAATTCATCGCCTACCTGTCTTTTGAACATATGCCTGCTCCAAAACTACATGGTTTAAAGAACAGAAACCATCTTTACTCAAATAAGCAACTTGCTATGAGCTCCGTTCCAAGAGTGAATTACCACATCTGCTAATCTCTCCACCTCACACAGCAACTCCATCCCGGCAAGTATCTCTCCACAGGGCTGGACGTTCCAGGCATGACATCACTGGAAATGGTGCCAGATTAAATTACACATGGGCAGATGGATAACACAGTATTCAGCAGATTCTTGACATGAACAAAGTCTTTCCTTTTGGCATCTATGGATTTAAAGCTACATTTTCAACTAAATTTGCAAGAAGTTATTCTCACATGCAAGGAGTCTTCCACTTAGGGGTGTATATTTACCAGAGGAAAAGATAGGGATCCAAGAAGATCTGTCTATTTCAGATCAGGACTCCATCCATCCTTAACTGTGTATGCAAACACAGCCCCTAAAATGTTCACTACATGCATTTTTTCAGGAGAATATGTCTTCATCCTTTGACATAGGGGTCTCTTTTGCTCCCCTGTAAGCAACAGTATCAAGAAAGTTATTAAAAAGTGTTTCATGGCAATCTCTTTTCCTAATGCTGCTAAGTTTTCTATCAAACTGTTCAGTAAAGTTTGGTCTTTCAGTAACACCTTGGACTTCATTCTTAAGTTGTGTTAGAGAAGGGGAGGTGACAGAGAGGATTCTTGTTCCAGTAAAGTGCCTGAAAGAATGATTTCCAAAACTACAAGCTACTTCACAATCAGATTCTGCTTCTATTAACTTTTAAAATGCTAAAACACATGGTCAGTCTCTCCTAACAGTACTAGCCAGCACAGACGCATGGGCATAACTGAACCTCCACCCAGCTGCTCCTCACATTGGAAGATTAGGGCTGGTGCTAAATTGGAGCAGATGATTATTTCTAGGGAAAGCAAAGAATATGATCTCACTTAGCACTTTTGCAAGGCAATGTGAGGCAGGAAAACACTTTGCACTGCCTTCATCACTGCCCTGCAGAAGTACCCGAATGGGACCTGACAACATCTGGCTTTAAGCCTTGAAAGTCAATAGTTACTTTTCTTTTTTCCCCTTCTTAAAAAATTTAAATCTACACATACTCAAACAACTAGAGAGAAGCAATCGGGTTTCCAGCCAACATAAGATCCCAGTAGGAAAACAATTGTGGAGCTGCCACGTTATCCTTGTACGGTGCAGATGATGAGAAATCTGGGATTCAGACTTGTTATTTCTTCCAGAAAAAATAATCGTTTTTGCACTGTTAGCTTTCTTAGCAGTAAAGTGAAGCAAAATATATGAGCAAGATTACTAATTATGCTGTGTCAAGCAAGTTCTATCGCTTAATAGCTCCACTGGAATGGCATGTCAAAGCAAAATATGGTAGATGCGTGTTGTATATTCTGTGTCTGTGGCCATTACTGTTACAAGAAACATAAACGTTTATAGAACAGCTGAGCATTTTGACAAGTCTAAGTCAACTTTTCAGAAGAGATAAAGTGTTATGTGCTGACCATAAATAACAACTCTGCACAGCGAAGCTGAGTCTTCAGAGCTGAGAAACAGCAAATAGGAGAGCCATGAACAGGACTCTCTACTGGATAAAGCCTAATTGCCCTCATCTCTGTGCAAGGACTTCAGTACAACAGAAATTCTGATAACAAGAAATAGATTCAATTTCCTTCATGAAATTGATGGCACATAACATTGGAAATCTTGTTCCTGGTGACCTTGGAGGAGAAGATAGGGATGAAAAGTAACCTAGCGGCCTACAGCTCCCATGCCCCTAGAAACCAGATATCAAGCAGGCAGTTGGCAACCAAACTTTTATAACAAGTTTTGCAACCAGCCTTGGGAATGCTGTGTGATAGTGCCTAGAAAAGACTTACAAAGCAACCATTTGTGCTGCAGGAGTAATCACACCTCAATACTCAAAAGTGCTCCGATTCATTCTAAGACACTATACCACGGGAGAGCTGAGCTGAGCTGTTTTCACTCTCTAAAAAGAATATATTACAGTAAAAAAATGTCATGGTTTAACCCTAGTCGGTAACTAAGCACCACACAGCTACTCTCTCACCCTCCCCCCACTGCAGTGGGATGGGGGAGAGAATCAGAAAAAAAAAGAAGTAAAACCCATGGGATGAGGTAAAGACAGTTTAATAGGACAGCAAAGGAAGGGGAAAAAAAATAATAATAATGATAAAAGAATATACAACACAAGTGATGCACAATGCAGTTGCTCACCATCCACTGACCAATGCCCAGCCAGTCCCCAAGCAGCAATCGCTGCCCCCTGGCCAACTCCTCCCAGTTTATATACTGAGCATGACGTCATATGGTATGGAATAGCCCTTTTGCTGGTTTGGGTCAGCTGTCCTGGCTGTGCTCCCTCCCGGCTGTGCTCCCTCCCAGCTGTGCACCTGGCAGAGCATGGGAAGCTGAATCGCCCTTGACTAGCAAAAACACTACTTAGCAAAAACTAAAACATCAGCGGGTTATCAACATTATTCTCATACTAAAACCAAAACACAGCACTATACCAGCTACTAGGAAGAAAACTAACTCTATCGCAGCTGAAACCAGGACAAAAAAACAAAAAAACAACAACAAAAAGAAAAAAGCCAAACCAAAACACCTATCTCAAAATCTAATAGAAGTGCTTAAATTTTTTGCATGTTCATTGCCATGGAAAGAAAGTTTTGCCACAAAAGCAACTTATTTGGATTTCTTTAAGTGTAGTCGTCAGTGTGGGAATGCAATTAGGTAAAGGAATCCAGAATATTAAAAAACTTTGACTACAATTTTTAAGTCTGAGTTAAAAGCAACTGATTATAGCTTTCCTCTTCTTTCCAGCCCAGAGTTAATTTAGTAATAACAAATAAAGGTGAGCCTAATGCAAGCTAAGTAACTCAAATGCTGTTTCCTTACCTAATGTTGACTTTACTTCCCTATCCCCATCCAGATTCAGATTTCTAAAAAAGTTTTTAAAATAAACGGGGACAGCTTGGTGGTTTGGCAATAGAAAGAAAGATGGTGAAGACTGCTTTACTCCAGTAGTAGAGAAGATGATCGTTTTATTCTACGATAACTGCTTTTATTTAGAAAGTATAAACTGTGAGAATTCCCGCAGACACTGGTGAAACAAAGCAAAGGTTTCCAAACATTGGCCCAGCTGTAGTTTGCATACCTTCATGGATAATTCCTACTCTGAAACTCATGAAGAATTAAAGAATAATAATTAAAAGACTGATGGCAAGAATACAGTGTGGTCTGCAAGAAATGTTAAGATTTAGCAGTGGTCTGTTGGGCCAACAAAGTTTTAAAAACACCAAAATGAAGTACCCTATATGGTACTCTTGACAACACTTCCCAGGGCAGTGTCCAAGGAAAATCTTCACTAAGAAAGGCAGACCTGTCTGTTTCTATTTGCTTCTCTGATTTAAGGTCAGCATATCTAGAATAGTCAAGGCTTTTGCCTTTCTCCTATCTGCAGCTTTTTGCAGAATATTTTTTTCCCTCTGCCAAATACAAATCTATCTAACCAGATTTGCAGTGTTTTGTCAGTATAGCTATAAAGCCACGGAATGCCCTCAAAGCCTTTCCCAGTTGTTTCCCACACTCACACTTTCGTGACTGGACACCTCTGAATTTTCACTGCCCACTCTCTCTTAAGCTGACGTTTTACAGTGAGAAATCTATCACTTCAGGTGGATTTTTCTGAGCTGTGAAAAGCAGTTTAGTTGTTATCTTCAGAATCCTTTTTTTGTCTCCAGGGGTAGCCTTGAATGGTATTATAGTCTGTCATTTTCCCTCATGTTTGTTGATAGTCTGTTCCCTATTGCAAGAAAATTAAGGCCAAAAGCTTCTAGCTGACTCAATTTTTTTTTTAAAGTTATAAAGCAGATCAGTTGCAAATTTCCTCTTCTCAATATGTGCTGCTTGACACAATTCTTCTCATTTCTAAAGAATTTTTTCCTATCACACTTCAAGTGCAATTAGGATATGAGCAAGTAGCTGCTGTTTCAGCTCTTGGAGTGAACCAGAGGACAGGATGCCACAACCTGTTACATCTCTGAGTAAGAATATTCTGACTGGATTTTCCCTTTTTCTTAATGCATCACATTGCTTCAGTTCAGTTCTGTGTAACTTAAGCATGCTATTACCTGTTTAACTCTGTGAGTTAATCCCTTAGTTCTCTTTTTTTTTCCCCCTCTGAAATCTGTTTACTTGCCTCCTTCCAAAAATAAAAATTCCAGAAATGAGCCCAGAGTTTCAGGAGAGGCTCTCAGCAGAGGTGAACTTATATGGGTCTATAAAAGTCTATGACGATTTCCTCTGGTTGAACATCAGCACCCAAATATGGCAACACTGCTTATTAAAGGAAGTTAATGACTTCACACTTCTGCTTCATGATTTTGTTGCAAGAGTAGCCTAGTCTTGTCCTGCCTTTTTAGTTGCTATTTCACTTTGCTTACTAATGAGTAATTTGCTTTTTTATGTCTGAAGACATTTTTAGCATCCAGTTTTCTGTTCCCATTCAGTTGTGCGTGTTTTAGATTATGCTAACACACAGCATTCTCTCACTTTAGCTGAATACAAAATTGAATCACCCTGGCTGGGAAATATGGGTTTTAATTAAAGGGAAAATATTTCACAAGTTAAAACAAGCTTTGTGAACTCTAAAGAAGTTCCAGAGTTTCACAAGCATTAAACCACATTGGATTTGACTTGCCTTTGATCCTGAACATTTTTTAAGATGTATTAGGGATATTTTGATGTCTTTGAAGGCAGAAGGCCAGATGCTATTCATCCTATGTGGAAGAATGAAAGATAGGGGCACCACCCCCAGTGTTGTGTTGCCTTTCTTTAGTTGAAATATCACCTCTTGGTTTTTAAGTGGCAATGTCTGCAGGTTCAAGGCATCGCTGTGCCAGTTTCCAAGGAGGCAGAGTTCTGCAGAAGTGAAACGCTGCATCTCAAGTCACTGGGGTTTCCTGCCTCACAGCTCTATGTCCTCCTGTGGGAAGAACATCCAGTACCCAGCCATTCTTGCAGTTGTCAAAACAAACAATAAGTGCATTTGATAGCCATATGATACACACTGTAGAAGGAAAATGTGGATTTGTGGAGTATGTAAGTAGAAACTAACGTAAAATGAAAGTTATTAGTGCATGGTTCCTCAATGCTATCTTTTCAGTTTTGTCTGGCAGGTTAAAGTTTCCTTTCACATTTAGTGAGCACTTCATTTTGCAGACTGGCTTCAGCCTGCATGCAGATAATAGATCTCCTTCTAAACACAGCTTGACAGTAGTGCTTGCTGTCCTCACTGCTGCTAACAACTTCCAGACCTGCCAAATCCAGATGAGTAAAAGAATTCTATGCAGTAGGAAGTTGAGCCTACCAAGAACAATTTTAATTCCTATTTTTATAATCCACTCCAAATATTTTAGAGTTAGCTTCAACGGCCTGATGTGAACACTCAGGAGGCCAAGTTAAACATGAAGGAATCCTACAGGTTTCACAGTAAGTTAAAAAGAAGGGATGATTGCTAAAATTACAAAGAACAGGAGACTTTTCAAGGTAGATATGTGTCAGTAATATGCCTTCCACAATGGAAATCTATTTGACCTACATGTATATCTGATTTTCATTTGACTTAATGCATCTTGGCTCTCCAGGGTATGACTAGTAACCCAAAAGGCTTATGATAGTAGAAAGCCACAGTGTATAAACAATACACAGGTAAGTCCCCACAAATTTAGTACAGTCTCTATTATCACAAGGTTACTTTCAGGCAAACCTTCTTCATGGAGCTAATATCTAGTTTAAAGTCCAGATCTACAATACAAAGCAAGTAAGTACGGCCTTAAATCCCATTAAGAAACAAATTGATATAAGCATTATCTAAAATGAATCACACTCAAGTATTCTGTATGCAATCATGTTGTTGGCTAATAATTAGCAAGCATATTTAAAATGAAACAATTAGGGAATATGGTCTTCTTTTTTAAACAAGCAAAAATCTCAATGAAGTCTGTTTCTGTTACATCAGAAAAGGGCGCTGCTGTCAAAAATCAGACTTTATCTATGCTTGTTTACCACCAAAGTATTTTTTTCATATGGAGAAATATGTAACTCATTTTCATTCTGATTTTTTTTAGTATAATAGTATTATTGAGAAGCATTCTAGTTTTTTCAACTCTTCCAAAGTATGCTGTAAGGATAATGCATTAAACCACAGTTCCTCACCTGGTTTATCCTATTTCTTTCATAAACAGAGCTAGCAGAACAAGATATCTTTCAAAACTACATCTACAAAAGATGTGAGACCATATATCCAACTGTTTCAGTGTAACATCAGTTGCTGATGTGTTTCAGGTTACAGCAGATTTTAATTTTCCCTCATTTTTATGTTTACTCAACTGATAGAGGGAAGAGGGCAAGAGTTTTCTATCAGATGGGAAAAATCAAATTAATGTACTTTTGAAAGACTGTATCTGGTACCATCTGCAAAAGTGTCTTGTATTATGAAAAGCTGATATCTATTTGATTACTGCATGTGAGGGTTTGGGTTTTTTCCCTAAACAGTCTGAAGATCTTTAGAATTTTAAATTTGTGCTTTCCAAACATTATTTAAGTGTCTTATGTGTAGCTACAAGTTTTACCAATGGTAAAAGAGCAGTGCCTGCCTGTAGTGGTTGAAGCCAAAGGAGTTCTGATTGACAGAGGTCATCAGAACTAGGAGTGTTTTGACAAATATTTACTCTTAAGAACTCTCATATGAAAACCAGCCCCGCTAACTTAGGCGGGGCTGCCCCTGGAGCTGCACCTTGTGGTACATAAAGACTTATGTCCTTTGGCTTTAATTTTCTAATAAGCTCAGCATAGAGGAAAGCATGTTCCCACAAAAAAAGATCCCTCTACATTCACTAAGGTTGTTTGATGTGCGTAAGAGGGCTGGCATTGCCCCCAAGCTGACTGTCATTTCCTTAAGCAACTTTTCTTGAGTTAAACCCCACCTCAGAAGATTATTGTGAAAAGTAGGTATGAATTGCCTGTATTTCTTTGGGGAAATGGCTAGTGGGTCTCAGTGGCTTTGATGGTGTCAGCAATGTCCGGTAGGTAGTCAACCACTAGAAATCCCACTGAGCACAAGTAGTATTTGCACTGTCTTTCTCCCACTGCCTTAAAAAGCAAATTCTCTCCACATCAAAAGTGTTTCTATTGAGCAATTACTGTGTGTCAGCACTCTTCAGCCGTAAGTTGTTTGCTGTTTTCTGAAACATGAAAAACACAAGATGTCATAAAATGAAAACAGTGTCTGTTTCTATTCTGTTGATTTAGGAGGCAAAGCAGAGAAATAAAACAAACATGATCCAAAAACCTAAGAGTGTAATCAGGATAACTGAAGAAGGAACAACTACACATTTTGGTATGTGGTTCCTCTGAAACCTTTGCCTTGTTCACATGACTTTTTCTATCAGATCAGCCAGATAGACAGCAAAGTCACAACTACTATCATGTCAGAAAAGCATATTTTAATAACTTAAGTAGGATAATGGACCTGAGATACCACCAAGTAATTTCAATTATGCACATGTAAGTCTTTAAAGTAGAGGCAAAATGCAATGATGAATGAGTCCCATTTGTTCTAAGCACTGTGAAATATCCCCTTCCATTTTTTAGTTTCCTGCAATTGTGTAGCCTGTGATCTTCTTTCCATATTTTCTACTGAATCCTCCACGATGATTACGCGTGTGATTGCAATGCTTCCTATCTTCTTCTCCTAATCCAAAATTACATTCTTTTCGCCATCTTTCTCATTTTACGAGTCGGATCTGCTTATAGAGCTAATGATTAATGAAAGGTTGATACTAGTCTGACCAGGAAGTTTAATTTGGCTGGACTCTAGTGTAAGACTTACTTACACCTTTCGAAGCAACTTTTTGGAAGTTGCCAGCTGCCACATGGAGCATGACAGAAGTGTTGACTTCAGAAATCAAAAACACATGCCATGCTTTGCATATTGCTTTTCTTTATTGTGATAAACAAAATACTAAGAGTGTTTTTAGTGGTTTAGACCACTGAGGCTGTTAGCCAAACTGGAGCAACAACTTTCTAGATTAGCAAAAGCAGACAGATGCAAGCTATTAAACATTACTTGTCACAAATTTGAACTCTGCATATCTACACAGAAAAGCAAGAGAAAAGCCAGGAACATGATGAACTGACCTAAGAACATTAAAATCATGTCAGTAAATCACTTGGTTTTCCATTTTCCAGGCTCTCAGGTCCTGAAAGTTTAGAATGCATCAAACCAAATAGTGGAGTGCAGTATGTTTCTATATGTAATATGATCAAAGGAAGAAACTGAAGAAAAATTTTTGAACAAAAGACATTAATCCCTTTTCTTCAAAACTGTTTTTTCCCTTCACATTTATGAGTTTCCTTGTATTACTATATGTTTACAGACTTGTCTTTTGCAAATACATGCAGATTTTGAATATGAATAGAAAATATACATAAACATTTTATGCAGTGTTCTCTGTATTTAAGTACTAAAAGGGCATTGCAAATACTGAAAGAAAAAAAAAAAACACAACCAAATAAACAAACAAACGAGTCCAAAGACACTGAATCATTTCAGGAATAGCTCTTTATGTAGAACTTTACTGCTCATAATTTCATAAACTGTTCTTAACAGAAATTAAATTTTATTGAGTCAATCATATTCTTCTATTTCTCAAAACCAAACAATTGTAATTTAACATTATTGTAAAAGCAGTTTTCAAAAAGTGACATTTGGCTAAAGACAGGGAACAAAATTTGGGCAGAACAGTTTTGAGAAAATTATTAAATTTGAAATGAAAGTAGTATCTTGTCAGAGCTCCATTGGAACTCCATTGCTTCTCTGTGCACTCCACCTAAGTGAATAAGGAACATGCAATGCAGTATGGCTCATAAGAGGTCAAATGCATTGCAGGACACACCTGAAATGGTAGCACGGCTGTGACTTTGCAGAGCCTAAACGAGATAGGTTTGTCTAAGTGCAACAGCCTAAATGAGATAGGTTTGACTCAATGCAACAATTGCTCATGAATCAGCCTGATTTAAGGAAAGTGAAAATAACCAATAGGAGTGTGAGACTTGGTTAGAGTCAGTCTATTTGAGGAGACAACTACCATGAGAGAGCACCTTTTTTTAGTTGAATACCGAGGGAACAGTGGGAAGATATGCCAGGGGAGGTTTAGGTTGGACATTAGGAAAAAGTTCTTCACCCAAAGGGTAGTGGAGCACGAACAAGCTCGCCCGGGAGGTAGTCACGGCGCCAAGCCTGACAACAATCAAGAAGCATTTGGACAACACCCTCAGACATATGGTGTGATTTTTGGGGTTGTCCTATGCAGGGACAGGAGTTGGACTTGATGATCCTTGTGGGTCCCTTCCAACTCAGGATATTCTATGATTCTATGATTCTATGAATCAAAGTGGAAGCTGTGGCTGGTTGACCCTGGCCAGCAGCCAAGCACCCACACAGCTGCTTGCTCACTCCTCTCTCATGCCCCAGTGGAAGAGTAGAGAAAACAGGAATACCAAGAGGAAGAAACCCACGGGTCAAAATAAAGACAGTTTAATAAGTAAAGCAAAAGCTGAGCATGTAAGAAAACCAAAGAGGAATTTATTTGCTGCTTCCCATCAGCAGGCAGATGTTTGGCCACTTCCCAGAAAGCAGGGCCTCAGCACACGTAATGGTTACTTGGGAAGACAAACACCAATACCACAAACATCCCTTCTTCCTCCTCCTTTCATTGAGCTTTTATTTCTGAGCATGATATCATATGGTATGGAACATCTCTTTGGTCAATTCAGATTGGCTACCCTGTCTGTGTCCACTACCAACCTCTTTTCCAATCCCCAGCCTACAGCCCACTCACTGCAGGAGCAGAGTGGGAAAGAGAGAAAACCTTGATGCTGTGCAAGCACTGCTCAGTCATAGCCAAAACACTGATGTGTTATCAAGACTGTTTTAGACACAAAGCCAAAGCACCATACAGGCTGCTATGAAGAAAGTTAACACCATCCCAGCCAGACCCAGTACAAGATGTAGCCTACTCTGTGTTACCACCAACACGGATCATGCAGACATCATGATCCAGATCTCAACCTTTAATAGTAGCTTAAAGTAGAGATTTCTAAAATAAGAATTTGTAAATTATTCTTCTTTTTCTCATGATGTTCAGATGCTTACAGCTCACATTTTAAAAGTTGCTTCCTTCCCCCTCCAACCAAGAGGAAGGGAACAGTACTTTTCTTAAAAAAAAAGCTATGATTCTCATTGGTTTGGTAATTAAGGAAGCAGTCAAATTTTGAAAGCTAAATAGCATGAGTAAAAACACTGAAAAGAACCTCCTAGAAGGGTGGTTTTATTTGTAGTGCATCAGCTGGATGAACTGATGAGAACCCCAGGAGAAATAAGACTTTCTGGAATTAGGGTGTTCAGGGACTAACACAGAATTCATTCCTTAATTTGATTAAGGCATAACACACTTAGGAATTTGTGTTTTGAGTGGAAGAGAGAAGTATCCTATTTATTTAGCCTCAGTCTGACCTTCCTCATGAACTGCCAAGGGGTATCCTTTTTTCCTGTATTTATACACAAGTTTTTCCATACCAGGTGTATTTGTTTTTATTTCTGGCAAGTCACAGAAAAAATGAAGTGTACTGAGAAAGAGAGACAAACCTTTTGCAAGGAAAAAGTTATTTGGAAATGGGCAACACCCATTAGTACCCTGTTTGGGAACAGAATCAAGTCCCACTATGGCCCAGAAATTCTACTCCTCTTTGATTTCTTCAGGATAGTTTCATGAAAACCATGGAGAGAAAAAGGTAAATGAGTTTGCTTGCATATAGACAGGAGTGCAGAAGCAAGAGATTTAAATGTAAGCAAATTTTATGAACGATTAGGACAGTTGCATGGGTTTAGACTTCTTTCCCTTCAGAGGTTCTTAAAAAAAAAAAAAAAAAAGCACCACCACCACCAAATCTTAAGCCTCTTTCCTGATTAATAAGCAATGATCATAAACGATTCAAATGCCCCCCAGTAGTTCGGTTGTGGGGGATCTAGGTTTCTTAATAATAAAATCAGATTTCTAAATTGTGAAGTAGACTGCAGAGTATATCCAAATTTCCTTTTGGATATAAGGGTTTTGTTAGGAAGAGTATTCTGCAGAAAGCTGTGAAAACTACTAACTAGAATTTTAGTTTAGACACTCGTGTCCTTTTGAAGACAATTGTATTTAAAAACATAGAAATATTAAGACCAGGAAGGCCAAAGAATGTGATCTTTGACAGAAAAAAGGTGATAAATTCAATCCATGTGAACTCCACAGTATGTTCAGCCCATAACTGTTGGATGAGCTACAGCATGTCTTGGAGAAATATATCTTAATCTTAATGCTTCAAGTAAGACAAAATGAAGTATGTCCTTAGTCAAATTGTTCTAATGGATTAATTGCTCTCAGGATTAAAAAACAACAAATCACTTTCTTGGAGTTGTGGTTTTTGGTTTTTTTTCTGTCTGCTATTTCAGCAATGTTGTTTCTCATGCCTGTCTTCCCTAAAGAGGCTTTTCTCTCCTCATTTTTTCATGTGAAGGTATTTGGTAGGGATTCTATTTAGCTTATAATTACAGACAGCACATACAAGCATTCAGGCCCTCATCCTACAAATTTTTATTAACGAGCCTTTAACCTTGTGTTTAAAACAGATAATGAGGAAAAGAAGAGAGAATGTCAAGTAAGTAATGCTGATGTGTTTAAGCTGGTTTCCTTGGCCAGCCTTGAAGAACACAAGGTTTCCTACAGCTGCAAAGCCCTGGTAATTTAGAGGTCTGGCCTGCAGTAGCAAATTAACTTACATGTAGCTCATATTAGAGACTATTTGAACTACTTCACATAGAGCTCAGTAGAGAAACATTCTCTGCTTTCAAAACAAATAGCAGTTGTGAGTATCCACCTGTGATTCATGGCAAAGACATTTGAGGCAAAAGAGAAACTCTTTTCCAAGAGGTGAACTGCAGTTTACTGGGTTCAAGTTGGAAACACTCTGAGGAACTTGAAGTAATGCTAGATGATGTGCATTTATTTTGACGGCTGGTTAAAGATATATTCTGCAGTAATCTGGCAAAGGGAAAAAAAGTCTTGTTTTCTGTGAGGCAGTGCTATTCTTTGAACATTCAGTTGGGGTAACTTCTTTATCTTTTGGCAATGCCCAAATGCTCCTTTTCTGTTTCACGTGGAATACTGAATATATTGCACAGGGTTGAAAATAGGGCTCATTCTAATTTTAAGTTGATGTGACAGCTAAAAATTGTATTGAGTGATGGATAGCTATGAATGATACACCCCTGTTTTATTGTAATTATACAAAATTCTATGTAGAGTTGCTACTTGGAAGCACACACATCAGTACTTGTCTATCATCTTCTTTAACAATCAACTGCTCCTTTATATAACGTGCCGCTGTACTAAATCTCCTTTGGAGTTAACTATGTTAAAACAGATCAGGTTCAGAGAAGGTTGTGCAGAAAGTGAAATCTGAGGAAGGAATATCTTATTATACACTGTGACATACAATGGGTGGCAACACTTAATCAGAACTACAAAGTTGGACAAACACACAGAAAATGTCTGTGGCTCCAAAAAGGATTCTGGATGATAGTAAAATGCTTCCATTTTAGTGAGGAAAAAGTGGTTTCATAGATCTACAAAAATTTTTCATGAAAGCAATGCTGATTATATAGCTTTGATGTGGCAACCACTGAACAGTAGTATCTGCCTGGAGTCTAAATCGGAAAGAATTTATATTGCAATTTTAAGGGAGGGGGGAGGGGGGGTGTCCATGTGGTGAAATTTATTGTCATCATCAATTTCTCTAATTTCCTCTTATGTGTTTTTACCATAAGGCTCTCTAAAAGGGAATGACTGACTCTGGTATTTGAAATTTACCCCACAGTATCAGTTAGCTGATATTTCTTTACTCATCTTCACCTCTTTAATGGATGGTCAGAAAATTTTCCATATTATTTGCTCTAAAAGCTGCGATCTTAACTGTTCAGGAATAAACAATATCATGTATCGAGAATTTGAAAGTGTTTTACCAACGCATTTTAGTGAAATACTGCAGTTAAGAAGTAAAGAAAAAGGTTTATTGTCCAGTGAAATACTTCTGGAGCTTCAGTCGTAGCTGGAGATCAGCCTAAAACATTCCTGGACATAAACACCAGCAAAGAAGCCTCAAAGCTTCAGTATCATAATAGTATAACATAAGCTCAAGAGTAGAAGCCAGTCACTAGAGAGTTGTACTTCATAACTCCTGAAGAACCAAGGTGAAAATGATTAATACTTCTGGTAGAAAAAAAAATTATTTAACTGCATAAACATTGATTTTCTAAGGTGTACAGTCACTTTTTCCTGTGTATAGAAAAAACTGGCAACCCTTGGCTCCCTGCCAGTTACCACAGCTAGTCATTTGCTAGCAGGGCAGCTTTATATTGTGTCAGAATAAAACTGGGTCAGAAACTGTACCAGATCCTAGAAAATGTTGTCCTTTTAACAAACGCTTTTTCCTTTATTTCACTAAGTACATAAGTACATCAGTACAAGGTAGGTCTCTGCTAATTCATACTTAGGCCAACAGCACACAGGTACCTCTCTTAGCCAGAACCTGCTTTCACTAAAACTCCAGGGCATGTGTGTGCCTGTGTAGGTTCAGTCAGTCATAGCTACAGCCCCTCTTGTGCTCTTCAAGAGTCCTCTTCATCATCCCAGCGCACTCACTGGCTCTGAAGGGTTCCTGCTGCAGTATCAAGGTAGGGAAAACTGTTCCTAATGTCAATAGGTTAATAACTGGTCTGCTCTAGCCACCGTCACTGCGTGGTGCTCCTGAAGGACAGATGCTGAAGGAGCACGCTATCACGGCCAGCTGGTTGCTGTACACTGTGTGCAAACTACAGGTATCATTTTGAATCACATGAGAGGAGGAAGATAAGGAAGCAATGACTGCAGTCTTCCTGGTTGATTTTGGGATGGTTACAAAAGAAGAGGTTGTGGCTTATGTGTCTATGTGTTGATTGCCTGTATACTATTGAGTAAAAGTCTTTACAGAAAAGAAATTAGCATGGCTAACAAGCAACTCCTCTTAAAACCTGTCAGTAAATGTAACTGTATATAGGTAAAGCACTGGCACTAGTGTCTCTTTAGGATGTTTTTAAAAAAATACAGAGAGCACTTTCCTGCCAAACCCATAAAGATTTTATGGTATTAAGCTATTACTGGTCACCGCTTTAGCAAGAGATGCCCAAGGCCAACTTAGCTTCAGAGTTAGCATATCTGCTTGAGGTGTGCTCCATTAGCTGCCAATGGAGAAGTCAGTGTTATAATGCAGTGGTGAAGACGTTAGGATTTAAAATAAAGGATTAGCTTCAAATGGGCTTGTATAATATAAAGATTACAAGAGGAAAAAAAGAAAGCTGACTTCAAAACAGATGTGGATAGGTGAGACACCAGGGGCTCTGAACGGTCAAGAATCTGTGGACAAAGCCTAGGCTCTGACAACAGTCTCACAGCACGTTGCATAAAGAATGCTTTTCTGCACGTCTGCCTTCTTGTTGTAGCAGGTTTTGGTAATTTATCAGCTAAAATATCAGAAATGAAGCTGAAAAAGCTTTTAAATTTTCCTGAAATAGTTGCTCTTTTTCCTCCTATTTTATTTTAGATCAGCTATCACTCTTATGAATGGCCAAATAATTGCCAGACTCCTTAAAAGCTCATCAAAAGAAAAACAGTGAGTGTAACCATTGAAAAGGGATGACCTCTCTGATTTTATGTGGAAAAACAATTTCACAGAGAGCACAGAGATATAGGGAGATATGGTGAAAATTAATAATTATATCATTCAGATAGTAAATGTGTTTATAGATACAGTATAAATGTTTAAATCTACTATCTTTTTTCACTGTCCAGGAACCATTTCATTTCATTCAGTGAGGAGGTAAGAATGGAAGGTATCTCGGTGGTTTTCAAGCAGAGGATGTAATTTGGCTTTGCTTGCAAGCAGCTGAAATGGTGAATAAGGAAGCAAGATGTGACGTATCATCATTTATTATCAGATGATCTGTTAATACAGAAATTTCTTTAAGGAAACTGAAGTTCTGAGAATCACAAAAAAAAGGGGAGAGATTGGGGGCAGGGCAGGGAGGAAGGAAGAAAGAGTTACCAGTTCTTTATTACATCTCCAGAGTTTGATTCATGTCTACATTTTGAAAAGAAAAGACTGTAGGAGGGTGGTTAATTCATTCAAAACAAGGAGTTCATTGTAGATATCCTGTTCCTTTTTAAAGCAGCATTACAACAAACACTGGAGGCTCATCATAATGCTTCATCCATCCTTTATGGATGATGATTTGTTCCAAAAATGTTATCCCATGTGGTCCTGTGTTCTTCAGCTGATGACACCGTTCATTATGAAATCCTATATAATATTCTGCAGAGTTGTAGGAGTTGTAGTAGTATTTTGAGAAAGACAGTGTATGCCTATTACGGTAAACTACACAGGAAATCAAATTGATGTAAATTTTATTTTGCTTAGAGAAATATCTCAGAGCCTCAGAGTTCGTTTGGACTACTATGTGTTAGTGATTGAATAGCAAATACACGGAGTAGAAAGTAGCCTTGTCTATGAATATCCATATCTGCTATCTTGCAATATCATTTATAGCTTTCCCATTCTTTATATGATATATAAAGTGATATGTATCATTATTGTATTTTTTACTGGACAGATTATTTAAACCTGCTTGCTGTGATTCTGATTAAGTCATGGTCTTTGTTTCTGCAAGGCATCAGTGTCTCCATCTTCCAAACCAGATTTCCATTTGTTTGCATTTACATTGTTTTGCTAGCATATCTATACTATGTGTAACACAGAGTCGAAACATAGCTGGATTTATTCATATCAAGCCAATTCAAATGAATGCATTCAAGAATCCAATTAGAAGATGTGCATCAGATTTGTACTCTCCATCAAAACTGAAGACCCTCTCTTCATGTTACAATTGCACACTATTATTTTCAGACCACTTGCTAAATTTTAGTTTTCTTTTTTCTGTCTTTCATATTTATGTCTTGCTTGCTTCCCTTCACATCTCTGGAATGTCCTTTTCTTTTTCTGCAAATAGTTTCGTTTTCTGACTGGTACCTATGGCTAGATTCAATCTTCAATAATTCTCTGCTAGAAAATGGGGCTAACTATTTTCTATACTGCAAGGATTCATAGTTTAACTCCATTTAACTGCACTGAAAGGGTGTACTTTACCTCTGTAAGAATCCTCTGGAATGTGCTGCTCAGCTCTAGCTCAAGTTTGCACTCAGAGGAAATGTGTCAATAAAGCAGCATATTGGTATGCATTATGTGCATGGTGGGGGTGGTGTTTAATGACTTAAATTAGCCATTAAAAAGATTCTGTGTGGTTTCAGTTCAAAAACGATTCTTCCTTTTTATCCCAATGCAACTGCATTGCCTTGCTCCTTCTTCCCGTGGAGTTCTCAGGGTACTCGTCCACAACGTGCAATGGCACATGGTGCAGAAACACTGCAACTAGTGTCAACTTTAAATGATATATCAACTCAGCTTGGCAGAGCACTGTGTAAACACAGTAGAGCAAGCTCTGACAGCAATATAGAGCACCACTGCAGTGCATGCAAATAAGCCTTGTTCCTCTGTGAGTTTCACTCATCCTCAGAGCTTTGTGTGATCAAGATAGCAGACTCTGTGTATGTGGGGTAAACTACAAAATAGAAGTCTTGAGAGGTACGTTAAATTTCTTTGTGTTGTGCCACTATTAGTTTTGTGTTACAAATATCATCTATCCAGAAAAATAAACCACATGCAATACTCATCAATGAACATGATGATAATCCGTCTTGAAAATATTCAGTAAAGCTAAGCCATTTTGTATTATTTGCATTATTTAAAGTAAGTTTGTGCCTAAATATCTTATAGTTAAGAGAGACACTATCCAGGCCAGTGAAATATATGGTATGATGTCTGTCACATTTGAAGGTTCTCCTACAACAATTCTCTCTATCGTCAAAAACTTAATAATGCTTGGCTCCATATATAGTACTCTCAACATTAGTCTCAAAGCCCTTTTCAGAAAAGGAAGTAGTTTATGCCATTTCCAAAATTTGAAGGAAATAGGCAAATTTGAAACTAATTAGTATTCCCAACACCTCATGAAGTGAGCAATAATAATATTCCCATTGTGCTGATGGGATAGCTAAGGTACAAAGAGACTAATTTATTCGCATAGTCACTCAGGAATCAGTGGCAAATAGGAGAATAAATAACAAAATTTTTCTCCCAAAAACAATGTTCTAACCACAAGGCATTCTTTTTTTCCTCAATAATAAAGTTAAATATGTGAAGTAAAATAATGAAGTTGTTCTACAGATTAAATTCACAGTAATAACAGATGTTCAACAGTTTTTAATTTCTCTTTTTGAGTAATGTGGTCTGTGTACTGCCTGAAGCAGGATTTAATTTGTCTCGTTGTGTTATCAGACAACTAAGCTGCTGTCAAAACAGGCAGATCAGGAATTAATGAAAACATTTCTCTCTACAGTTCTGTGATTATAGTACAGACAGCTGTATTTTAATTTCCAGGCATTTAAGTTTCACATCCATAGATTTCAGTTTTAAACTAAAATCAGATAAGAATACAGGCTAAAGCTCACTTCACATCTGAAAATCTGATCTTCTCATTAGGAGTAAATCTACACACAGACCCATATAAATACTCATTAATAATCACATTTCCCAAAACCCCTGTCACAATTGGCACTAACTGAAACCTTTCTTTGCTGACTAGTCTCAACAGCCAGCACAGGGAAAGGCAACAAAAGATCTTACGATCCACACAGGAATAATTCAACAACTTGTTTAAGCCAGGAGGATGAGTTAGCTGCCTAAATTTTGCTACTATACTTACTTACAAGAATTTGTATGACCTTGACTAAGCTATCTTCTTTCTTGTCTCATTGTAGGCCTGCATTCTTCATTACTGTATAGTGTTCAAACCAGTGAACTGTCCTTGGGGAAAAAAGGACAATAAATGTTTCTCAGGGCATTTTGCTATCATTATGAACAGGAACAAATTTGTAGTCTGGAATTACGTGGTTTGGTTCATACATTGTACGTAATTTAGGAACAGTGTCAAAGTCTAGTGAATTCTGTGAATGGCTACAAAATGTAACCTTTCAAATATGTGCCTTTTAATAAGCAACTACAGGTGGCAATTTAAACCATAGGTCTTCAAAGTCAGCCTTTGAGAAGTTCCTCACTATATATATTCACTACAATGAGAACCAGAAGCATTTGGTTATGTTGTTATAAAGGGGAAAACTTTGGCTTTATTCTTCAGATACATCTGTGTGTACTAGAGTTGATGGCTGTCAAGCTTCACAGAGACATGAGGTCAGCCAAACTCAGAAGAATATATTTAGTTTGAAGTTTTGGTTTTGTTTTGTTTTGTTTTGTTTTGTTTTGTTTTAATTGTAACACTGCTTCTTCTCTAGTCCAAATTAGGAGTGTTGGTATAGGAATCTGTAAAGCCTTTACTGACCTGATTTTTTTGTGGTTCTTGGGTTCCTGTTTAAGCAATCTCCCCTTTTTCCAGTTATATATTTTTTCCTGCATTATCCCTTAGATTATTCTGCGGCAAATGCTTGTACTAGTACACACAGGGATGTAATGGGATTTTAATCTGACTGAAATATAGTTCAATCTATGCCCTCCTTTCCTCCTCCTCAAAAAAAGAAAACAAATTATTGTGCTGGCACAACATAGATAGCAACAGTTAGACAGATACTGACTGTATATGCCCATCCTGTCACCAAAAATACTTCT
Organism: Platalea leucorodia; assembly: GCF_965183815.1. Classification (NCBI taxonomy): domain Eukaryota; kingdom Metazoa; phylum Chordata; class Aves; order Pelecaniformes; family Threskiornithidae; genus Platalea; species Platalea leucorodia. Next base: position 103,727,680 of record NC_138824.1, read on the forward strand.
TCAATAACTTCCTCAGCCTGCTTGGGTCAAGGCCCATTCCAGTCTACCTTTAATACAGTACTTCTGGACCTGTTATTCAGCTACTTATTCAGTGTGGAAAAGTGTACTGATCTCTGTTCCCTTTCGATTTTTCATTGTTTTCTGATAGCTTGAAAGTTTTCAGTGCTTCACTCACCTTTAATGCTATCAGGATATTAAGAATTGGAGGCTACATACTGATGCAAGTAGCACTTCCCAGATATATTGCTTCCAAGGAGGACAACAGAAAAAAGAATGCCATGTACCTAACCTAATGAGATATCTAGCCTCCACCTAATGCAGTTAAGTCAACAGAGTGTATTTTGGGAGACAAAGAAACATGGATGCTACTTATTTGTTTTAGTGCAAAAAGGAAAGAGGCTGACAAAGTAGATGTTGAAAGGACGGCAGGTTACAGCATATTTAGGAATCAAATATTTGTTTCACTCTGGGCTTTTTTGTTTACTTAAAAAAACTGATCAGACATTTTGTATGAAAGTTCTCTAGCGTTGTTAATCATCTCCTGGGAAGTAAATTAATTAGTAAACTGAAGCATTTAATTATCCTGAAGGTAGGACTTACTATTCTCTTTCAGAAATGTGCTTCATTCACAGTTTGTCTCTTTCTTCCTCATGTATGTAAAAATAAAAAATATTGTCATTGTTTATTTATACCATACTTATACTGGAAGAAACAGCATTAAAATCATTATTATTTCTTTATTTTAAGACATGTTGAGTCCATGTGTTCATCGAGTTCCAGACAGCTGTTTAGAAATTTAACTGGCTGGCTGTTGACCAAAATAAATGGAATGCCCTTGATATAACATCCCTGTAAAATCTGTAGTCATGCACCAAAATCAATAAATCTTGAGAAGAAATGGAGAACTGAGCTTCAAGGTTGCAGAACATCTTAAAAAACATGTCCTCTGTTTTTCACCCTTCCTCCAACCTTAGAATTTAATATGTGTTGGCTCCAAGTAGCTAAAATATTCACTTTAAATCCAAAGGTCACAGTACTGTGGCTTGATAACATACCATTCTTGATTGCTGTTCGAACAAAACAAAAAATGCTCTTTGGCATAGTCAGAAGTTAAAAACCAAAATTATACACCACAATAAAGTCTGTCTGTAATAATGTACAGTCTTTAAGAAGAGAAAAAACATATGTTGTGATTTCAGTATTCTCAGCTTCACTGGGGCGCACCAGCAAGTGACGTGTCCCTTCTTTTGCTTTTCAGTCCAGTCATTTTATTAGTATTTAACTACAAACCTGCAAATATAAAACATAGAAGTTGCTCTTCAGCCTTTCCAGATAGTCTGGATGCTGCTGCAGCATCATATGGCTTTATGAGGGCCTTTCACCACCCGCTGTAAAGCCTCTGCCTGCAGGCACTCAGCCATCTCAGAGAGAGTGGATGAGATAATAAGCATGACCAAAACGTTTAGTCCTCCTCGGATGCAGCTCTGTATGAAAATCCTTAGGAACACTTTCAGCAAAGAAATTCGATCAGATGGACCCGGAGCACCCTGAGGCTGTTCCAACTATTCCAACTGGATTACAAGGAGAACAGGAAAATGCAAGGAACTAAGGAAGACAACCATCTTGTGAGTGAGGTACAACTATTCCGAGATTACAGCTGATTGCAAAAATTTTCAGCTTTCTCTCAAACAGCTCTGAGATACTGAGGCACCCACAGCATGACTAACAGACATCCCATCTCTACATGTCAATCCAATGCAGTTGTTATGGCAAAAACTAATCAATGATGGAAATGGTAAGCATTCCCTTTCACTGCACAGCAGTAACAGAGCAGGTGATGCTGCACCCATTGAAGCCTTCGACGCAGGAGGCTGACATAATCAGAAAACAATACTAAAATCTTTTAAACCCCTCACTATCTACCACTTACATGCAGTACACTAAGACATTTTGATTCTGGATGTTCTAACATATCTTTTCACTAAGCTGTTGTTTACTTTTAAATCACTGCACCCCATACAAAGCATGGAATATTTCCAGAAATAATGTATGAATTACTGGTGAGGCTGGGTTAGGTGGAGAGTTGTGTGCAGTGCGAGACAGGAACCATGCCGAAGCTTCCAGTGGAAAGACCGAGGTAGTGATTTTGGCCCTGCTAATTAACTCCCAATGGTATTAAGGAAAAGTTTTCTCCTCCCTGCAGTCAATAAAATAATGAGGATATGGTTATACAAGTCCTTCACAGCTGGCATACCACAGCTTAACAGATCAAGGAGATGCATTCCAGTGGTACAAATCCTTTCTCTACGCCCATCTGATAGTCTTTAAATACTTAGCAAAAGCTCGTGCACTTCTTTGGACACCGCTGAAGGGTCTCTGAGTTGTAGTATATAATTTACTGGTAGTACCCATGTGAGCTGTAGTATATAATTTACTGGTAGTACCCATGTGAGCTGTAGTGACTGTGTGAAACCTAAGCTGGAGTTTGGGATACCTGCTGCAGTTGCTTCCAATCCTCCCGCTAAGGCCAGGTCTGCATGTTTCATGGCCTCACTTAGTGACATATCCATCGCAATAGCACAAGTCTTTCTGTCCCCTGGAGTGCCTCCACAAACAGCTCTGAAACCCATGTGCCTAAGCTGTAGCCTCTCCAATAGCCACCTGGAAGCAACAAGAGAGAATGGTTTATATTGGGCAAATAGTAGCAGATTGGCCAATTTTAGTGTCCTCTGCCACACCTGGAGCCAGACCTCCCAAACTGCTCAGCAGCATCTATAATCTGTAATTTATATTATGAAGGGTGCAGATTTTCAAATGAAAGGGATCTGCTTGTTGGGAAAAACAGGGATCAGCTGTAGATGCCTCCTGTGCCTAAGTCTTGTCTTCATGCACTCTCCAATGGCTGACAGATGCACAGCATGTGTTGGAAGAGGCTCTGTAAGAATTTGGTGTAAAGAGGGAAATAGAACATTTCAGCAGCTTTTTCTGTTGTAACATCAAAGCTATACTACAAATTTTCACGTTTTATGTTCTTCTTTACATTCACTGCCCTGAAGCCTCAGAAGTTGAGCTCATTAATACAACGACTGTCCCCAGCTGCTGCTGGGAAAGCTAAGAAACATGTAACTGATGGTGCCTGAGCCATCTGTTCAAAATACAAACATTACATGTTTAATGCCATAAAGATAATGGGTTAAGTAAACCATACCTATTATATTTTTTTAAAGCCTGGTTTGCTGTGTATGCATAGGCCTCCATGCTACAGAAAGAATCTTTTGCAATGAAACTGCAGTCTGTATGAGTAAGAAGGCAAATTTTTTACCCAACCAGCATTTGGTATAATGGCCAGATAACAATTCTCCCATTGTCTTGTCCCTGAGTGTTTTCGACGAACTAGAGAAGTTTCAGATAACTGCCTTTTCTATGTGTAATATGTAAGAGTATGGTGGGGAATAATATTTTCAGGTCCTTGCCTGGAATCCGATTTGTTCTTGTCCACAGTTTCTTTATCAGCAGAATCTTGTGGCTGCCTAACCACAACATACTCACATGTAAGCGCAATAAGCAATCCGCACGAGTACCACCCGTTTCATCATTTTGCGGCAGGCGTTAACAATACCTCACACTGACTCGCAAGGGCCAAGTAAAAGCTCACTGTTACTGAGCTAAGAAAATATCCTTTCTATTTTTACTGAAAATAGAGGAAACAAGTGAAAGAATCAAACTGTTTTATGAGGAAAACAACTATTTGCCAATAACAGAAATTAGACATTATAATGGATAGCCAGATCATTTATAAAACCAAATTCTTCTCATTTGTGATTGTCAGTACAAAAATCTATTAATCTGAAAAGTTCAGCAGATCAAATGAAATGTTTTTCTTTTTCCCTGTAGTAAGTTTAGTCACAAAGTGCCATTTAGTATAACTTTACTTTCTAGGGCCATGCTCACACAACTTTGTGATATTTTATGTATTATACCTTCAGTTCTGACATTTGTTTCAGGATCCTGTAAGTAATTTGTGAGGGGTGAGAGAAACACAGTGGGGTGGATTATTTTTTTCCTATGCTACAACTGATAGTGAAATTACCCTGCTGAACATCCTCTACAAGAAAATGGATTTGTGTGGTCACTTAACGGCTGACCCCAGTGCCTGCTACCCACCTTCAAAAGAATTCCAGAAAATGGATAGAAATGAGTGTTTAATACTTCCACTGCTACCTATCTCCATGCTGCAAAACCATTGTAATTTCTGTGTTTTCAAGGTTCTCCAAACCCAGATTAAGATCAGCAAACCCAGATTTTTTTTAATTAATTGTGAACTGATATATGAACATATTTTATGGACAGCTTTTATACGCAGGCAAAGACAAAATGTTTTGAAAGGAACATTAAGTAGTAAATTGTTCTTCTGCCAACCTGTTCAGCCCTGTCCTTCTGTGCAAAGCCTGGAAGCGTGGAGCAGATCATGCCTCCCTCCCCTCAGAGAGGACAGCAGGGATGGGTAATGATCCATCCCCCCTGGAAGCTCATCCCCACCCTGGGCTCTCTTGACACAGCAGCTGAAGGGAAGAGGAACACCAAGTCCTGTCCAGCAACCTGACCTGGTCCCAGGGCAAAAGGAGCATTTCCCTTTCCACAGCTAGCGCTTGACAGACAATGGTCCAGCTCACAGGCAGTGAAAGCTTCACTTACTAACTTTCCAGGCTTCCCTTGAAAAATGTGTCTTTCTAAGCTGGGGGATGTTTTGGGGGTTTTTTTTGAAGACGTTTTTGTGTTTTCATAAGGCTAGAAGGTATGGATACTGAACTCGCCCACCTCACTAGCCGTGTGTGTATATGCCCATGGCTTGGGACATGTTCACTGAAGTCAGAGCTTGGGAAAACAAATCTGAAAATAGCAACCAAGAAACACACACGACACCTTCTCCTTCTTCATAGACAAGGTCAAAAAATGTATCGCTTTAATAAATAATGGCGATTTTAATGGCATTTTTTTTTTAATTGCAGTGGTAGAGGTAGGAAGGAAAAATACGTTATTCTGAAAGGGACCAAATGCATACATATAAACTACTGACTTGCTAAAGCATGTCTCAACTGTTGGGACTAGACAGTGGATTTTCTCCAAAATATAACTCAGTTTTGAAAAATGTATTGTAGTTCCCCTCTATGTTATCTGATTTATAGTTCAGCTACTTATGATAAATAGGCGGTGTTAATCTTTATAAGTAGATTGTATTTTCTGATAGGACAGTTTACTTACAGAACCTGACAAATTTCACCATGCTGGTTGTATATTGGCTTGACTTGTAATTATTAACATTAATTCACAAAGGAACTGAATTCCTTATCACTGATGCTCTTCCTTTATGAGTCCCTACCCTCCAAAAATGTAAGCCTTTAGCTTTCCAGCAATGTACTCTGCGTTTATTGGGATTGCTCAAGCCGTGTCTTGGAAACATCTTTTTTGTTTTTCCTTCAATAGTTTGTTAAAAGTACTACGATGTTTAACCCTAACGTAACAAAATATTTTAGCATATGCTTAAAATTAATTCTACCAAGTAAGAAAAAAAAAAAGAGAATTTGCTAAATCAGCTTTTCCAAATGTAACGGGGAAAAGAGAACGTACCATATCCATGGCTGAAAAATTTCATGAATGTGATTTATTTGAAATGAGAAAGCAAGGATTTGAGCTGAGTTCTTTAACTCATCTATCTGACCTTTTCGAAGTCAGGGCAAAGAACTGTTCTGATCTGATATTTCACATGTATGTTTCTCTGGTTTAAATGATTGTTAAGGAACAAGATAGAAGACAGTATCCATGGCCGTTTTTTTCTTGTGATAATCCAGTATTTTCATAATAAAAATATTTTTTTCCAAAACACTCCTTAGCCAGTAGAGCAGAATGGCCTCTTCTTTTCACAAAAGATCTGCAGGGACAGTATATGTGGTGGGTTGTCAGCTTGGCCATAAAAACCATAAAATTACATTGAACTTCCACTGAAATGCACAGGCAGACTTCTGACTTGAAAAACTCAAGACGCAGTGCTAGGTATTTTTACCTTCCTCTTTTGCCAGAAGCTTTTAGCATATAAGGTAATTTTAGTGACTGAAGTCCCATTCATTTCCTATGCCTTTAACCTCCTAGAAACTCATCTTTTCCTGCCTTGGAATATTTTACCTGTTTTCTTTCCTCCATCAAAACCTATAAAATTTAAATTCTTTAAAATAGCCTTTTTTTTTTTTTTTTTTTACTTCAGTTTAAACAAAGCTATCTAACGTAACAAAAGAATAGTAACCAATGGGTTACAAATGAAGCTGAAGTTCTGTAGCTCATACTGTTTCATTTACAAGTTTATGATCCACTTTTCGCATGCTAAATTATGTCTGCAATTAAGTGCCTTCTTTAAATAAATGTGACTTTACATTGTGAGAAGTCCTGGTATCATCTGCTATCTCGTGCATTTGGCAACCTTGGTCAGAAAGGAAACCCAGTGCTGCAGATACAAATGCTGTACTGCTTTCTTACCTTCAGGAGGACTTGTACTGTATTTCATGTGCTTCAATATAAAATAGAATTGTCTAATACCTTTTTTTTCTTGCCATATTTAAACTGCATGGTTCCTATGTTAATAATGGTTGTTGATTTGCCTGTGATTTGCCCTACATAACCACACAGTTTATAGCTACAGTAATGAGTGGTATTTATCTAGTTTTTGTTTGGCTTGTAGTTAGGATTAATTTTTTTATCTTCCTATCTATTTTTCTTTTAATATTGACTAATTTTAACCCTTTGGTGGGAGAAATGCCATGTGTTTCCTTATCACTGAATCTGGGAAGACACCAACAGTAACAATGCTTTCCATTCAGTAGTTTGTGTTTCTTATATAATATTCACTACAACTAAAATGAGATTTCTTCCTACTCTATTCCCTTGATTCTGACATACTTCTAGCCTTAAACTGGAAAATAGATTATTTAAAAAAAAAAAAAAAAAAAAAAAAAAAACACCAAAATTTCATATGTATGTTTTAATTTTAGGCACACTAGCCATCCCTCTCACACCAGTGCTGTTTCTTAAACAAATTAAAATTTAGGGTATGCATGTCCTTAGAAGACTGACACCTGGAAATATAGATCTCCAGCTGTATCTCTGGTCTTGCTAACTACCTTTACATGTGCTTACCTGTGCTCAGGTTTGCAGAAATGGAAACTTTGTGCTGATATACAATAGCATAGCTGATGTAGATGACTTGTTAATGAAGAATTTTTTTCAGAAAGTAAAAAGAGAGCTCTTGGCCTTTGGTTTATGCTGAGCCAGTATGAAATCCCAGATCAAAATACATACAGAGCAATGCTTTTTGTACTTCTTTACTTAAGCAGATTTCTCTTATTAAATGTCTTTTCCACCACAACTACAGGTTTCTTTTTATTAGGAGAATGTGACCACTGGCTCCCCAAAAGGGAAAGGCTTGTTTCCATATTGCTTTCCAACCACTCCCTTCACTGGGAATTAGGTTGCCTGCTTGCAACAGTAAAATAATTTTGAGCTCATGTGAAAAAGCCATTTGCATCTTGGACGGATTTCACAAAAATTTAGTTCATTGGGTAATAACCAGATTAAACAGGCCATTCTGCATCTCATAAAGCATGACATAATGGATTCCATATTTTTTAATCATCATGTGCATCTTGTCTAATTGCTGTGTCAATTAGACAAAATGCAGTAAGACTGAAATGCATGAATAAGTTTAATAAATACATGCAAGTAGTTGTCATTTTATTGACAAAATCCTGTACTTTGGTTAGCTGCATTGACAACACAGTTGTCCCTCTGGATCAGTTACTTTGTAAGTACACATTCAACATACTCACTTTGTTTGTGTCGGTGGAGACATATGTATCTTTTGATACTGTCTAGATACGTTGTTCTTGCTAATTGTTATACACCCTTGAATCACACAAATAATTTTATGTAGAGGTACTCAAAATATTTCCAATGTTTTGTTCAAAAAAGAAAAGTCTTTCTGTACATTTTTAATGTGCTTGTCTTCCTTTCCATATTTCTACAACAAAATAATATATATTTGGTTAGATTCAAACAAAAACCATTTTTTTTTGTTTCATTCCCCATTTTTTCCTTTCCTTCTTCCTGGTTTCTTCTCCCTCATTTCTAGTGAAAAAAAGTCAGGAGAAAATTACAAGGATTCCTAACAAAATGAAAGCTGAATCTTTCTTTTCAATCAAACCTTTAATATTTCTTCACAGAAAACTATTGTCTTTTGTTTTCCTTTTTTTTTCACAGAATATGTCCTCTGTCATTAATTTAAGCAATTCAGCATGAAATAGTCATGCTCATTAGCAGGGACTTTGAGGCCATGATTGCACTGAGGTAGTCTAATTAAAAAGTACAAAGGCAATGAATACCCAAACTTGTATAAGTCAGTAGTGTTACAACTTCTTTGTCAAACAAAAAAGAAAAATGCTTTTACTCAGTGATGTATATTTAATATTATTTTGGCTGTGCTAAGTTCATGAGCAAAAACTTTTACCTGCGGACCAGTATTTAATTTCTAAAGTCACTGAAGAGACCATCAACACACCTTTTGGACAATAGTTGAAGTGATATCTGCCATCAAATGTCTAACAGTCAACCAAATAGGCATCTAGAAGACTTGTTCCTGCCAAAGAACATCACTCTAATTTTATTTAAATTGATGAGAGTCTTCCTAGACTAAATGCAGCAACTAATCTCAGAGAGCCATTGGGGAAAATACAAAGTTTGATATATCTGCATCTGATATATCTGAATGTAACAAAAAGGAGATGGTAGGAATGAATGCACAGCACTACCTCAAAGTCCCTCCCCAAGGACACAACACAGCTGATGTTGGAGGCGAGGAGAGCTGAGGGCTGAGCCCACCATGGTCGTAGGTGAGAGCCCTGGGGCACCCAGTCCCCCACCTCAGCTCTGGCCCCTTGGCTCCTCCAAGAGCAAGGAGATTCACCCAGTGGTGGTTCCTGATCAGCCAAAGGAGAATCCATAGTTGAGTCAATAGCAATGCACTGGAACAAAAGGTCAGTGCAAGGCCAAGCAGTATCATCAAAACACTTAGGTCTCTCTCTCTTTGCCCCAGGGATCTTGCAGATGAAGGCGAATAATGTTGTTTCCGTGCTCTGCCCCGGTCTGTGGTCTGGCTGATTGGGGTCCAAGGAATTTGAGAATATAAAACCTTGTTCCAAGAAAAGGTGGGTGAGATGCCGGGTGAGAATTGGCAAGGATATTAGTGCGCAAAGTTATGTTCCTGGTTAGGGTTAGACCACAGCATGCTTTAAGGTTTCTACCTCCCTTACCTCCCTATGAGAGTATTGCTAGAGTATACCAGGCACAAAAATATATTTAAAGTCTATAAACAAAAATAGGAGTGCAAATGTTTTAATAGGAGCATAAATGTTTTAATCTGGGCACTTACTAAACCATAGCCAATTCCTTCGCCATAGTGATAGCCTCTGGAATCTGATTGTTTCATTTTTTTAATCCTAACTGTTTATCCTACCCACCCATGGCTTTTCAGTTTTTCAGTGTAAACTGGTGTGTTGTGCATTATCTTTAATTATTCTTCTAGAAAAATAACCAAAAAAAAAAAAAAAAAAGCATTGTTTCCTCATGTTACTGTTCTTCTCTTATAATTATGTCTGAATGTCTGGGGAACATAAAAATTGCCTAAATATTTTCCTCAGAGTCAACCTGACTTTGATTCTTCAGATTAAGCCACTGGTTATCCATTGTGGTGTCTTTTCCCCCTTTTAGATCTCTGGTTCAACTGCAACAGCCTTTGAATCATGCCTGCTTTCTGCTACCATTTGGACGATTCTTCAGCTTTGAGAGGAAAAACTGGTAGAGGCCAATTCCCATTAGATGTTTACATCACAGAAAACACCAGCATAACTTGTACTAGTTATGACCACACATAATTATTTTCAGCCTTAATTAAAGAGGTCTGGAGATGGAATGGGATTAGCCACAGCCTTTGAGGAAGTCTTGTGAGTTGATGTTGAAGCGCTTTTGCAGGGTAGTGGAGAAAAATTCCCCTGCATTCCTCTGCCTTGTGGTGTATTTGATGTGTGGGCAAAACAAGGACTCTAATTTAATTTTACAGTGTGCTGTGATATTTTTATGAAGGGCGTGATGCATGCACTATTTGAGGTTATTTCTCTGTTTTTTGGGCTGTCAGTCTAACACCTTTCACAGGCATTAAATCCTCATTTAAATGTGGAAAGCCAAGATATAGAGGATAATGTCCAGATATCAAGCACTGTCAGACAAGAACTGAGAGGAGTTTGTGCTGTTCAGCTATTTTACCAACATTATTGTGTCCCTGTCCTTTACCTCATATTATATAAAACTTTAAAGAAAAAACAAGTTTGGGATTTTTTTTTTCTGAGAATCTCATTTTTCAGGGAAGTTCTAATGTATTGCAAACAAACTGAAATATTGTCCAAAAACCCCTATGCTTCTTTTTTGCTGCCGCTCAGCCACCACCTCTTCCTTTCTGAATCATATTAGAGTAGGATGAGAGTGATGAAAAGCCTTCTACAGAGAAAGCAATTTGACAGCAGCAAACAAAATCTATTTCTGTAGGAACACTCTACCTGCAGTTTCTACCTGCTTTCCTCCTCTCTCTTCTCACTATTTTGGAGAGAGTGTCTGCTCAGTGACCTGCCTCTGTCTCCTGGGGTATTTGCTCTCCAGTAGTCAGTAGCATCGTTTCTTTCTAAAATTGTGCTGTTCTGTTTCAGTCCTCGAGAAGACAAAAAATGACACATGCTGCTTCATAGACCCCAAACTTTTTCCCACTGCTCTCTTCTTTCCCTTTAAATGACTTCAAGTGGTGGAAAAATGGACCAAGTCCTCTGACATTTACACTACTTACAGGCTTGAAGAAATAGGTAGTATCCATCCTTGAATAAGACGTAAAAAGATAAAACATTTTTATATACTTCTCCTTGACCGTATTTGAAAACTGGATGTCAAAATCAGCATGCAAACTTAATAGGAGATACGTATTTTTTAGAAGAATTTTAATAAAGCCAACTCACCAAGTGTATGGAAAACATCTGAGCACAGACCATTTGTATCAAAGCGTTAGTGCCTTTGCACTGACAGAATAAGAGGTTCTTCAGCACACAGGCTCATAACATTTCCAGCAATAGTTCCACCCTTAAATTAGTGGGTTAGGAATTGAGCATTCTCAGCACAAGAATGTTTTACCAGTTCCACATATGACACAATCTGCAAAGATTCTGCTTGATGCAGGGGAAAAAGCAAAATGAAAAAGACAAAACCTATTTGTGTATAACAAACAAAGAAAATAAACATGAAAGAATAAACAGATATAATCAGGAAATATTGTATAGCTAATCAAAATATTATGTACTTAAGAGAAAAAAAATGCTGAAACACATGATGGCGGGCCAGAAATGTTAAACAGTGCCTCCTCTTTATTGCTGAATACCTTAGAAAAAATATGTTACTATTGAAAAGTTATAACTGTGAAAATTGTTACTGTTTAGCAGATAGAAATTGTAAACTTCAGGCTTACTCAATATTAGAAAATTTCAAATTTTCATTTGTAGTTTTTCTATGTATTCTTAAACATGTGGCATATTTCAGGACAAACTGCTAACATATGTAACACGTGAAGTTGGAACAAAATACATAGTGCTTGCTTACATTGCAAAAGGTGTTTATTTCATTGTTTTCACACTCTGAAAAATGAAAACATATTATCCTGAAAGCGAGCCCTATACCCCTGTTCAGAACAAGCCTTTGTACACGTAGACACACACACACAGACACTCACACTCTCATTAATACATTGGATGGATTTACTATTTCACAAATATTCCATTCAAAAGTTTCTTGATATTTCTTATTGAAATAGATTTTACTAAATAAGGGGGGAAATTCCATTATTTTCTCTGAAAAAATCAGTTGAATTTTTCCATGGTGTTTACTGAAATGGCATAATCAGTTATGAAAGTTTCTCTGCCAGTCCACTTCAGAATAAACCGTTGCTTGTGAGCTAAAGATTTTGACCAGATGCATGTTTTCTTATCTGTTAACTCAGTGACAGTAGAAAACAAACTTATAAGTATACCTCATTGTATGTGAGCTTTAAATCAGCATATCCAACATTTCCAAACCAAGATGGAATAAAGTGTAGAACAACGCTTGCCTTCATAATAACTCTTTGATTCTTCGATAGTTGGATCAGTGTCTGTACAACAGCCTGTCATGTTATATATGCACACACATTTAGCTGGCTTCAAAATCTGATTACTGGCTAATTAATGCCATGTATTAGGCCTTCTTTCTATGTATAAGGCCTTCGTACAGCTCAGAGATAAAGTTTTAAAGCCTCTTTCCAGATCTCTACCATGGAGATACCTAAAGGAGCAAGATAACAATCATCTGATTTAATGCTTATCAAAAAGATTGCAGCTATGGTTGTTTCATGTGATGATAAGGACAGAAGAAACAAAACAACAAATGAGCCACCCACCTAACAAATGTGTATACTGACTTTTTTCCTTTTCCTTGGAATGATACTTCAGGACAAGTTGTTAGAGGCCATACAGCACCTCAGTGCAGAGATTGCTTCAAGTCACATTGATGTACCCATTCCCTTCCCACTAATGATCAGGTAACATCCTTCAGGGCAACCTCCCACAGAAATTTAATATCAGGGAGGTGTTTTCATGTACTTTTTAGGCCCAATGGTGCATTTTTGCAGTGGAAACAAGGAAAAGCCAGCATCATATGTCACTAGAAAGATCTCTAAAGACTTTCACCAAGTTCTTTGGGGACAAGTAGATATCTAAAAGCCACAGTTCAGGAACTGTTTTTTAAGCTGTAAAATACTCCCAACCTCCTATTATTTTTTGTCTCCAATCTTAGTTTTAAGGTGCAAAAAAAGAACTCATCGGAATTTCAGAAAGTCCCTTAAAGCACTGCAAGCCTGTTCGAACAGCCTGGACATTGTCAGCTACTGCTTTGAACTCACCCACAAGGGCTGCAGTTTCTGTCTTCCTCTAACTAATGCTCAGTCAAACCGCTGGAATCTGTTGTTCTGCTTGTACTCCCCCTCCTCTTCCCACAGCTCCGGTTGTTTGAACAGTGCATATAAAGATATCTTTGTTACTCTTTCTGGAAAAGGAACAGCTTCTTCAGTCTTTTAGTTCTCTGAGAATTTACCCACTTTGAGTTTTTATTTGGCCCTTACAAAGATCACCACCTTGGCAGCAGAACTAGAGTCCATTGACAAAGGTATTTAAAGCTTCCTCACTTAGTCTGGCAGGTCAGAGCTCAAAAAAAAAAAAAAAAAAATCTTGTTCTGTAATTAAGAAAAACATAAGACTGTCTCACCAGGATGAAGCATACAGTAGTAAACGGTAGTAAAAGTATCAAGACGTATAAAAAGCCCTATCCAATAGGGATACAAATGTGGTATATATGACAGCTGCAGCTGTAGAGCCTGAAGTAGTTCAGCTGTGATTTCTGATATAACCATAACTGTGAATCTGAAATGCCAGTTCCATTTCAGAGTCTGAATGTAGTAATCTCCCTGCATCCAGCCGCTGAGCCACTTCAATGTTCAACAGTTGCTACATCTATGCAGTGACTCTTCATATCTCTATATCTTGGTGTCTAAAATGCCAGAACTAATTTCACGAAGCAGCTCCTTCCTTAAAGCACTTAAGGAAACATTCAAATTGGTTTCTAAACACGGTTTCCAAATCAGTAGTAAAGCCCAACCTTTGTATATTTCCAAGAAATGTAGTATTATTATTGTGGCCAGGTTTAATATAAAAATCGTCTTTGAGGGACCCTTTCCAGAGGCCAAACATTGGTTATTTAAAAGGCTGAGGCATTCGTGTGTTGTATCAGTTAGAAAGTAATTTCAGTGTTTTATTCCTAGAGCTTCTACCATGTCTGTTTTTCCATTCAGATGGCAGATTGATTTCATATTTCATTTCACATGCAACCCATATGCACAACGATAATTTGTGTACCTTTCAGCTGACTTTATGGAGTGAACTGATTTAACTTTTCCTCAGGAAAAGGTATCATAAAAGTAGGTGTTGGTATGCTGTGTCCAAGTGTTTTTCCTCAGAGCAAGCTATAGCTGTTCCTGCCGGCACTGGAGTCTGATAAGAACAGAGTTAAGATTCATTTCAGACTTAACCTAGAGAAATTTGTTTTCTTCTACAGAATTTGTTCTGCTCAGCATTGAGCACTGGGTAGCTATTTCAGCAGTTTTCAGGCCTAAAATGATTCATCATGACTCTTGGGTCAATATTCAGCTAATAATACACCATAAGCAATGTTTCAGTCTTCTCTAACAGTGCCACATCCTTTCTTTCTTTCTTTGATTGTTGTTATTGGATAATTAGGCTTTTCTAAGTTTTATGCTAGGCCCATAACGAATATTGAATGCAAAATTTGATGTTTCTAATTAGCAGTGGAGCCTTTACAATTAGGTGGAAACACAGGCTAACAAAAGACTGGCTTTCCAAGCAAGAGCTTTTCACACCATAAGACTTTTATCTCTTTCTTGTCAAAATCCTGGTTTTGGGGGTTTTGGTTTTGCTTCAATTTATAACAGTTGAAAAAGTCTTGAAAAGAATTTGGGAAGATGTTGTGATTTTTTAAGAGAAGTTGTCAGGTACAAAGAAACTTCTCAATCATCTCCTCCATCTTGAATGTTGCTTTGATACAGATGATGATTCAGATTCATGATTTGGTACAACAGTTTAATTTCTTTTACCAACAGGGTGGTGCTTTTTGTCTTCTTTTACAAAAAAGAGGACTCAAACATTCTTCCACTTTCTTTGCTGCTCATTTTCTGTTCATCAGATGTATTTACATCGCATGGCATAGAGGCTGAGTATTTACAGCCCTAGGTAGTAAACATCTTGCAAAATACTCTGAGGTGATGCAACTACAGGTTGCTGGACCCCTGAGCATCTCATACCTCCAAGCGAGACATTAGTGGTCTCCTGTTACCCTTTTTCCATATCTTTGATTAAAAAAAATAACCAACTATAAATGGATTAAAGGCAGCATAGGGATATACTTGCATGTTGAGTCAATAAAAATCTAAATTGAAAGGATTGTAAATCTATGAAATATTTACTGACATGTTAATGTTATCCCCACTATTTCCAAGCACACTTGGAGCATTTCCTGTGATGTTAATTAAATGTTTCTCATTCTGTTTCTGCCAGTTAGCCCAGGTGGCTGCTAAATCAATCAAAACATGAGACTGTGAGGGGGAAGCTGCAGTGTTAAGGACTTGCCCCCCCTCACTACAGCTCACATGTATGGAGGTGAATCTCCTGAAAACAGACATTTATCTACCTCTGGAATAAACAGTCAGGGATCCATTAACTTCAGGGAGCTCCCTCACTTTATGCCACTTGAGGCTCTTACCCCATTGACCTTTAAGTAGGAACATTTTTTAAGAAGGGTTTTCTCACTCTGGTTTAAATTTGAACTCATTTTTATTACCATTACTTAAAATCCTCCCTTTTTTTGCAGCAGTTGTTAGTTTTGTTTTGTTGTTCTTAAGAAGAAAAGTAGTTTTCTTTTCTCCTCTATTGCATTTTATTTGAAACTGTGGTTTCCAGGGCCAGCAGCCAACTCAGCAATTGCCTCTTAGAATAGAGATTTGACTGGGATTTATGGAAGAAATATAGGTGTGAGGCCTGCAAGCAAGATCTAGCGAAGCCTGTGTTTATAACAGACCCCTTTGTCCTGTGTGCCGTGGAAGCTGGGCATGTAAATGCATGAGATCGTTGTGATGGGAGAGAAACTGGAGGTATTTAAGCACAGAGAAAACCAGAAAAAATGGCAACTTTGGATATAACTTTTAAATGCACAGATGGAGCAGCTCTTTTAGGGCCTCTGAATCTATAAATGCCTCTGTTTTGTAGTTGACTGGGGAGGAGCCCTCTTTGCACTAGGGCTTGCAGCAATCAGACCTTGCTCTAGAGGCAGAATGGCCCAAATACCTATTTTGCTTTAGAAATGAAAAATCTTCCCATACAACGGAAGAAATTATATGGTGTTTTTATTTTATTTTTCTCTGTGGATCTCAGTTACGTATGCTTGTATTGGAGAGACATAAGGGTTGCACCAGTTGTGCTAAACAAGCACCCATAAAATCTCTTACAGTGCAACTGCTCTTTACTTTGGCTGCATTTACAAAATGCATTAAAGTGGTGGTGACATAAAGATATGGGCAAAATCCACCTTCTCTGTTTTGAAAGATGAAACAGCTTGACAGCACTTTAAGAAAGATCTTGACAGATCTGTAAGACAGTCGTGGAGTTTGATGCCTGTCTACCTCAGAGCCAAGACCACAGCAGCTGCTGCTGTAGGATCAGAGAGCTGTCACTTACTCCCTCTTTCTACCCACTTCTTTGTGCTGAATAGGTTTCAAAACAGGAGAGAATTCAGACAGACTTGACAGCATCTCTGTTTAGTGACTGCTCCTCTGCAAGCGGTTACAAGGGAAGAGCGGTAGATTGCTGCTGGGCTGACAGGCTCGTGGAGTTACTCAGCATGATGAACTCTGCCTCAGAAACAGCTCAATGGAAAACAACAGGTTTACACTAAGGGTAAAAAGTCAGCATCAAAAGACTTTTCCCTTGTTAGTTCACAGCTCAGGCTCATGGTTGAGCTTCAGACCCTGACATTTCATGCGTCCTTTCACACTGGCAACTCCCTCTAGCTCGGACCAAGCCAAGAAGCAACCATGGTTTTAAACAGGGTCTCCCTCATGATGGTGACCACATGAATCTCACATTGTCCTCTTTTCCTAGATAAGATGGATACAGCCGTATTAGACAGAGTGGTAAACAGAGAACTGGAGCTCACAGCTCTATGCCTCGTTACAAATTATAGTATGTATATAACCAGGGGCCCAAGATTATATGACTAGAAACTCAGCATTTAATGTTTTGTTTTTCTCTACTTGAGGTTTAGCTTATAACTTTTCTTGATTTTTCTTGTAAATCACACTTCAAATTTACTATAGCTTTGGTTTCCAGTTTATGTTTAACAATATTTTAAAATAAGACATTGATGTAGTCCTTCCATACCCTCTGCTGCTCTTTGAAAACAAGCCTGGCCTTAATTAGAGTGATGTAAACAGTTGTGTGCCCTCAGACTGCTCTGCCACCACAGTGAGCCTGTGTCACACTCAGTGGTGTGACATGGACCCAAAGACAAATTTGTATACACTCTTTTCATGCTTGACAAGGAAGCTGCGGTTCTGGCCTTGGTGGGAGGCATCTTTATATAAATAAGATGTTTGTATTGTGGGTTTCCAATCAAAACAAAGTGACAGAAAACTTTCTGAATCTAACTGAGGTTTGAAGTTTGTTTGTAATGTGTACTTGCTGTAATTTTAATGTTGGAAAAAAAATGCAAGATGTAATTCCAGGGGAGAAGACGCTACTGAAGATCAGCAACAAAAAGAGCAAAGAGTCAATAAGTCACTGGGTCTGCCCATACAGTCACATTCATACAGCCTTGCTGTCTGAGTCTTTGTCTTCAGGCACTTCTCCCTTCCCTACTCAAATGCTATTGCAATTTTCCATTAAAGCTATTTACGTTGACGTTGGTCTTTTACTTACAATTTTAACTATCCTTCTCCAAATCAGCTTCCTTTTTCTTCAGTATTCTCTTTTTTCCCATAATCTGTCCTGTCCAATCTTTCTCATCCACTTGTTTCCTTAACCTTACTGCCTTCATGTATTCTTACTTTTCTATGAACAGTACTCGCCATATAATAAAAACTTTGCTACATAGCTGTTAAGATACCTGTAGCCCTGGCTAGTAACACAGCTGAAAGAGTAGTCCCAAATGGGAGAGGAAACAACATGGCCAAATTTTGTCTGCTGTCAATTTTTCCTTGGAAAAACCTCATCCTGAGCTGAGGTTCCCTGTTGTGAGGGAATGAGAAGGGTTCTGCAGATGCACCGAAGTTCGTGGTTTATACACACCTAGGTATATGAAAGATGCAATGATTTTGAAAGCAAAGTTATCTAGAGTATGGCTAGAATGGTCTGAAAGGAAAGGTCTGAACAGTAGCCCCATCTGGAAAGATTTACAGGTCCAGCATTTAAATATGTTTGGTTTTAGAGCAAATTGGAAAGGTCACAGTGCAGCTCAGTGGATGGAAAACTTAATCTTCTCCCAAGAAACTGGTAACAAAGAAAAATCAGTCCAAGGTTCTGGTACTCACTACCGTTATTATTTAAAATCCATCTTGGAGAGTAGGCATAAAAGTACAAAAAATAGAGCTGTCTTTTCACAAAGTGAGGAGAATAACATTTATTGTGGCTGAGATAGTCCCAGGAAGGATGAAGCCCTGGGTAGCAGTGCACAATGTCCTTAAAATTCACTGTTACTGGAGCTGGGATCACAGACTGCCCTGTCTGGTGACAAACATACCCCTGAGTGACTAAATCTGTACAGAACTATCACTGCTGGTTATTCTTCCTGAGGATATTCATGTAAGGCTTGTCTACAGGACCTTTCCTTTTTACATATACTTTGATTTTTCACAGCACTTCTGTCCCTTAAATTTAGGGTATGACTAATTCTCCTATTGGTTGTCATGATACCCTTATACGTCTGAGTACTTTTGAAGCAAGGCTGAGTCTGTCTCCACCCCTATGCATTAATTTATTTAAACTTCAAATTCTCATGTCTATTCAATCTATATTTAGAGAATATACAGTTTATTTTGCAGAAATTATCCTGTATTTTCATACGTTAAAGACAGCAGAGCTCCTTTAAAATTCATCTCAACCCAGACTACGGCTGTTCATCTAGTGCTTTCTTCATACGTTTAATGTAGGCTAATGTGAATCCTATTAGATTGGCCTGTTCGATGTATCCAGTGCTCTCAAGCCTTGTCAAAGCCACTGCACTCAGCCTTATTTACATCAATACAGGCTGGGGCATGCTCTAACTTATAAATTGGTTCAGTCAGAAATACAGCTCTTGACCACTGCTAAATATATCTTACAGCTAACAGCATTTGTCAAATGTCTTTTCTCATTAAGTTCAATTTTGGTCTTGGAAGAAGTTGCCTTGGAGATATTAGCTGTTTTCATCTTGCACCATCATTAAAGAGTATAATAGTATTTTAATTGATCCCTGGTGAACTGCAAATGTGCAAAATTGCTAATTTCTTGACTAGGTTTTCCCAGGGAAATGAGCTCTTGTATAAATTTAAAGCTATCTGATGTACATCACATTTTAAACATACTGTTTGTTTCTGTACTTGTGTTCTATATGGCCCAAAGGAAGGAAGAAAATTAAGGAAAAGAGCAGGGATTTTTGTTCTGTGCTTGTACAAGGAAAAGGGTAAAAGACTGAGCAACTCTAGGGTCTAAGAATATATGGAAATCAGTCAGGCATTGTAGGTTGGGAGTGTTTTACTTGTTTTCCTGTAGCTACCCATAACTCCTACTGTTATCCTCCTCACCCAGCTCTGCACCACCCTGGCGCTGCCCACAGAGCTCTGGCTGTGCCTGGTTCCCCATCCTGCTTGCCCACCAGACAGGCTCCACCATACCATTGCATGGCATGGCATGGCACAGTGCATCGGGGGGACACATTCATTCCCACCATGGGTGTTGGGCCAAAAAGGACATGACACTCCTGTCAACAGCCAAATACATCTTCTGGGGGAGTATGTCCCCTTCTGGCTATTTGCCACCCCTATTGATAGTTTGGGGGGCAGGGAAAGAGATGGTGGGAAGCCAATCCAAACTGCTTAGGAGCCAGCAAAAATCCCTTTTCCTCCAGAGCATCCCACAAGGGCACTGAAGCATGTGCCAGAAGGAGCAGGAAGAAGGGAGAAAACAACAGCCTGTGGTGCAGGCTCTGTATTTCCACCTTCCCTCTTGTATTACTGTGACTGAAACAGCAGTTCTTCCTTTGGCCCTGGGCTCCCCTATTCATGCTTCTCCCATCCAGCACAGTTATAGCAGACACTATTTACTATCTCATCTGCTGCCTACAGTAGGTGCCCTGTGATGCACAAAGCTTGTTTATTTAGAAATTGTTTGATAGTCCCTCTTTGAAAGTCAGTTAGGAACTATTCACACTGTGTTAAAACTCATGAGATATTAAGTTTCATATAACGCTTCCTGAAAAGTTCTGGCACCTAGCCTGTATTTCAGGAAAGAGTTAACCAGGGATACACAAAGCGAAAGAGCATACATGAAGTTGTCCCCACCTTTCCCTTTGCAATAACAAACCACAGACTTCATTAAGGGGAAACTTGAGAAAGTCACTCAGAAACAGGTCTTTCATAACATATTGGTACCTTACATATTATTTTCCACAGGTCTGACTGTGCAATCTCCCATTCTCTTAACAATTTTTATACCAAACTGAGGAGGTAAAAAGTCCATCTGGATTCCCTCCAGTTTTTCCTTCTACCATTATTCAGTCTCTGTTTCTTCAATCTTTGCTAAGCTGCTGGAACATGCCCTAAGATGTCACTAATATGACTTTCATATTCTACACTGAAAAAATAAATGGAATAGAGTTTGTAATACAAATACTGCCACTGACAGACATTTGCTGAGGCAAAGTCATGAGGCTCAGTTTAGAAGCTGTAACTGTTACAGGACTATAAATTCCTATTCCATTAATGTTGTGCCACACATAAATGGAGGCAGGGGGAAAACACCCAACCCTTAAAACACCCAACCCTTGGCTTTCTAGAGCAGTTACCTGGATTTCCCTCTTTACAAAGATGCAATCGTGGATGACCATGGTGCTTCTACAGATGCTTCTTATACCTGTGACACTTAAAACTCTAGGTGAAAATCCAACTCCTTGGCTCTTTACTTGAACTGTAGATTCCTGAGTAATATTTAGTATTTTTGCTTTCACGTGTTAGTACCTCTTATGAAAACAGACTGGCAAAATTGCAATTCAGTAGAGACTTAGCTGTTGCTAATGACTTACAGATTATTTTCCCTTACTAAATCATGTTCTTTCTTTGAGACATTATAATCTGTTTCTCATAAGACACAGGAAAGCCAAGCTCTAGCAGAGCAGAGAAGAGGGGTGACTTTGATTCCAAAGGAGAAGAAAGCATTCACTATACGTCCTCAGGCCAGTATGTCCAGGGTGATGCCAAGAATATAGCCATTTTCTGCCTGTGTTGATGCCCCCACAGATACCCGCTAAGCTGTGTGGAAAATCCATACCTGCCTTTGTTGCAATTTGTAGTTAAAACTGGAGCTGAGAAAGAGGCACTCTTTCACCTCTTTGGACATTTTTGTATGCCAAAGACCTGCCCAACACCTCCCAGGTTTCATGGGTGACCTGTATAAATTATTATCTGTCATTTGGATCTCTTTCAGTTGAGTTGCATCCATTTCCTGTTAGAAGTAGTTTCGCTCATGACTCAGCCTTGTTTCTGTGGCTGAAGACCAGAATGGAGCAATGATCTCTGTGCATCCTCAAATACAAATCTTTTACAAAATAATACATCATCATTTAGTCTGTGTTCTTACACTTTTCTGTTCCTATTCTTTCCTATTCTGTGCATAGCAATAATATATTTATTTGGCACAAAGTCATACTGCTCTGCAGTAAGAAGTTAAAGATTAGTAGGCTTTCATGTTTTGCACAAGGTCCAAACTGGAACAGGAAAAGCTTGGTATTACCTAAAATGCAGTATGTTCAAGCTACATTTTCTGTAACCAAGAGGCAAGTTGGTGAGGGTGAAGTAAGGCCTCTGTGCAAGTTGTGCATCCTATACAGTTTCAGCTGAGACACAGAGCACTTTTAATGCTGTTGTTGTATAGTTATGAGAAGGGAAAAGAAACAATTCACCAGTCTGAGATAAAATTCAGTAACAAGCCAATAGGCACCAGATACTGTAGGTTTTATATTAGCAGCAGTCTCCAAAAAACCTGCTTGCTATTTGACTCCCATCTCTCTTTATGGTTCTACACAGTTAATATTAAGTTTGAAAGCAGGGTAAGATATTAAGAAGGAAAGGTGTATGTTATTGCCAGGAGAAACTCTTCCCATTAAAATGAGGGGGGGAAAGTATTTGGTTTGTATATTTTTCAAGCAGTAGGTTTTACAGATTCACAAGAATCAATCTGCTGAAAAATGTAGTTACTTGTAAATGAAATAATAATATTCAGTAAAGTTCAAGTCCAACACTCAAGCACACTTGCCTGCAGGACTTCTTGTTCACTGATTTTTCAGTCTGTTCTGTAGGACCATCTATTCCATTTGAAAAGCAACTTGAAATTGGAGGTTAGTTCTGCTTTTCCTACAAAAAAGAAAAACCACCCGAGAGAATGAGTCAATACACCAACTCACAGCTGATGATTGATATAAGGATGATGAACACTGTGTCAGTGATGCTTCTGAAAATCTTGTTCATTCAGTGGATGTTTTACTTTTTCACTTAGCTCCATTTTTGGTTGCCCAATTTAAAAAGCTGTAGAGTAGCCTGAAATCATTTATGGCTAAGGGCATGCCTACTTAGACTGAAATAGGCAGTCCTGAGCACTGAGCTGGGTGGCAGAAACTAACGTATGTATGGAGGAGATGTATTAACTTCAGAGAAACTTGCCCCTAAGGCCAGATCTCTAGAGTCTGACTGCTTGAAGTAATGGGATTCACTCTTGAAAATGTTTATGAGTTAAATGCCTTTCAACACCTTTCTTCATTCATTAATATGGAATATCCTGTGAGGTAGAAATTGTTATCAAAAGCAGCAGTATAATAATTCATCAGGAAGTCCTCTGACTGCAGGGAAACAGAAGTATGTAGGCTGGTACTAGGAACTGTGAAAGCAAATGCTTTACACTTCCTCAAAAAACAGCAGAAACCTTCTTAGAGGTGCCCTGCAAGCCAAAGATAAAAGAATGCAAGATGTTTTTATCCCTGGTTTAGGATAAAGAAGAAAAATAGAGAAACTAATAACAACTTTTAAAAGATATCAAGGATTTATAATCTAGCCCTTTATAGCCAAATCTGACTTTAAACAACATGTTGACATAAAGTTTCTACATAAAGCTGTATTTATTAGCAAGTAGGTAGTGATATGGGGCATAGTAGAGAATAGCTTTTGGAATATAGTTGTTGCTTTACTGACAAACTAAAAAAATCAGGGGTCTTAGGAGATAGGCTACTCCTTCTTCTTCTTCTTCTTCTTCTTCTTCTTCTTCTCCTTCTTCTTCTTCTTCTTCTCCTTCTTCTCCTTCTTCTCCTTCTTCTTCTTCTTCTTCTTCTTCTCCTTCTTCTCCTTCTTCTTCTTCTTCTTCTTCTTCTTCTTCTTCTTCTTCTTCTTCTCCTTCTTCTTCTTCTCCTTCTTCTTCTTCTCCTTCTTCTTCTTCTTCTTCTTCTTCTTCTTCTTTTCTTCTTCTTCTTCTTCTTCTTCTTCTTCTCCTTCTTCTTCTCCTTCTTCTTCTTCTTCTTCTTCTTCTTCTTCTTTTCCCAGGACTTCCTTTAAAGAAAAAGAAGTCATGAGTCTTTTTATAACACAGGAAAAAACATAAGGCTAAACAAGTTGGCCTGTCTAGACGTAACCATAGGGAACACTAAAGCCTTACCTCTCCTTCAGGAAGGAGGGAGAGAGGGTGTGTATATGTGCAGAATCATAATAGTTACTGCCAGCCAGGAAATGTCAAAAGCAAATTGCACATACCAAGAGTCCATATGGAGAGGACCAGCTATGGAGCCAGTACACTGAGATGCATATTTATAGATATCCCTAAAGGAAGCTCCTGCTCACACTGTCTGCACCCCCACCCCCCCACACAAAATCCTTCTCACTCTCCCTCATGCCACCAAACAGGCTCTGGGGTTTCTGGGCTTGTACAGCAAAGTAGCAGCTGTGCAGGCCCTCCTTTCATCCCAAGCATTTCAGCACAGCATCCAGCTGCAGCAAACATCAATGAAGTCAGTGTTTCTGACTGACAAAGGATGCTGGCTACAGCATGGAGAGGCCTTCTTCAAACCAATCAATGTTAATTTGGCAGAAAGAATTTAAGACACTGACCACATTTAAAGTTTAATTTTCATGACCTACAAGGAAAGGAAAATCACTTACAGTCATCCTATACCAGCTGTGTAGTAAACCCACCCTATGGGGCAGGTGTTTGAAACTTGGCTGTGATATTATCAAGTATTAACATTAATCAAGCTTAAATAGAAGTGTCTTCTCAAGACGGTTTTGTAGGCTCCATTTAAGCCACTGTGCATGCCACTAGACCTGAGAGGCATGTTGGTGGTGGAGAGGTCTTTCATAATTTCTCCAGCAAAATTTTTTTTAATCACTCATCTGCTTGTCTTATGCCTAGAAAACATTGTGCAACTCTACCAAGAAAATCAATGATGTGGCTTGGACAAAATCATCTTCAGCAGGTAGTGGCCCTCCTGTTGTAAGTATCTTTGAAACCCTTTTCAAAATGGGTATTTCCTCTGTTCCAGCACCTCTTTGCCCTCCTGTACTAGACAAAACAACGAAGTCAAAATTGTGCTTGTTGTCCTGGATGTTTTAGTGAAAATGTCCTCATGTTCACCCAGTGTGTATTTATATATGCAAATATATTTATTATTAAAGCATTGCTGAGGGGGTAGTAGTTGTGAAAGCAAATGAAGATATGGAATGGTGCAAAAGCATTATAGCATCATTAAAGAATTACATCTGATGCAGTGAAGACAGGTGGGTCGACTTTGTGAGTTTTCTAAAGTAGTTGTGTTTGAATTCATTGCTGCAGCAATGGATTATTTTGTGCTTACTGAACTACTACTTCTGGCATTATATGCTTAACTATGGAATAATAAAATGAGAAGGATATCACTTATTATGCAATCCTGTACCATAATATTTAAAGCTAACTATCTGAGGGTATTTCAGTATAGTTTCACCACCATGGGATACACTGAAACTGTCAAAACTGAGCAAATCTAACTCTTCCTGAAACTATGGGATGTGAGCCGTTGCCATGCTGGGTAACGCACCAAGATGGCAAAACCCATGGGAGCACATTGGGAAAAAGTCATGGAAGGAGGAGGGATGTTATGTGAATGTCATTTTCAGGCAGCCTGCACAGGTTTTGGAAAACTGTAGCCAGGAGCAAATTTGTGGTTTTACTGCTGGAGATCTTTTTAAATGGTTGGCTTTGCTGTCATCTGTGATCACCCAGAGAAGTGAGAATGAGAACAGTGCTTCCAGGAACGCCGCTGCAGTATGGCCATACGAGCTGACTCGTTTGGTGATGTTGTGTTGGTTAATGACACTTCCAGGCACCATGGCAGAGAACAGAAATATTTCTGGCTTGTTCAAATGAACTGCGGGTAATGAACAACACCTCCAGAAATGATGGCGCTGTGCTGTGCGGTAATAAATAGCTGAGACCTGAGCAAATGGCTAGTGAATAATTTCCACTGGGAACATAACATTAGAAGGAACATTCACTCCAGTGACCTTTTCATTAGATCTGAAACAGTATCATAAGTACAGATACTACTCTCCACAAGGGCTTCTGAAAATTCACTTGCAATTGGGTTCACTGCCTAACTTCAAGCTTTTGAAAGACAGACATCTAATCAAAGCCAGAGGGCAGTTCATCCCATCACAGTGGTATCTTAGGTGCTGTGAGTCATAACTCAGTTGAGTTACATTAGTATAAAACCAGCATCAGTGCGGTGAGAATTTGGGTAAAAAATTCTGAGTGCAAGAACTGAGACTTGAAGCATATCAGTTGCTAAGACGTGCACAGTCTGGACGGAGGGCAGCAAAGCAACATACATCACAGAAAGGTTTTTGGCCACTTATGTCACAGTAGCAGGCAAGGACACATTTTACAGCAGCAAGAGGGTAATAGGAAACTATGGCAGACTGAAGCAAGGTGACTGCTCATGCTGTCACAGTCTATTTCGTAGGCATGCAGTGAATAAGCTGTTGCAGTGACTAAAGAATCTAAAATATAGATGACTCTGGGGCTACAGCTCTTAGACCTGTTCTCTGAAGTGAAAAAAAGAACGAGCCTGTAATAGCATATCACCCAATGTGCTCCACTCTGCAGACATCAGATACAAGAAGTGATACAAAGCTGCTTTTTTCATGGGTTTCTTAAGGTTCCTAGCTAGTTCCTAGCTAGTTGAAGAGTTTGTGTAACTCTGCAAGCTAGTGTTGTACAACTTATAAAACATCATTTTTATTTTAGGCCAGAACTGTTCATCTGCAAAACCCTGTAACAGAAGGAATAAAGTAGACACTCCCTTTGATACCCCACATGTGAGCTTTACATTACCATTTGGTATACATACCAGGACTTGGTTCAGCAGAATTCTTTTAAGTCCTTTCTCTCCCTCACACACGTTCATGCAACAGGATATTATTATTTTAATATAAATTTTCCTTCCTTTAGAAGCCTTTTTGGTGGGTGAAGGATATGATTCTTACCATGTTCACGTTGTCAGACAAGCACTTGGAAAGCTGTAAGATGCTGCCTGTGCATAGGGCTGTAAATATCTACATAAATTCTTCATATAGCTATTTCTTCAAGTTTGAACTATGAGAAACTTATCTTTTTATGGCACAGCCTAGCCACAGGGACACCTTTCCACAGAGCTTATTCTTCAAATAAGGAGGATCTGTTCCAGGTAGCACACTAAACCCAAAATTCTTGCTGTGGGAATTACATTTTTCTTACAACATGGTTTATATTTACTACGTTGTGTAGAGAGTAAAACTGTTTCTCATGAGTATTCTTCTAATATCTTCCCAAATATACTGAACCTTTGCTAGGGGGGACAAGAGAGTTAACTTCAGGCCATGTGGAGCCCACTCAGCAAGAACAGCTGGGCTGACTTGCTTTATAACACGTTTCAGATCCTGCGTGTGAGGCAGTCTGAAATACTGATCCACACGCACGGCTTCAGCTTCCTCGCTTCCTTTTTGGCATGGCTTTGGTTTAAGTACACAGTAAAAAAATGCTTCAGATTTGACCGCATAAATTGTTGGCAAATCAAGTGGTAAGGTTATTACCAAGTGGCTGGCTGTGTTAAGCTAGTGCAGTGTCCATTGAATGCTATGCTGAGAAAGCAGGCTTTAAAAGTTGGGCAGAAAATAAAAGTACTCATCACACTTGCAGTGTGGAACTCAATATTCTTGGAGTTACAGACAGCCAAGATATTTTACTAAATAATATATTTGAAGAAAGACATATCTTTCTTTGATAAAAATTGCAATTTTCAATATGCACCTCACAGCAAATCCATGTATTTCATAAGAAAACTTTAAAGATAATCAACAGGAAAAATATCACCTCTCAAACATAACTTACTAATGGTTAAAATAGATAGCCTATTTGAAAATTTGACAAATAAATTCTGCCCTAGAAGGTTCTCCTTCCACTTTTCATTTCCTTCCCTCTCACCACCACCACCATCAGCACAACCACCACTTTTTTCCATCCAAAGAGGAGAGTGCTGGGAATAAAATGCTTAAGGTGTTTCCACTATGTATTCTCTATACATTTCTTATACTTCACATCAACTCTTTATTTCTAGGTTCTTTTGTATCTTGTCATGTTTTGTCCTGTTTCAGTGCTTTCCACAGCAATTACTGTGTGCAAGAATTAGAACATGTGATCTGTTTTTCCTTCCATCACAATTTCTTGTGATTAGAAAATGGGATCAGACAATATAATCTGAGTAGTACCCTGTCCCCGGTGATTAATTATGGTGTTTCTCTTAACATCTCAGTATCTGTGCAGGCTTCTGACTCCTGAAGAGGACAGACTGTCATGAGAGAGATTGTTTTACCACTTCTTAAAATTTAACCTGTAGTTAATAATGTACTCCTATGAGAGACCATGAAAATTAGTCTCTACGGTGGGATAAAACTGAGACCAGTTTTGAGTTTCAAAGTTACCAATGAATCAAGAATAGTGAGAAAATACATTTGAGGAACCATTTCCTTTAAGTCTTACTCTTGCACAGAAACTAGATTTCTTACAATATATCTGCAAACTTTACTCCCTTGATAAAATTAATCAAGGCTTTTCACAGAAGTTTTTTTCACGCATTTATAGGTTGGGGGTTTTTTTGACTGCAACTTTTAGTGGGAAGAAAAAAGGGGGAGAATAAATTTTCCGCAAAACTTTTCACAAAGTTTTTATTAATATCATTACATGTATTACATTTTTTGTTTATAATTGTAACTAAAATTAAACAGTATCTTGCAGAAACATCTGTGGTAATGGATTTGGTTCGAAACTAACCGAAAGTGCTTCAACGTATTTTGTTAGCATCTCTAGTTTTGTGCACACTTTAAAAACTTGCATTGGCTCAAATTAAGCACTGGTGTGTTATCTGAGCCTTACATAATACATGTGTTTCTTTTCCAAAGGGGTTTTCAGTTGGTCTTATGGTTTGGGATTATTGATAAAGGAATAGCACTTATTTTGGGGAACAGCTGGGGCTGGGCTATGTTGATAAGAAGTCTTTGTATAAGAGCAATGTATGATTTATTTGGAGGTTGGGTGTTTTTTTTCTTTTCATTTCTAACTGCTTCTTATCCAGCTTCTTTAATGATAAGACTTTGTCCATTCTGAATCCCAGAAAAGCATATTTTTATCCAGGCTTCTTTTTTTTGTTGAGCAGCATGGAACAGCTGCTGGGGAATTCTAACCCAGAATAAAAGTGGCTTGCATTCCCTCCCTTTCCCTTATTCCTCCCAAGAAGAATTACTTTGCTTTGAAAGCACACTAATTATTCTGGAATAAAGTAATATATATTCTATGATATAGTGTTCCCATGGGGGCGGGGGTATGCTGAAGTTATTGCTGAAGAATACTGCTACAGTTACTCCAGTTAGTTTTCCTATTCAACTTTACGTGCTTTGGAAACAAATCCTTTCCCCCTTCCTTTTAGAGAAGAAAATAATAATGAGCAGGTGAAGAGGGGGAAAATGGAGGTCCTTCATTTTACCAAGAAGTCCGGCAGTTTCATGAGTTACATCTCATAAAAGTGGGAGTTATGAGTTTGCCTCAATCATCAGCTTGAAGGGTATTTTTCTTTTCTCAAGAAATATCAGCTCCTTATGACAGAGTAAAGTAAGTGCAAGAGTGAGGAAATTAGTTGACCAGGTGAACTGTTGGTCCAGAGAGCAAGATGAAAGATTTTGCTTCTTTGCAAATGGCTCTAGGTAGGGAAATCCTCTGTAAAGTCTTGACCCCTTCTCAACTGATAAGAATAGTTACCGAAGTAACGAAGACGAGTCATGCAAATCTTCCATATGGCATACTGAGTAGTTTGAGGAAAAGGATTCCTATTACCTTATGAAAAAGTATCTTTTGTTTGGCCACGGTATCTTAAGCTCTCCTGAACTGGATCATGCTGATCTGTGCTCCCTGCAACAATCTGGAGTTTTGGAAGGCATTGCATTTCAGCTGAAATCAGCAGAGGTGCTACACAGTTTCTACTGATTCAATGTTCAGTTCCAAGTTGTTGGGATCTTGGAATTTTCCTAAATGTGTTTTTCAGGAAAAAAGAAATAATTATATCTAGATGGGACACGTCATCTTCCTGGAATATAGGAGGAGACAGGTTTCCCCCTTAGCATGTGCAATATGTGGATGAGAACCACATATTACTGGATAATATTTTGCAAGAATACACTGAGCTGGGAGAAACCACTGTCCTAGAAGAAGGTTTCATTAAGATTTCTCACATCACTTTTATTCTTTTTCTTCTCCATCTTCTTTCTCTCTGCACAAAGTTTAAAGATTTTTCCATTGATGTGAGAAAATGGTGGAAGTGCTATGTACAAGCTTATAATATAAATTGAATAGGGATTTTGACACAATGTTTGTGTTAAATCCCACTCCTGAAATTGCTGTCTGATTCTGGTGGTGTGCTGGTATGTGTTTTCCACTAACTCCACTCCCTCTAAAAGGAGCTATCAGTATGAAATTACGGAAGGGGTATCACAAAACGTCTTATGAGCATGGGTGCAAATTATTTCTCTTTGCCACTTCATTTTCACCATTCCATGCCCTGAGGCTGATCCAAAAGATTGGAATAAACCTCATAAATGGCATAATATTTTTTACTGACAAAAATGTTAAGCTTAGAGGACACATGTCCTGCAGAATACTTGGTTACACGGAAGACTTTGCAAATCCCATGCTTAGGCTGACATAAGGCCAATGCTTTAGACTTCCAATGACTCTGCTTGCTTAAGTTCAGGTACCTGTTGTAGGAGAATTGTGCAAAAATAAAAGACAAACGTGTGATAGCAGAAATAAACAGAGAATAAACAGAATGAGGGCTCAGAAGACTATGAGGGAAAAATGCCAAATGTATTTTTTATTGTTATAATTAACATTTTATTCAGAGTTTTTATGTAAAGAAACTGTGGGACATAGCATTAATAGGGCTGTAGGTCAAAGTCAGTTTCAAATACCAGGGTGTGACTTTTAGGTGTTGCCTGTTTGATTTTTCAAGGACTCATCTTCCAGCTTTTGTGCCATGACAGCACTAAAAGGTTTGGTGATGCCAGCACCACAAGATGGTGCTGATGGCTGTCTGTCTGGACACGTTATTTGGCTATGACAGAGATCAGACATGAGGACTTCTTATGCAGTCAGGAATGCGAACTATGCATACTCAAGAAGAGATCAGCCAGAGGCCTTTAATACCTATGAGACCTTGACTACATGAGCACTGAGGAGAAATTGCCAGGCAGACTTTGGAAGCAGAACTATAACCCATAATTTGATGAGTCTAGAAGATCCTGAACATTGGCTCAAACTCAGGTAAGCAGCAGTAAGATATTAAAAAGCCTCTCAGTTACCAGAATCGGAAGAGTGTTTAGTTACTCACATTTGGGGGTGGATTTTGATCATGCTGTTGTGATTCTACTGATCTCCACGCATTTGTTTCTTTCTGTTCTCCCCAGCCCTCCATAAACTGGATTAAAGGCTAGTATAATTGATACATGAAAAAGGTTGAATTCATCAAGCACCAGATTGGGGTCAGAAGGAATTTCCATTAAAAGCAAACTGGAAATAACCTGAGGAAGCCTGGAGGAGGAGCTGAGGGGGAAAGAAGAGGGGGCTGAACAACGAAATATTTCCCTGGAGCATTTGGAATGGATCACTCATATTCAAACTATAAGCAAACCACTCTGACATTGCAATTTGGATGACTTTATTCCAATATAGTTTCTGAAGTACTCTGGTATTCTTTCTTAAGAGATATAATGCAGCATGAAAAGGCCATAATTTCAGGACTCATTTTGCTGAGGGAAAGAATGTGCAGGGGAAATTAAGACACAAGGCACCTATGTTTTATCCATTTCCACAAGAAGTAGAAAGCTCCAAACACTCCTTTTATTGGAGGGTGAAGGGAGGAAGGATTTGTTTTTCTTTGTTTTTAGATAATTGCTTTCATGGGTTTGTGTCGTGGTTTAACCCCAGCCGGTGGCTGAGCACCACACAACCACTTGCTCACTCTCCCCCGCAGTGGTATGGGGGAGAGAATCAGAAGAGTAAAAGTGAGAAAACTCATGGGTTGAGATAATAACAGTTTAATAATTGAAATAAAATAAAATAAAATAAAATAAAATAAAATAAAATAAAATAGTAATAGTAGTAGAAATAATAATAACAATAATAATAATAATAATAATAATAATAATGTACAAAGCAGGCGATGCACGATGCAATTGCTCACCATCCACTGACCGATGCCCAGCCAGTCCCTGAGCAGCAGCCCCCCAGCCAGCTTTCCCCAAGTTTATACACTAAGCATGACATCATATGGTATGGCATGGCCCTTTGGCCAGTTTGGGTCAGCTGTCCTGGCTGTGCCCCCTCCCAGCTTCTTGTGTATCTATCTCCAG
Organism: Platalea leucorodia; assembly: GCF_965183815.1. Taxonomy (NCBI): domain Eukaryota; kingdom Metazoa; phylum Chordata; class Aves; order Pelecaniformes; family Threskiornithidae; genus Platalea; species Platalea leucorodia. The sequence continues at coordinate 103,759,667 of NC_138824.1, forward strand.
CCTTCTCAGTTGGTAGAGCATGAGAAGCTGAAAAGTCCTTGATTTAGTGTAAGCACTACCTAGCAACAACTAAAACATCAGTGTGTTATCAACATTATTCACATACTAAATCCAAAACACCGCACTATACCAGCTACTAGGAAGAAAATTAATTCTATCCCAGCCGAAACCAGGACAGTTTGTTTTTAATGGTTTTTTGTGATGTTTCACAGCTAAGTAATTTACAAATACCTCTTTAGCCAGGTAAGGCTTAAATAAAGATAGATACAGCTTTTAACTGTAATATTATTATATGGCACATTCGTTTGAAAGAGTAATGCACAATCCCGTTAAAGCTCACTCACTGCTTTAATTTCCTTCACAGAAACTGTGCCTTAGACAGGACACATATGTAGAGTGAGATACTGGACCATATGCCAAGCTGACCTAAACTAACATAACTTGATTGACTAATGATGCTAATGTAGTGTGCACTAGATGAGAAATCAGCCATCAAATATGATTAAAACATTGTTAGCACTCTTTTCAATTCTCTAGTCATCTTTACACCAGTTTCATGGCCAACTCTAGCAAATCAGCCAAGGAGGGCATTTCCCAGTATCATGATCTAATGTGGTCATTGTGGTTTAGTATCTGGAAATGCAGGAGAGCGCAGTTGAGAGTATAGCCTACATGAGAACAAAGAGGCTCTGTTAAGGCCACCAAGTGAAAGAAAACTGTGAAGCTCTTGATGTGGTTCACTTTAAATCATAACCACAAAACATTAATAATAGATTTTTTCCATTGCCTTTTCTATTGTCATTGGGGAGTTTCAAGCAGAGTGCTTCCTGGATACTCCAGGAACCAGTTTTTGGTGGAATGTCCCTTCTACACTGCACAATATATGGCAAACACTTTGTATAAATGACCTTTTGCATCTATAGCATGTGGAAGCAGGGGTTAGAGACAAGTTAATACTTGTTTGATATTATCATTTGTGCTATCATCCTTTGGTGTACAGTTAAGAAAGCACCTAAAATTTTCCTCTGTTACCACCTGGCATTTTCTGGCAGAGTAAAATGTTGAATTTGGCCAATATAAGAACTGCATAGAGAGAGTTTAAACACATTCTGAGATTCAACTAATGCTGCATGATCTAAAATGTCTTTGGTACTATATATGTATCCCAAGTAGAAAACCGGGGGGGGAGAAAGAAATGTTGAAGAAATAGATTTGGAACTTCAAAGATTATCATTACTGGTTTTAATTTGTCTGCAGAAGGAATTTAAGTAAACAGAAACATAGCAAAAGTAAGAATTGAAAAAGACGCAGTACATTAAAACCAAACAGTATCGAACATTGGCTGTTTTCTCTCAAAAATGCAATAAATCAGTGACTGATGAAACCAAAAAGCTCAGTTTACAGATCAGATTAAGCAGTCAGTACAAATTTATTGCTTTTGGATTGAAAGTAATCACGCAACATTTGTAATCAACAGAAGAAAAAGAAAATGTGATGCTTGTAACCAGGAAGGAGCTGAATTAATTGCTACATGTGTTTATGCACCCTCAGTGACACTAATCATTCCTGACACACAGGTATCAGGTCACAGATGTTATTTTTTCCCAGTATTTCTACCCACACACACATTTTTGTTTTTAAAATGAAGAACTCCTTTCTGGCAAAGTTAGTATTGAAGAGAAAAAGCATAATGTTTCATTTTAAAGTCTGATAGGAAGCCAGTTTAGGGACATGACTGCAGCACATTATGTTGTGAACTTGGAGACCTCAGCTGTGGAATGAATCAATCTGGATTCCTCAGCCCCCTACTCAGCACAGGGGAAGGGTGGGACTCCATTGCTTCACTTTCAGCATCCCTGGCAAAGAGCTCCTGGAGCAGCCTTCCTTTTGGCTCTGGGGAAAAGGCCCTAGCAGTGTCAGCCTCCAGAGAAGAGGAGCAGTGCTCATCAAAATGCGTAAGTTAAATAATAAAGTTAATGAGAAGCAGGGCTAATACAAAATGGGGAAATGATCACTGGCACAAGGAAGTGGTCATGCTACGCATCTTACATACAAGGTGACACTGTGGAGAGAAGTTTCCAAGGAGATTTACAGTCCTACACTTTGCTTTCATAAGTCAATAGGTGTGATATTTTTTATAGCCCTTGCTTGACCTCTGTTAGTAGGGAGATATGCTGTCTAATAAATAGAGACCAGCGTTAAATTTAGAGGGGGAAAATTAATTTGTTTGTTTGTTTATTTAGCTCAAAACAAAGGGGAGTGAATAAGGGAATAAGCTTATGTTAATATTTTATTAAGGTTAACTTTTTTCCACTGGGAGACTAGCAGACATAAACAAATGAGTTCTGCCTGAAATGAAATTCAGCAGGTGACTATTAGAGAGTTCAGATTTTCCCATTGGGTTGCAACTTCTGTTATGGAAATTGAGAACATAAATGCATAAGTACTCCGGAATTCATGAATCTGATTTAACTCTGTGTGATTTATTAAGAGCTGGAAATTGAAACAATTCTGCTGACTGGCTTATTTTGATTGGTGGTGTGAAATTCCTTCCCTGGGTTTAAAAAGTATTTGAAAAATGTAAGGTAGAGAAAGAATAGCTCAAGCTTTGACAAGAAGCAGCCCATTGAACTGTGATTCTGTACCAATAAAATTAGGATACACATCAAAAGCACCAAGTGAATTACCTTTTAAAATCAGTCTAATGTGTGAGAGAATGTCGTGTCACTGTCCAGAGCTATGTGACAAGATCACTGGAGCCTGAGGGAAAACCCTTTTTTGAAGTGCTTTCACTGAGGTGAATTACAGCTAGCCTGGAGAAAAATATCTGATTTTTTTTTTTTTTTACTGTTTCAATTGAAATCTCTGGCTTCCTTCCCAAGGAATAGTAAAAACTCCAGAAACCTCTCATGTGGAATACAGGGCAACTTTTTAGTTTGACTTGATTAATAAACTATGTAAGAACAATACTGCTAGGAAGGAATTATGACCACTGTATAGTACCATGAAGGAGGATTTGAAGAAAAATTGAACCCCAATACTTGGGTATGAACCAGATCCTGTAACCCAGGTTACAGGATTTGCTTATGGACTGAAGCTTAGCTTGATGATGCAGCAGGTTCCTGGGAACTGGCCTCTAAATACCAAGATGGTCCTCTCTGTATCCCAGGAGCTCAGCAGGCACTTACAAAACAGGAAAAACAGGAATTATGCTGAAGTTGTGAAAGTAGAAGAGATAGATACAAAAAAGACCATAAGATGAACAGCAAAGTGGTAGACATGTTTTATTGTTTCCTTTTATCAGAAAATATCACAGAAATTATTTTCAACTGATTTATGGGAGTTCACTGACACAGGCCAGAACAGTTAAGATAAACATGGACTTGAGGAGTATTATTGTTCCTTCATTTCCTGGCCTCAAGTATTCTGCCTGTTGATGGGTCCTGCACATGGAGATAGACAGTCCTTGGGTCTTGCAACTCTCAAACTATCGAGTTGGATTCTGCTACTGAAGTAGCACTCTGAAAAAAACACGGAATGCAGCATTTTTATATATATACATAATATTACATAAAATAATCCAGATCAAAACAGGTGCAAGAAACTCAGTGCATACATGTCAATGGTTACAGTAGGTCTGCTGGCTTGGAAGTAAAATGGAATAACTGACCTTTTGCTTCCACATTTACATTTATGCCAAGGTATTTGTATCAGCAGATGTAAAAGAAAAAGCAGCTTGTTTTTATTAATATACTGATTACAGCAAAAAACAGCATTTATTTGTGTTAGGGCATAGAGACCCATGCTGACAGCGCATGTTCGGCCATGCTAGGAGCTGCACAAATACTTACTGAAAGTCCCTGAAAGATCTGTTTGGAAATATGTGGTTGGGGTTATGTGGCTTTTCACCACAGTTTGTTTCGGAGAATGGAGGGAAGACTGGAGCCCATTTAATTTGTTTTTTACAATCTGACAGGTTGAAATCCCAGCACTGCTCACAGCAGTGAAGTTAAGGATTTGCATAAGTGTTTTCAGGAATGGGGCCTGAGCTATCTACGCAGCATCACGGAGGAAATCGGTAGCAGTGTTGCGAATTGAACCCAGATTTCCTGAACTTCCACTCAGTCCTTCAACCAGATGACTAGGCCTCCTTCTTCAGAGGGAAAATGTTACTTTAAAATAATTCCTGAATTTCATGTCATTTAGCATTATATCAACAGTATTTTGAAAATTTGTTGAATCACGTTTTTTTCTTATGGACATTTTTACACTATTTTCTACCAGCAGAACACTTCTTTAACCCTACAGTTGCATGGTTTCTGACCCAACATATCAGGAGGCAACATTGCTTGATACTCTTTCATTAGCAGCTAGAGAGCAATGGCTTGCAACTCTCAATCTTCCTGAAGAACTTCATTCAAGCAAGCTAAAAAATATGCTGAATAAACAAGAGAAACATTTTGAAAGATAAAATATTTCAAATACTAGTAGCTGAAACACTTATTGTAGAAAAAGAAAAAGCCTTAGGAATAATAATAAAAAAAGATCCAGTTTGTTATATCATAATTGTATTGTTGCCTTGGAACAATCTATCTATTTTCTTTCTGAGAATATTTTCAAGCAGTTGTTTTTGAGCAATTTTGCTCATATGAATAATCAGTCTTTTGAAGCATGACTCCAGTGTAAGGTCAAAGTTGTTTTTTGTATTCTCCAAGCAGCTGAATTGCTCTCTGCTTATGTAATACAGATGTCAAGCTGCTTGAAATACTTGTGCACTTTTGTGACTGCGAAGAAAAAGAAGCAAGTACTCTCTATAGCATTTGATTTTGTCGATTTGAAATTTCTTTTCTCATTTAAAATGAATTTGTAAGTCTTGCCAAGCTCATGCTTGTGCAAAAACTGTCTGCCTTACAAGCAGTAATTGCTAAGCGTTTAGCATTGACTTTTTGTCAGGATTTAACTGTGCTTACAGTGAGGTGACAACATTCTTCAATTTTTAGTGAGCAAATTTCAGGCAATTCGGAGTTTTCCCTGAAAAACCTTTGAATCTGACAGGCAATTGAAAGTTTCTTTTTTGCCTTGTGAAACACGTACAGGTAATTCTGATCTGAGAGAATGAACTTGAAGTCCCACTGAGTCTCTGTAGTTTTGTACCATTGAGATTGTGTAAGTTGTCTTCTAAAAGACATAATAATAATTATTATTACAAGATTAGGAGTAACAGGGATAATGTATAGCATGTTTCAGCTGGGGCAGGTGGGAGAGAAGGGTCAGATATATAGGCTATATCCACTGACTTTGTGTAAGCTTTGGAGTTTGCCTGTAATAGACCAAGACCAAATTTACAGCACAGCTTCAGAGATGGGCTGTACAGCCCATGTATGCTGGGGCAATGCAATGTCTACATGACCAAATGGCTTAATCTAAGATAATCATTGCTATTGTTAGGGGTCCGGACCCAGCCTCTGGCAAATTGCCATTTAATAGGGGTTAGAGTGCTCCCAGTCACACAGGGCTATTCAGTATATAGCATGAAATTACTGGCTCAGATTTCCACTAGCTCAGGGGTCTTTGCACAGTTGTCTGCTGTTCTGCATAGATAACTCTAAGTTTTGCAGTAAGACAGTAAATATTTTTATTTGCTCCTATACTGATAAGCACATTATATACTACTGTCCCCAAGCAATGAAATTCTAGAAAAACAGAACTCAGAAGTTTTCTAGAATCTCATAGATATCACTGGTTAGAGCTGGGAATAGAAAACCAGTTTGCTGGTAGAGCCACAGAGCTTTCAGCTACACACACACAAAAAAAATGCTCCTTACTTTTTCATGACTAGAATGTGGAGTGCGTTGTGTGAACTTTACATCCACATTAACAGCACCTTCACCTGTTTTGATGGTAACAATTCGATCTAAACAACATAATTGTAAATTACACCTTCTCAAGAGGACCTGAGTCACCTTTTGCTAGAGATCTGTACATTTAATCTCATCAACAATCACAGAAATTGGAGTAGCTTTGGTAATCTCTTCTATTCATCTTTGCCTCATCTTCCTCTTAGCATGAGTTTGACTTTGACAGGAAACTAAGGAATTTGCAATGGAAACTGCTGCTGCCAAATTTCTCAGTGTCATAATTTGGGTGGTTCCTGTCCTCTTTCTAGTTAATATTCAGCTCAAAATGCATCTTCAATGGCACACAAAATCTCCCTTTTAATTTGCGAAGTAATGCATCAGAAGAGTTTAATTTCACCACAAAGAATCTTATTTAGCAAGGTGTATATTCACAAAAAATGTGTACATTTGATAGCTGAATTGGAATTAAATCAGACTATCTGAACCATATATCTCCACTTTGGACAAATTATAATCTTTTTCTTTAAAGAACATTTCTTTGGAAAGCAGATTTCTTCATAAACTGAAGCTTTCCTATCAAAAGGTTGCAGCTCTAAAAGGAAAGCTGTATTTGTATAATAGCCTAAAATATGGCTTATTTCTTAGCAGATGATGTACAGAAGGCAGTATCTGTCCACTCTGGGAAGTCCAAAGAAATAGAATCTGCCATAGCTGAATGCAGCCTTCAGGCTGTAGAAGGAAACTAACCTTAGGAACAGAAAATTGACCCAGCAGGGGCAATGACAGGATTACAGAAGAAACAAACTCACCACTTGAGAAAACAGCATTGTTGCCAAAAATAAATTAGAAAAATCAATTAGAGATGGAAGATAGGGACATATGGGTGGATATCCCAAAGGAATATCTAGAGAGATAGGAAGAGAATCAAAATGGAAATAGAAAAAGGAGGTGTGATAATAACACTACCTTCATTTAGACCTTGAAATGAGCTGTACTCACATTTAAGAGCCTGAATTCTTTGTATGTCCAATACAAGGAACACTGAAATTGGCTGCCTGGGTAGTTGCCTAAAATAAGACTATATATAGCCTGAAGTATCTCTGAAAAAGAGTCTTTGGGAGAGGCTGGCTGTGAGAAAGAAACATACTTATTCTATCAGCACTAACAGGCTGATGACGTAAACTGCTTAATGGTATTTGGTTACTATAACCTTTGCATCTATGGAGGGAAACAGCAGAATAACGGACTACATTAAATTGGACAATCAGGAAAGAATTAATGAAAACTAAGGTGGTAGAAAAGAAAAAGAATATGTGCTCAAGAGATTTAAAAGCAACAGAAATGACAGTTTAGGTGCTGATTTGAGAATTGCTGGGTTTAAGAAAGCCATTTGGCTATATGAAGTGAGAAAGCAGACTCTGATGTTGCCAGAAACAAGAACAGAGAGACCAGAGAAATTTAGGAGGGTAAGATGGAGCATGATATTTGAGTCAAACATCTCATTAAAAGAAGAGAATTGGGAGGGGAATGGAAACACAGAGAGGAGTGTGTTTTTCTCTTCAAAACAAACAAGAAGTTAATACAATATAAAGGAATAATAATAAAAAAAAAAAAAAAATGTGCTGAAGAAAGGCCAAAACGTTAAAGGGAACTTATGTTCCCATATTTATGAGATTGTATCATGAATACAATTCGAGCAGGGATATTTCCCACTAAACCCAAAACTTTAAATGATAGTTCTTCAAAATGTTTTCCAGTGCTTTACATTTCCTGTAATGGAAAATGTTATCCTTCATTAAAGCCCAGCGAGACTGTCAGTATTTTCCATCATCCTCTATTTTCTACTAGGTCTATATTATAATTTAACAACATTCTTGATCTTCATTTTCCCATCAGTCCTGAAGAACTATACCAATTTTCCCTTCTATGTTTTCATCAGTATGGAAAAGACTTCTTTCCTCTGTGTGGAGTCCAAACCCAGAATACTTGCCAAAAACTCAAAGTACAAAAAGGAGAGGTAATGAATAGACATGACTCTTCTGTGCTCTTCCCCCCACTCAAGTTAAACTGATAATAGAAACGTCTGTCTTTCTGAAGTCTTTCCCTAAATATCTCTAGCTGTACCTATCATGTATTTTGTTACCGCTCATTAATCCTGTTAAAGTATCATCTCATAAGCCCTAGTTCATATGAATTCTACATTGACATAAGTGCAAAGAGGCGCTTGCTTTTAGAAAGTCCCTTCTCCAGACAGTTTTAAGGAAACTAGAGACAGAACGGGAGATTAAATTTAACAGTGACAGACTCCCAGGAATTACAGTATGCGTGTTGCCTCACAAAACCAGTCCTGATGCTTCAACTACATTAATTCTGGCTTTCCTTGGGCACAACACATTGCAATCAGCATACACATTCTTCAGTAAACTGCCTCTCCTTATGCTACCTCGGCTGCTTAGCCACTGTACATCATCAGCGCAGGCATTTCTTTTCACTTTGTCACTCACAGAAAACGCATAGCACATGAAAACCACTCTCTCAGCCCTAATAGGGTCCAGCATATTACACACAAGTGGTAAATTATTCCGGCTGCTATAATGGCTCCCTGACATAAGCATCTAGTTTGTATCTCAGTTCTGGGCATGAAGCAAAGCAGCAGTTCTGAATTAAGTTCATTATACCATCAACAGAGTTGCCTTTTCAATGGAAAACTCTGCTTGCTTAAGTTCAGGTACCTGTTGTAGGAGAATTGACCTAAACTAATAAGTAGCAGATTCAAACACAAACAAAACAAACCACAGCAAAACAAAACAAAAATATTGTATTTCTTCATATATTACCTAGCTGAACTGTGGAATTCTTTGTGGATCCTAAAAGTTTATATGGATTCAGAAAGCAGCTGACTAAAGTCCTAGAATAAAAAGTCCACTGAAGGCCATTATGTAAGAGAACTTCTCCAAATGGTGAAAATTTGCACGAAGGAAAAATGTCTAAATCAAGTAAATGGACCCCTTTCCCATCCTCTACCGCATTTTATAACTGGCTGATTTCACAATGTTTAATTTTCTAATACAGTTCCTTTAAAGTAATAGACAACATTTGTGGTAACATTTAGAGACAATGAACTGAAAATCGTATGGGATTCCTTGTTTCTAGGTTGGTATTTAAATGAGCTTTTTAGGGATTCCAGCACCAAGCAGAACTGTGCCAGCTGCTACTCTCTGACCAGCTTTCCTTTTCACTCTCTAGTCTGCTCACTTGCTCTTATTGCTGTCAAATGCCCATAAGCAAGCTGTCTAAGTGGGTGCAAGGGAGCTCAGTAGGGTATAAAGCCATAAGTGACACAATCAGAGAGAAATGTAAGATCAGCTCAGAAGAGTAGGGGCACGTAAAAAGAGATTCTCGCACTCCAATTTTCTTTTCTCTCTTTCATTCATAGTATCTATAGCAAAAGCTTGAAACAGGAATAGAATTCACCTCTGTTGGATATCCCCTTTACTTCATTCCTAAATTAGCTCAACTGTTTTATATATTATTCACACAGTTAATTGTAGGCATTTCCAAGACTTAGCTAGATTAGTCACCTGTGTTTGTGTGTTTGATTCAATGTCTTTCTTACAGCTTTTATTCAGGTTTTACATAGCAAGATTAAAAACAAAAATTAATATTAGAAAACATATTCCAGGAACTAAAAATAGGCTACAGCATGTATTAAGTTACAAGAACACTTCTATGGAGTTATAGGATTTCTATAAGTTGACATACACAAAGTGTGTTTGTCCTTTTGTCTTCTAGGGAGTTAACATGATTAGGTAATACGTTTTATCTGCCATGCCTTTTCACTATTGAATCTGCATGAAATCTCCCTAAATTCTCTTTATGCCTTTCCAAAAAATAATATGAGCTTTTTTAACACGGTCTTTTTTAATGTCTGGAATGTGTTTTCATTTTCTAAGTGCTTTTCAAGGTTGCAATTCATTAACTAAGAAAGTTTCGGTTACAAATACAAATCTCAAGGAATGAACCCAAGTGAGTAGAGTAAGGGTCCACGTATGGCATGTCCTTTTGAAATCTGAGATCTTTCTAACCAATTTCATTCTAGATGCCATTTTCTAATCCTATAACGTGAACTTCTTCCCTTTGGCAAAGTCAAACCGATAAATGATGTCACTGAAATGAAACTCCAGCACGTGTGAGCATGGAATTTCTATTACTGCCTCCTTTAACTCAAAGGGGGTTTTTGCAGCAGAGCTAGGGATGGACCCACACACAGTACAGGGGAAAGTTGAAGCTGTATGTTCTGCATTTGCTCCCATGAGCAGTTTTGTGCATGAAATTTTGTGATTAACAGCCAGATGGAGAATCTGGGTAAAAACTGGATAAGCTGGCCTTTAGCACATGCAATTCTCTCCTTGCTTGAAGTACTGCCTGTGAGAACAGACAGTGTGGGAACCATCCAGGAGGAAGCTGGGAATCCTCACTGCAAGACTGGGGCACACCTTGCTGTCCTGCTGTTAGGCACAGTCACTCTGGTTTCAGCTGTCCACCAACGCCTCCCATGGATCCTTTACTGTTGCAGAGTCAGCAGACTGGAAATACGTGACTGTACTCTTATCTGCACCTATCTACACATGCCCAGTTCACAGTCTACGATATTCATTTTTAGCAGTGGTAAAGATCAATTTTCAGATAGAGGTGATAGGCAGATATCTGGGGAAGCAGAAGGCTTTAACGTCCTACAGCTCTTTGCATTGCTGAATACAGGCTGGGGTCTTGAGCTTTTTGTTTCCTCACTGGAAGGTCCCATCCAGCCTACCAAGGCAGTAACTGAAGCAGCATTTTGGTTAAAGTGTTTGGACAACAAACTTCCTTGTGGTACTCAGAAACCTTGTTATCAAGGACTGAACTGAAATTCAAAAGTATGTTACAGGAACAGGGAAATAAAACTCCCAGCTTGCCAGTGAATATGTTCCCACTGAAGCAAAGTTGAGCTCCACAGCCACTGGGGGAAGAGGTAAGCTTAAACCAAGAACAGTGCCCTGAGGTCAAACTGAAGAGAATATTCAGCCACCCTCCTAGTAGAGTGTTGTCTGAACATGTCCAGTACTTTATAACACTGAACACATTATATATTTTAAAGGAATACCCTAAAGCTTAAGTCTACGTATTCAAATGTTTGCTGCACTTTTTATCTTTGCATAGTTTTGAAGAACACCAGCATTAACTATATTTCAGTAATTAATTTAGACTTAGCTAATCAGTCCATTATGCAATAAGTTTGGCATTTAAAATCCTTAAGTGTGCCAGTCTAATTTTGGCAATTAATTTTCCTCTTTAGTGCATTTTTACAATTTCTTTTCAAACCATCTCTCCAGATATACAAGTTCCCCAAATGCTACTTCCATTGTAAATTATCAGCCTTTCCACATTTAGGCACTGGAGATCAAGCTTTGCAAAACAGCCCTACATAAAAGAAGGAGAAATAAAACTCTGGGAGTTGCAGAAAAGAAGTGTTTAAACTTTAAGTCGTAGCAGCATATTGGGATTAAGCAAGAAAATATTTTTGGCAACTTTCTTTGCTTGGAAATGGAAAGAAATTGTCATTTCAATAATACCTCAGGGAGGAAAGAGGAAAATTTATTTGAAATATTCCTTTGGAAATTAGAAAATGCTGTTTTCAATCTGTTTCTTACCATTCTCTAATGTCCATAGGAGACAACTTATATGCTCTACCGTAAAACTGTTTTCCCTTTTTCTGATGACTAGAAATAATTTCTGTAGCATAAAGATGCTAGAGTTCTCCATGGATGCATCTTGGTGGAGATTGCCACTTTCTTAAAGGCATGGGTGGCATTGTCCATACGAGATACAGATGGGTGTAAAAGGAAGCCAGATTGGCCATGCAGATCATTTGGACCCAAAAGAATGTTTTCTCATATCCTTTTTTATTATCCGGAGCAAATAAGGAACGTCTGTGTTTAGAGGAAAGTTGATCATAGTGCAATTAGTTCAAATATATATTTTTAATTTATCTTCCACCCTTTCTAGATGTCAAGAATAACATACAGGTGACATGGTGTAATAATTCAGCTAAGGTGTAAACTCTCAGAAAAATGCTGTATGGGCTTAGACACCATATATTTAGAATTATCCTGGTATTTTTCATGGAATACTGTTACTTTGCTGGAAGCACTCAGGAGTAAAATAAAAAGTAAAAAATGCAGAAACTGTAATACATTTCCCTTCTTGGAGGATTTTTTCCCCCCAAAAATGAGTTCAGATTTACATATTATGATTCCACATAATAAGGTTTATCTAAAACTCAGACTGTAAGTGCACCGCTATTTGGAGAATTGATACAAGCATATATCCAGTACCTGAACCATCCCAAAATGGAAGTTATTTGTTGTAAACGGATTTCTCTTTAGCTCTCTAGAATATTTACTTCAGGGGCTTGATTCAGTCACCCAGTGCCATTTGAGATGCTGTACAACATCCATCAGCACTGGGCAGGTGGATGCCATACGGGGTTTGCACGAGACCTCTGTCCTCGAGCACAAGAGGATGCCATGAAGGATACCCTCCGGTACTGGGGATCCAGGTGTAGGAAAGTGAGTGGAGCCCAGGGCATTGTTGTCCATTAGTAATTCACAGACTTGTAAGCATATACAGCCAGATGTGTCTGTCCAAATATACCCTGTCCCAACCAAATTGGCCAGACGTAAATAAAAATGACCAATGTTAGTCAATTAAAAAAAAAAAAATCATCATTGCAGGTTTCTACAATACGTTTCAGTGGCTCTTACAATTTCTGTGATTCCTGAGTCGGACTGCTTTTTAAAAATTTGCATTTCTTCCTTTGCTGTCTTCCAAGAAAAAGTGATCCAAATAACTCTCTCCAGATTACTTTCAGAGTATTGCTTTCTGCTGTATCTATCTGAGCAGCTCTAGGGGCATAGAAAAGCACAGCAGAAGGCTTTAATGATAAAATGACTGTTCAATTATCAGCATTTAATTAGAGTATCTCTGTGTCCAAGAACTATTATGAGGAAAAAATGTCAAGGTGTCGCATGGTTGGGTAATAAGTGTAGTGCTGCATTGATTTCTGTACTACTTCTGTATGGGACAGAGTTTGGTTAGGAGTGCAGGTTCTCAAGGTTGGCTTAGATTTCTTCTTGTACTTTTCTTGAGAGTACTTACACTAATAAAATGGTCTGGGAGAGGAAATAAGTTACTTTTTCCTATTTCGTCACCAATGCCGATCACCAAAACTGATCATCCAAATTTTTACTGCTTCTGTGTCAATTAGATGATACAGTTAGATTTCTGCCGTAAAGGCTTCCTGTGCTCTCTGAAGACTTACAATGACTCTGACTTTACCATGTTAATATCATGGCATTTCTCTGATTTGTGCTGTGAAGATTAATCTAGATTCAGCATACAAAAGCTTGTACTATAAATGCCAGAACAAAAAGACAATGTCTTATAATGGTGTTTCATCACTGTAAATTAAGACATTACCAGGAAGCCATCGCACTTACTCTTACGTGATACTGGCAAATGTGAAATCAAAAGTCCAGCTGGTGCACTGGAGCAGTGCATAGAGCCAGATGGATATTTAAACATGCCCTGCTGGAATCAGAGCAAGAAGAAAGAAAAGTAGCAGTCTAATACACCGATCCACTGATTTCCATGTTTGGTTTGGCCACTACTTTACTCTGATAGGCTGCTGCTTTGCCTTATAGCTGAGACATTCTTCTGCCGTCTGTACAAGAATGGAAGCCATTCAGAACAGGCAAATACTGTTGGGTCAAGAAATCTAAGCCCCAACGCAGGATTTAGGCCCAAGTCAAAAGGAAGTTTGGCTGCAGTCTGCCACCATGAGGCCACTGCATTTTCAAATCGTAGTACAACTGCCACCGATGTTTTGTTGTATTGATTAGAGTTGTAATGTCTAGAAACAGTTGTATACATACAGATACACCAGATGAAGCAGCAAATTCCAAAAGAGCCAATACAGTTGAACCTGACACTCTTTAAAGTCTTAGTACTGCTCAAAGATATATTTCATTAAACCATTAAGGAGAATCCATCCAGTTCTACACTCTACAGCTTACAGGGGCAAGGCTGTGGGGACCTGAGAAAGAGGGCAGGAACTAGCTTGCTCAAAGTTCAGGCAGGTCTCTGCCAGCAGGTTTTGTATTTTGTGGGCTTTGAAGGCTGTTACAGCCTTTGTGCCTGTGCAGCTTCTACAAGGACAAAGTTAACTCCTATTCTTTCTATGCAAGGATCATCTTGTCAAGTGCGCGTCTCATTTTTAGCTCCCCATGCATTTCGTTCCCATGCAGAGTGTGGGTCATCTGATACGTGATTCAGATCTCTTCTGTAAGGAAAGCAGGAGCAGTATCTGATGTTGTTTGCAATACTCTGGTTGATCAACTGTTCCTAATTTCCCCAAATTGTTCCTTTTTCTAGCCCCTTTTTCCTTTGTTCTATAATTAGGCCCACATGTTCCTATTTTTAACTCTTCTAGTCCTCAGGCCCAAAACATGTTTCTGATTGTAGATGCTGCCCTTCTTTGAACTTTTGCGTCTCTGACTCAGCTGCTGCGTATCCAAGCACTGAACTACGCTGGTGCCATGCGTGGCTTTGCCACACTCACTCTCTGCGAGCTGAATTCACCATTTTGGGGCTTTGACCACCTCAGCACCCCATCACAGCCAGCAGGAGAGAAGGACAACGTACATGGGAGGGTGGATGGGACTGCAGTGATGGAGGTCGCTGTGCCCAAACAGCCATCATTTTCATCTCATCAGTAGTTACCGCAGGGCTGATGTGAGCCAGGGCCTTCTCAGGAAGAACAGTTTCAGCTGTTTGAAGTCCTCTGAGTCTTTATGAGGCACACAAGTGGTTTTGCTAGTATTTTTCTGTGTGTAGCCATGAAAAGTGAATTTGAAAACGAATGGTGCTACTACAGGGTAACTTTGCAAAAGGGAAGAAGCACCTGACAGGAACAAGGTGAGGATAACTGAAGAGAGGGAACAGGAGGAATTGCAGCAGAGGTGAGTGAATAAAGCAAAAGGGAAGTAAAAAGAGAAAGTGGGAAATGGTACAGTGAGGGGACAGGAGGAAGGTACAAAGAGGGCTAGCAGCACTATAGTGAGCACAGAACAAGCAAAGAGATACTGGGAAAAGAAAGGGAAAAGGAAAAAAAGACACAATGTAGGAAAACAAGAGAGAAAAAAACAAGGAAATGGATACAAAATGAGTGAAAGAAAACTCTCCGCATGTTTTCTTTGGAGTAGACAAAACACCTGAGAGATTTTCATGCTGCTTACAAGGCTGTTCCAACAACGCTGCTAGCAGCACCCTCACGGGCTCCGATACCCCTCTAGGAGGTGCAGTCCCAGCCGTGATCACAGGTTAGATATGTCCTTGTGTGGGGACATCTGGCTCAACAGCAGCTGATTTAGGAACCAGCAAGTACGGGATTGCATGGGAAGGATCTGATTATATGATCAGAAGTAGGAAAACTGAAAACAAAAGGGAAAGCAGAATAGCAAACCCACAAGACGGTTAATCCGGTCTCAGAAGCTGCGTGCCCCGTGCTTAGCATTACTCACCAGTCTGTGGGAGGAGTGCTGAAGTTATATTTTTGTCTAAGAGGTTATTGGCTGGGGACGCTGTCATTCCTGCGAGGAGGCTGTGTGTCTGTGGAGCACAGGCTTGGGCCAGACCGTCCAGTCCCATTCCATTCCTGCTGCTCATCCAGCTGCTGTGATCTTCCTTGTAAACAAGTTGATTATTTGTTCTGGTTTTTCTTTTCCCTCTTGCTTGCTTCCAGATCCCCATTTCTTTTAACATAACAGGAAGGATATCAGACACCTTCAAGATCTGCATTTTTTCCAGTTAGCATGGTGTTTTTCCTACTTATTTTTCATAGAAGGAATAAGGAAGAAAATTTTCCAATTGCTTTTTCCTATTTCTTTTCATTAGTCACTATGTCATTGCCTGTCTATAGCTGTCCATTACAGCCTTATTACTTGTCTCCAGCAGAGTATAAATAGTCTCTGTTTACCTGGTTCCTACTTTTGTTCCTAGTTAAAACATTTCCAGTAACCTAAGGGATGTCTGCATTTCATTGTGGGTATCATACCTGTGTTACAAAGACTACTAATGAAAGACCACATAAAAAGAGTCACTTGTGTCTCATCTTGTGGCGGTGTTCTGTGAGCAATTCCCTCATTGCTACCTTTCTAAGACGAGACAGAATATTTGTCATGAATACATGACAGAGACAGAAAGAATTCTGATGATACATTTTTCTTTGAGAGACTGTTTATTAAAAATTGCCTATAGCACATATCTTTATGTTTATCAAGTCAGGCATATGCTTGAAGATTCTTTTAGAAAAAAAATATTAAATTAGAAAATAATTAAAATTGTAGAAATTCATGAAAAAAAGTAAGTGGTAGCGGGGTATTTCAAGCAGAGAGAAACCACAGGAATGTAGTACCAGAAGGCAATTGTGAGGATCTCCATGGGATCTGCATTTTCCATATACATGGTACACACATTTAGGTTCTATACATGGGAAGAAAAACAAGTGTTTGCTTATGGCAAGCTGCAAGGCATTTTTTGCAATTGTTTAACAGGATAAAACTGTGTTTAATATGGCATCATTTCCATCTTTGCATTTCTGATGTCAAGTTAAGATCATATTTTACTGGTGTAACAAGTTGACTAGAAAGGACAAGACCTTTGTGTCATACGTCTTTGCATCATGATGCAGCATTGCCATGTCATGAAACCTAAAACACAACTAAGGAGGCTCATTTGAATTAAAGAGGTAGCGAATTTTTATAAGAAGTATAGAAAGGTTCAGATGCCACTCTGCCACCAGTGACAGATTCAGACCATTCAAAGAGGATCTTAACTAGGGAAAAAAGATTTTCAGAGACAAACAGCTAATAGTTGTATAATTTCCAGTGTATTTCAGTGAATGTTTTGTCCCTTCAAAAATTTTCCTGACTGGATTCTAGAAAAGTACTATAATTCTAAAAGAATGCACAAATTCTTTTGTTAAGGCACATTTTTCTCTGAGGTATGCATAGAGCAATTTTTACATTTATACTCATTATGTCCTTGTGAGGTAGGAAAAATCCTACCTAAAAAGGTATCCTGTTTTCCTGACTATAAATCCAAGGTAAAAAAGTGAGAGCAATAATACATCTGCACAATGCCATGCAAAGAGAGAAAAAAAGAGATGGTAGTGTAGCGGTTTGCTCAGACTATATAGATATTACCCCCCAAAAAAGTCATCATGCAGAAGTTTAAAACCTGTCTTTTGTTCTAATACTTAGGCATAGTTCTTTAGTCATGTTACCTGATAACAAGCTTACTCCAGCCTGGTGAAGAAATGGGCCTGTATACGAAACACTAAATGCAACCATGCACCAACCTATCATTGATTGTGAAATAAAGAACAAAGACTATAAGACTTTAAGTGGAGAAAAACTAGCAGGATAGAAATGTCACTGAAAAGTCTTCTATTTAAAGGGCAGTTACAGAGAAGACAAAGTCCTAACTGGACGTAAGGAAAGACTGCTTCACTATGAGAGAGGACAAGCACTAGCACAGATGCCCAGGAAGGCTGTGGAGTCTCCATCCTCAGAGACTTTCAAAATTCAAGTGGACAAAGCCCTGTGTAAGTCTGCAATTAGCCTTACTTTAACTGGAGTTTGGACTACAGAGCCTCCAGAGGTCCCTTCCAATCTAATTTTTTCTATGGTTTTGTGACTCTGGAATATCTCACTAAAATCAGTTCCTGAAGAATGCAAAGTAGCAAAAGGTACAGGTTAAATCACAGACAGACTACCGGGTGTGCTTTCCTTATGCTCCAACAGTGCCATGTAATGATGGGAGGGCAAGAAAGGGTAATATTTCACTGCCAGCAGCTGGCATTGCATAAAGAAAGAAGGGCAAAAGTGAATGGTTACTTTAGTTTGCCTAAATGAGTTGCTGGCATATGCAGTTGCCCACTTTTAAAAACAGATGTATTTTGTGTGCACAATTTAACATCCATCTTACTCCATGGCTGTGTGTAATATTCTTACGGTCATGCTGTCACTGAAAAACCTTTAATGCTGGCAGGCTGATGCTGAAATACAGTATGGCTACCACGGAGGGACAGAGTCCTTCCTCACCCAGTTCAGGAGAGAGCCACTTTCCAGTGACAGTTGTGCTCTGCAGGGGCCCTCATATTTCCATCTCAGCTCACTGGGACTACTGAGCATTTGCTTCACAGATGGCCTGCACATGCATGACAAATCTAATGTATTCTGGGTGTACTGTGCACATGCAGCAGCCATTTGTCCTGGACTTCTGGGTGTCAGGCAGCCTGGTTTCAGCTATTGCCCCAGCTGGCCTGCCTGCCATCTGGAAACCCCCTGACACACAGCCAGACTCTTTTCCCTACCCCCCTACTCCTTTCCTGCCCACCCTCTTTCGGTTAGCTCTGCGACGAGGAAGCTTTGGAGGGGTGAGCTCTTCAATTCCAGAGCATGAAGGGCCCATGATCTTGGCACGCACAGGAGCCAGGCAAGGTTAGGGAAACAGCTCCATGCACCATTTCCTGCAAGGCGCAGCTGTATAAAGACTGGGCAAAACTTACTTCTGCACCACTGCTTAAAATAAGCAGTAGGCTGCTAGAGCAGGTGTTTGGGTTTTTTATTTAAGGTAAGTGTGATGTGGCCCGACTGTAAGTGAATGGCTGTTTCTCGAAGAACAGTGTTTTTCCAAAGGAGGGAGCTTACCTCTAGTAAACTAGTATGGGTAAACAGTCCATTTTAAATCAATTTTCCCTTACAGCTAATGATCCTAGTCATGTAGTCTTGTAAGCATTTTCTGACCTTTTGGAACCAAGCAAAGGCCAAGCTTGGATCTCTGCAGTTCTTGACCCTCAGGCTAACAGGGTTACTCTATGATTATGCTATTTAATGTAAAATATTGATGACTGAAGAAAGGTTCATTATCAAACCAAGGTCTATTCTGTCTTCTGTCAGCATGTACCCTGGCAAAGATCCCAGAGTCAATGTGAATTTTCTGCAATTACATCCAAAAGCGGCTAAATCCAAACATGTGGTGCCTTCTCAGCTTTTCTGTTGAGAGGAAGAGACAGAGAGAGGGGTTAAATTTCAAGTCCCAAAATTGTAAGATAAACAAAGCAGGAATCCTCTGATTGACTGTTCCATTTCTGGGGTCTTCTGGCAGCAGGCATAATTTACAGTGTCCTCTGAACTCATCAATGGAAAATTGGCATGTCTGCCATCTACATTTGTGCATCTGTTATTCAGTTTCTTTTGAGATCACTAACCACCATTAGGAATCTGGAATAAATGTGTACCTAGGAGAAGTAAGAAAAATTACTTACCAAGTCCTGACTGTTACTTGGAAACTTTTGCACATGTAACTAGAGAGAATGTTACAAAATGATCACGGGTTGTTTTACAGGTTTCAAAAGTGAAGAAAGCACTTGAGTCACCACCAAGAAAAGAAAAACAACCCAAAAGGAAAAGACCACCTACAACTGATGAGGAGCCAGACACCTGCCTTTAATTGAGTGCCTAAAGAAAACAGTATATGGCCACCCTTTAATTTGTAATGAGTTCTGACTTGCTTTGACACAAGCTATATGAACTGCCATGTGTGCTGTTAGTTGACAGTAAGAAGGAAATTCTTATGCTGGAGCATGTTGTGTATCTGTGCAGACCTGAAACATGGTCTAAAATGTGAAAATGAGAATAAAATCCTGCCTGGCTGAACACAAAATGTGAAAATGTGCAGTATAGGATACACTGCACAGGTATATTAACCCTATCGATTGAAGGGCAACAGTGTAAGTGCCTTTGTCACAAAAC
This sequence comes from Platalea leucorodia, assembly GCF_965183815.1. Classification (NCBI taxonomy): domain Eukaryota; kingdom Metazoa; phylum Chordata; class Aves; order Pelecaniformes; family Threskiornithidae; genus Platalea; species Platalea leucorodia. Next base: position 103,779,441 of record NC_138824.1, read on the forward strand.
TGCTTGTTCTGTCTGTGCCTTTCTCCTCCTTCTTGAAGCTAATGAGGGAGAAGATAGTGATTTTATGATCTAATATGGAAAAATACATTACTTGCTTACCTGCTTGGAATTGAAGGAAACACAGATGCAAGAATAGAAAAGGTCAATCTTAGCCCTGAATTTTTTTTAACTCAGGCTGCCTCCCTTCAGCGTTTCCTACATCATTGTATTTCTGACACTTTGTCGTGAAGAGTTTATCCTAAATATATCGTGGCCAAGATCCTAGACCACTTTGCATTCCTACCTTTCTATCACTCCTAGAAATATTACTGCCCTTCTATCCTACTGAATTAGAAAAAGGCTGTCGTCTGTGACTGCTGTCTCCATCACCTCACACATCTAGCTCTTTGCTGCTCTCCTCTCAAGCCATTTCCAAGACCCTGTTCCACTGCCCAAACAGCTTTTCTCTCTTCCCTCATCTCTCCCCATCACAGCCTTCTCTCTTCTTCTTGAACGCATGAGTGCATATGCACTTTCTGCCAAAATCATCTTCATAGCTGCTCATTCTGCCTGTCAAACCTGCCTCCTTGGGCCCTTCATTGCCTTCCCCTTCACTACCTCATCTGCTCAAGCTCTTACTGAAGGCCAGTAAGGCCTCTCAGCATTGCCTTCCTGCCCTGCTCCCACAGATTTCCCCCTTGCCAGCCATGCGAACTGCCCTTTTATCTACCTCTCGCACCGGCTCACCTGTTGCCGTTAATGCTCTGCTTCTACACAAGGAATAATGTTTCTATACTACTGTACAAAAGCCATGTTCTTGTCCTCCTTTAAAGGGACTGAATAGTAGCTTGATGAATACTGCCAGTATCTGGTCTGTTAATTAAATAATTTGCTATGATTTGAAGAGTACATTACTTTTTAAGCCAGCCCCATCACATAATTCAGACAGTGAACCTACTAATTCACGTTAACAGCATTACTTTACTCATGGGCCTTTGCCAGTCCTCCTTTCTGCTCTTGCTACACATTTGGCATCTTGATCTCGAAAATATTTTCGTTTTACTTTGCTGTTGTAGTTATTGTTGTGCAGTATCTGCTATGGGTAGCCTGAGATAAACAAGAGAGATGTAATTCCTGAGAGAGAAAACCATGACTCTAGAGTAAGCATAGCTCAGAGAGGAAACTTACTGTCAGTTAACTGACTTTAGGCCAGGTATGGATTTATTTCCTTTGCAGTTTATTTTGCAAATCCAAAATCCCTGAAAGACTACAAGCTTTGATTTGATACAAGGATTTTTAAACCTGGACAATGATGTTACTTTATCATAATTTATGTTTACAGCCTTGTGTTAAATTGCTTTGGACTTACTTCAGAGAACAAATAATGTCAGCTGTTCATTGTACATTTTTGCCTTACATAAGAAGGGTCTTGGCTAAATGCCGTCATGACATTTCTGGTCTAAAACTGCTCTTCCTTTAAATCAGAATCCATCAGATCATAGCAGTATGGGTTCAGGATGAGGAACAAAAGCAGCTCTAGTTATGTGTAATTTTAGATCTATAACAGTCACCAGATGACTCACTAGCATGTTGACGTTGCCGAGTTAACAAATAAAGCCCTCAACCTTTCAATTACATCTGTTTGGGAAGATCCGTAGGATTGTACAAAGTTGCACAGGAGCTGGAGAAGTTATTCTTGGTATATATTTAGGTGTAAATTAAAGCATAGTTCATTTAAGGCTAAGGTTTTTCTGTATTTCCATACAAAGTGAGAAATATGAGCTTAGGTTTTTAGAGTGCTTTGTATTTGCAAGCTGCTCTCATAAAGGTAATTAATTTGCAAAAGGTCTCCAGTGTGCTTGATATGAAAGACACAAACAGGTCTTTCATCATGCTCATTATACAAGGGTAATCTTCATATCAAGTACCGACTGATAATGTTAATAGCTATGATAAAACACAGTATAATGAGAAGTGCCTTCCAACAGACTACAGTAAATCATACAGAGCAATTGACTTAAAAGGGCTATTCCAAATCCTTTCATTATACTCTTACAAAGCAACATCATTGCAAGTTGGATTTTGTAGTAAGTGTACAGTGCAGGAGGCCTGGAGAAGGAGGAAAATTGGGCTTTGCATTCTGCTAGATGAAGACTGCTTAATCTTTCAGAACTTCCCAGCCATGGGCAGAGATATCATTTTACAATGACTATTGTATGAGAACAATTGCAAATGCTTTTAGATAGACCTCGTGTAGCAGTGATGCCAGACACTATTTTCTTCTCATCTTACAGCATTACAAGATGATGCAAAACAGGATGTAAATGATCTTGAATTTTCTGAACATACTAGAAGGTAATTTTATTTAAAGAGAAAGCATTATTTTAAAAACAAAGGATAGATCCATACGAGTTACATGCAAGAATGGTCTAATTGAAAGACAGGAAAAATATTTTTAGGTTATCTTTAGCTTGATTCTTTGTTTGACTCTTTTTTAATAAAAAGTCAGTTTCTTCTGCTGCTGCTTTAGCATTTGGAGAACAGTCTCCAACCATTTCTTCTGAGTAAAATTGAACAGAAGAGAGTTTGTAGGTTCCGGAATAAGAGTAGAATTATAAAGGAGAGAGGTCGTAGGACAGGTCTACAATTACAAAGTTTTCCCATTTTTGTTTCCGTGAGACATTCATAAAAAATTAAAATACTTTTAAAATGCATTCCATACACTGAAAAAATAGCAAAAGGGGTTTTGGGCACATGGGTTTCAATGATTCAAAGTCCAGTGAACTCAACTGAGAGACTGCTGCTGACTCCAGCAGAATTATTGTTATAATTTCTTTTAGATTAATTTCACATTTCATTTTTTAATTATTTTAATTTTTTAACTATAAGATATATTTTAAATCAAAACAAACACACTAAATCGCATAAAATTGCTATGTTGATTTGGTTTTTTTTTAATTGCACCAAAGGCTTTGGGTATATCTCGGTGTCAAGAGAGGTTATCATTGTTTATTCTGAATGTTATGAAAACAGAAAGGATAGGTAAAAAGAAAAGGAATGTACTTCTCTCCAGCTTCCACACTGATGAGTTTTGTTGTACCAGATTCTTATGTTAATGTTGTTCCCTTCTGTGTTATTTTCCATTCCCTATGACACCAATGCTGTATTGTCCAGATGATCTCCCAAAGAGAACACTTTCCCACCTTCCAACTATTGAGAAAGAAGTATCAATACACAGAAGGAGGAATATACAATAATGAAAGACCCTTAAACTCAGACTTCTCAGCAGAAGAATCATAGGAATAACTGAGACAACAAGGAGTCCTCAGATACCCTCTTGCTCTGTGCCAGCTTTGTCCAGCATGTGCATTTCAGCTATTGTATGTCCAACCCCTCGATTATTTTCCTGGGATGCTCTGACCACATACATGTAACTGTCCGGGCCCTGAGGGCACTGTTAGCCCTGGCTGTCCCTGTCCAGTCCCCTGGGGCTCCCCCCACCCTGCCCACGCCCAGGACCCCACCTCAGCCCCCCGCAGCCCTCAGCCCCTGCCCCAATGACACCATAGCAGGGCTGGTCTCCATCTCCCCACAGCCGTGCCCTGCCCAGCCGTGGGCCGAGCCGGGCCCACACACAGGCCCACGCCCCAGACCATCCCCATCCCCAGGGCCCTGCCCATCAATCTCTGGACCTGATCCTGGCCCTGAGCTCTGGATTGACTTACCGTCTTGACCCCAGACCTGCCTCATCACCATGATATTGTCTTATGGTCTGGACTCCTGGTCAGATCTGGCCGCCACCTCCAGGTCTGTCCTGCTCCCTCACTCAGGAGGGACAGGCCCTGCCGGCCCCGGGGTGACTCCCGGCTGCCCTCCCTCAGGGAACAGCCCTGCTCTTACTGCTCCCTGGCAGCCATTTCCCCCTCATAAGGAACCTAAATACCCTCTTGCCACATTTTGAATTTCCACCTTCCCGAGCTTTCCCTCAGCACCTTCACAGTGACCCACTGTTGGCGCAGCAGGAGCCGTGGCACGGCCGGCGGCGCAGGGCTGTCAGCACAGCCGGGCAAGCGTAGGGCTGCATGGACGCCCTTGTCAGTGCCAGCCAAAGACCTTTAACGCCCACACCTTCAAGGAACGTCCTACTGGAACATTTAACAATGCCATATATCTTTCATAAAAGGTCCAGGGAGTCACTGTGAGAGGGATCTATGCCCTTAAATGCCTAATAGCTCATGTGAAGTACCTGGGTTTTCTTGGAAAGCACCTGCAAAGTGCCAGACAATCACCAAATATAAAAAAATACATATATTGTCATAAAGAACAGTAGTCATTTGCAGTTGCTGGGGAATGAATTACACTGTTCCACACGATTTTTTTCCTCAGAAGATGACAGTGCTGTTCCTGACCAAGAAATGCGTATTGTCTCAAGAAAAGCTAGGAAGGAAATGGGAGTTTTCTCAGAAAATTTTGATGCAGTTACCTTGCAGCTGGGACCCAGACTGTTATTCTGCGGAGAAGGGAGCTGTGATGGGTGACTAGAGCTTCTGGACTGGCTTACCTCTGTCTGGTGGACACCTTAACCTGAATCTTGAATGAAAGCAGCTGTAAAAAATTATACTTGTAGGGAAAAGAAGGAAATCAAGACAACTAAAGCACGCTTCCAGACACTTCCCGGCTTTCCACTTCAACTGAGCTGACTGCCTTACCGACTACCATTCTCCCAGATTTCTGCTTTGAATATGTGCCTTAGTCAGTGTTAAAGACGTTATTATTAATTGCATGTGGAAAGCCTAAAGCTTCAACTTTGAGAAACGGATGAAGTTTGTATCTGACTGAAACAAAATATCTATTCTAAGTAGAACTAAATGAAAATCACGGAAAAGGCATACATCAACACTGAACCTACTCTTAGCCAACAGAATATGACTGTTTTCACAATTATATGGCACCAGAATTAGGCTTGTCTGCTATAGCCAATTCGTAGACATTAATATTTTTCTTCTCTTATAACTGTGCTGCACCATGTTACGTGAAGTGTGTGTAAAATACCTCAAAGGTGCAACAGCAAGGTGACATAATACCCTGCAAAAATGTGAATAATGGAGGTTTCAAATAGCATGCTAAGTAGGGTCTCCCCTACGTTTAACAAATTTCTTAGATATTACCTTTAGAGCCATACTCCTAAGCCTCTGTCTATGCTGAAGCTAAGTGAACCATGTGTGAGGAGTGAGTAAGACCATGCAGATATGATGATTTAACTTTTTTATAGTGGTCAGAAATGTGATTCAGTGGTGGCAAAAGCAATAAGATGGTAATGCTACTAGCTTTCCCAACCCACTGCGTTTGTGAAATCCCACACCCTACAGCAAGCAAGATTCTTTGCCAGTGTTCCCAAGCCATTCATGGAAAGCAACATGATCAAAAGGAAAAATATTTTCTGCAATAGAAAAGCTGACATCAGTTCACTGAAAAGTAAGGCAACTCTGATAACTTTATCTCTTCTTGGTGTTGGGCAGTAGCTAATGAGGCAGGCTGGCAACTTGAGAAATTAATTTCAATGAAAGTTATATTTTAAACTATGTTATCACTGTTTCCAATGCACTTTCACATAGCATTTTAACAGAAGATAGATTCTGCTCATTATTTAGTTTGTTTTATGATTAGTTTTAAATAGATTTTTTTGGTCCCTGTTTAATTTTCTCACTGAGAGGTTTTTTGAATCCCTGCAACTGAAAACACTCTCTCTTTCAGAGATTAGATTACCATCAAGTGACCCTTCTTTGTCAGGGCCACCTGCCTGATCAAATGGTTTCTTACTACAAGCACTGGTAGCAAGGCAGAAGTTACAAAGCGAGGGAGTTACTGGGCCTCATTGCCTAACCCTCTGCAGTTTCCATAAAGCCTGTAAATCATCCAGGTTTTCAGTGTTACTAATTCTGATGGCTCTTGCTGTCCTCCAGAAGGCACTAATCCAAGATCTAATCAAACAGCAGGGGTTCTCAAGCTTAAAACACAAAGTGACTCCTTTTGAGAGCTAGATTAGCTGCATCTAGAAAATACCTTTTATTGCCACAAAGGTTAATGCGTGTTCATTTACTCCACTTCTTTTAATTAATTGAAATCAGACAAGAAAGGAGAGTGAACAATGAAGGTTTCAGTAACCAACAATCATTATTAACTTTTTAAATTTTTTTACTTATTGAAAAACAAATACTCTTTCAGCTTTTTAGAATGAAAGCTTATGTTTTTCTGACTTACCAGCTTCATAAATATCCTTCATACTTCTGTCACAGAGGTAGTAAATTCAAAGCCAAAAGTGGATGCTGCCAACCCAAGACTTCTGCAAATTATTCTGCATTCTCTTGAAATAATCAAATCACAATCAGAAGTGATGCTTAATTAGACCTACTTACACTCCACTAGTTACTTATTTACACTTCACTAATAAGCAATAAAACCTGGAATGTATACAGAGCATAAAGTTTTTGCTAAAACTTACAAAAACATGCTAGCTTTCCAGAAAACCATATTCTAACACATCCAGTTCTTCTAAGTCTCGATTCATGTTTAATCAGTATTGCATTAGTAGCTCCAGTGTTGCAAAGATTTGTGGGGTTTTTTTAAATGTTTCATTGCAAAAGTTTTGCAATTTTTCTTTTTTAAACTTGTATCTCCTAAAACCAAGCATGTCCTCTTACATCAACAGTGAAAAAATAAAAGTTTCCAAGCCTTTATAATTGTAGATGGAAGCTGAAAAGCGCAGGAAGAGTTTCTAAATATGTTAGAAACAAAACCAAGAAATTAGAACAAGATTGTGAATCGCTTTTTATAAAATATAATGATTTCAAAGAACAAAGGAAGTTGATTTATAGATTTAAAAATCTGGTGAGACATCAGTATGGTTTACCTATTCACTTTTCAGAGTAATTCTTTTCAGCCTGTGGAGTTGAAATACTGGTCCTTATCTCATTAACTCTATCGGGAGTGGCATCAGTGTAAGTTTAATCAGAATCATGCCTCCTGGAATGGGAGTGCTGCATTTCAGTACCAATTCAGTTGCCAAAACACAGGTGTTTAGGGACATTTGAGATGCCCTAGGGATCCCACCTGGCCTCTAACTGCTGATCCAGAAGGACACAATTTTCCCGTAGGACCTTTGCTAGTGCTGCCAACTCTGTATGGACGTCACAGCTACTCCAAGGCATTTCCAGTGACACAGTGTGCTTGTGCTTAGGCAACCGAATCCTGCAGTTTTGGACTGTCCCTGCACAGCACCAAGCCTTCTGAGTTGCTGTTGTAATCAGCAAGTAAGAGTGGGGTTGTTTTTAGCTTTTCTACTTTTTGAGCCTTGAGGTTTTCTTCATGCAGATCACCTGCCTGTTCACCTACAAGTAAAAAGGTCTCAGAGACCTTGAATGGTGAAAAGAATTAATATAAGATCTTTAAAATGGAGAGACGTGTGAGCCAACAAAAGATTTTTGAAGCGTGACATATGCTGCATACATCCTTATTTAACGAAGGTCTGTACGAGGAAAAAACATGCAAATGTTTTATTGGTGAGGAATGAAGCTGTTTAAGAGAATTGACTCCTCACCCTTAAATAAAAGTCAGAAAAACACAGCTGATTTGTCTTAAAAGAGAAAAACAGCTCCATTTTATTGACATTTCTGAAAGCTTTTCATGAACTTCTCTAGGAAAGCACAGAAACACAAGCCTTGCACAGTGACTGCACACACTCAGGAACTGAGGCAGGTACTCCTAAAGGTTTTTTTAATCTTGAATGTCATTAATTGGTGTGTGAATTAAAACAGCGATGTGCATATAGCTTCCAGATGTGTTATTCTCCAGGTTTACATAGTGCTTCTGGGGACCAGCTACTGTGGGAAAAGAAAGCTTGGAAGGAGGAGTTCTGTATGACCTTGTTTTACTGAGCAAGTAAACCTCACTGGGACAGTGGCTAATGTTGGCCACTCTCCATCGCCAGGAGGTCTACAATGACATTACAGACTTGTTACTTTGCTGGTGGAGGGTGTAACTGTGTAGAAATCCACAGGAGAAAAAGAAGGAAAAGACAAGGAATAACAAGACAAGAACATGTGGAGCTGGAAGGGGTGGTGAGAGGAAAGGCTACCAAAAGACAAAGAGGTAAAGCCAGAGAAATTACTCAATCCTTAGGCTGCTCTGGAAGGCATAAAGCAGAGCAAAGCCTCCCTCTCAGTCGTTAGATGTCTGGTGCCACACAACTGCGTCGAGAAAATGTGCTAACAAATTGAATGTAGTGAAAGGAGACAAGGTTAATACACAGTAAAATGCACCTGTTGACAAGTACTTTAGTTATGACTATGAAAGCGCTTTATAGGGTAATAACTGTTCAGTAGCAAACTTAAAATAAAAATAATGGAAGTTTAATAATAGTAATCATGTCATTGTTATTAAAGGTTTTAGCATGTTTTAAATTGAAAGCTTAAACTGCCCAGCAGAGAACAGATGATTTGGCCAATTCTGCAAATACATGTTTAACGCTTTCTGACTACTTTATATTAGCAAGTAATTTGACACTGTGAGGGCAGATGGTGCTCTGTCCCTTACATGTATATTGTATGCAACACAGTGATTTTACCTTGGACTGAATTTAGTCTGGTTGCTGGACAGATACCCCTCCGCCCCCGCCCCATCACGTCTGAATCTGCCAAAAGGGCACGTTATTACTCTGGGTTGTTGTCTCCGTTAGGACCTGGAATGCATTTGGTGTGCAACTGGAACAGACCACCTGCCTCAGGTGCCTCTGAAATGAGACCTGTTCACAGGTACTGAAACCACCCCGAGAACAGAAATGAGGTGCAACAAGTGGGGACAAGCAGGGAGGTTTGCTTCGAAGCCGTACTGCTGCTCTGAACCAAAACAGAGCTGTAGAAAACCCTTTGCTCCTTTTCTTTGCTAATTATCTTAAGGTCTGAGTGTGATCCAGTTTAGATTACAAATGATCTGGGGAAAGAGCCATGCAAATCAATGACAATTTAGAACAGTTTAATTGCATAAGGTACTCAGGATAATGCTTGTGTCTTGCTGCCTTGTGAGATGGGCAGGACCACATGAAGCTCTGGTCTTCCACTGGTTGTAGGTACAAACAAGCCATGGAGCCTGCTGTGGAAATAAAGGTGTGATGGTAACCCAACAGTGGGGAAAGCCACGAGGTGACAGTTCGTTAGAGGGGCTGGGATGAAGAAGCTGGAATGTGGCAAAGCCATTCTTGCTGGATTGATTCTGGTTCTCATGTGTTTATCCTTACTTCTCCCTTCCTCTTTCCACTGGGAGAGAGAACAATAAATATGGAGCAGATATGAGCAGGGCAGGAGAGAAAACTTTTGCTCTCTGCTGAAAACCACTGCTGTTCACAAGAAAATTTTCGATTGAAAATGTTAACTTTTCATTATAAAATCAAATTTAAGCTTTGAAAAAGAAGTAAAAACAAGATGCTGGCAGCTATAAAGAAAACATCAACAGTTGAAATCTGTTGAAATCATGAAAAAAAGTTAGTTCTCAGCTGACAGTCTTTGGTTTTTTCAAAGAAATTTTTGTTATCCTTTTAAAAGGAAAGCACATGTTAGCAGGGTCTGGGTGTGTTCTGTGAAAACTCCCAACTTTCTGAAGGAATGGAGATGTGGGAAACCAAAAACAAAAAGATGCGCTGGTAAATCTTGAGAAATTTCTCAGTGACCTATGTAAATGTTACCTTATACAATTTTGTGACTACATTAGATGCTTTTGCTACATTTTTTCCCCCAAAAAGCTTAAGAAAGTAATTTCCCAGTCAGATTAAATATCAAGACTTATTCTTTGGTCTTGAACAGCCTCTTGCAAGGGCAACAGATTTGTTTGCAACCCACTGCAATGACTGGAAATTTGGAGGGTAAATTTGAGCAAGATATATGCTTATGTCTGTTTCCATTTAAATTTAAAGATCGATTTCTGCGCTTGTTCTTACCCAGCACTGCGATGCTAAGCAGTTCTCCTGTCTACAGATGTCAGGAGTTACTTGATATATTGGGATATTTGTGACATTCATCTTTAAAGAGTTGGATTCCAGCGCTCTCCCAGTACTTCAAGCAGCGTCACGGCTTTGCAGGTAGTGCTGCTTCAGCAGATGTCAGGAAGCCGTGTGCTTGTCAGGTACCATATGCAGATCCCCAGAAGAGGCTGAGCACTCTCAACTTTATTGCTTTCCTGGAGTTTCAGATCACTGAGGACCATGCAAAACTGAACCCTTTAGCAGATTTAATAATGATTTTTTTTTTTTATTTTTTATTTTTTTTTAATTATACAGCCAAAAGAAGTAGCAACACATGTGCTGGCTCCAATATTTCCATTTCAATCCAGCCCAGCTTCTGAGGATGTTAAGTGCATGGCCTCTTTTGGACTTTGGAATCAAAAAGAGTATCCGAATAAAGCTTCCTTTTATTTGAGAAGAGAAGCATTCTTTTGAAACTGTCTCAAATATCACACTTGGCTGCCAGCACATTTTGGGAAAGACAGGTGAGAAGTGAAGCACATTCCTTCCATTATGCCTTTTGCCACAGTGTCCAGCTTTTATCATCTGGGCAATTACATGTCTTTGAAAAAAAGCTCAAATACCATTACAGTTTTGACTTAAACTAAGACAGAAAAAAAAAAAAAGAATTTTAAGCTTATTACATTAAAACTTTATCTCTGCTTCACTTTAGTAGGACTAAAATAGTATTTAAGGAAAGCAGCAGATATTTTATCACTGATTTTTTCTTAGACCATGGGATGACTCTTAACACACCACAATTTCAGTACAAGAAGGTGAGAGATGTGAGCAATTCGCAGGGTCGGTTGAAGGTTGTTTCAAGCGTAAATAATTCCTTTAAATTTGTGAGTTACTTTCAACTGGGTTTTGCACATTAAAGAACCTGTTTCCTCTTATTATTAAAAGTATGAGATGGGGGCACGTGAAAAACCTCTGCATTGGAACATGCTTTGGAACAATCTGTGCATATAGTACTCTTCCTTAATTGTTTACATCAGTATCCTATATTGAGTGCTCAGGTACTGTAGTAATAGATGGTTTCTGAAATGGCAGTAAACAGCCATGCTCAAGGAATACTGCCTGCCATCGTGACCGCTGCGTACACCTGGTCTGATTTTCTTTTCATACATTCAACTGATATTTTTCTTCAACAGTTATACACCATTTTTAATAACTACTTAAATGAACACAGTCTCTATCTGAAGTGTCTTGTGCACAAAATGCATTGGAGTCAAGCCTGCCTTTGGAGGAGTCTTACAATCACACAATATTTCATCACAGTGATGAAGACAGAGAGGGCCTTTAACAGCAGTGGAATCACTCCTACTATTCTACTTCACATGTTTTGGGGTGGGTTTTTTTTTTACAGTTTGCTAGGTTTCACTATCACATGTAAGTATTTTCCTAGTCCTGTGCATGCTTCAGTTAGTTACCCTGTTTATGGTGCTCATGCTGTTTATGGTGCTCAGTGTCACCGCAGGGATTAACAGGTTCTTCAGGAGGGTGTTTGTGTAAGGGGAGCAGACATGGGACTGTTATATGCTGGCTCAACAATGCTTACATTGCATGCCAGCTGTTCCTCAGGCTTTGGAAAGAGCTTATACTCATCTTAAACCCCACTTAAGCCCTACTTTGATTTTTTTGCCTACATCTCCAACTAGTGAAAATTGACAGTGACATCTCTGTACAATAGCTGAGGAGCTGGTCACTCGATCTGAGGAATGCTAATACCTGCATATGAAACTGACTTTTTAAGAGTTTGGGAAAGAAATTTAATAACCTCTGGGACACTGAAGTTAAGAACTGTTGTTATTACAGTTTTTTTCAAAGCAGCCTTGTTGAACACAATGCAGATAGCCTTCTTCCCTTTTACTTTTGCTAGTCCCCCCTCCACTTATATTTGCTGTTCTCCTACTTATATTACAGACCCCTTCCAGAGATAGTAAGTTCCTGAATGCATTCTTCTTAATTATCACCTGACAACAACAGAAGACTCATCTTTTCTGGGGAAAGCTTCTTCTCAAATAAAAAAATGAGTCTGTGGTATGGAGCATCTGCTGCTTTTATAGACCTACCCTTGAGAGTTGTTCCTGCTTTGCTTGCAAAACCAAGGCCTTGAACCGGAAAAACTTCTGTGCTGTACTCGACAACAGAGTCAACATGACTCAAGAGTGATTACAGTTTTCATAGTAAAATCCAGTTACTAAGTGGCAGTATCCTACATTTTTCATTTTCAAGACAAATATTAACACTTTATATTAAAGCTGTAGATGTGCTAAACACATCCTGTCTTCTCACAAGCTCTCCTCTCCCATCCACACCAGAGGCACTAGTTGTAGATGAAACCAAGGGGATGAGAGGCTTACAGGAGGTTGGGGCTATTAGGTTGTTTTCATTTGGCTGGGTTTTTATTTCAATTTACACTTATTCAGAAAAGCAATTAGACACATACTCAGGGCCTGCCTTTTCTTGAATCAGGGCTTTAAAAACGTAATGTTCAGCTGTGTCTTCTTAAACTAAACTTTATGAAAGTTCTGTGAGTCATTTTGGAGGATCTGGTCATTTTGGATCCTACTGTCTGTAGGATCACTCCTGATTGTTGACAGATATTCTTGGTATAGTGTAATAATATCTCCAGGAATTTTCAAACCTCTACCTCCTTATGTCTGTCAACAAGTAGCCTGTGCACAAAAGCCCTTTGGCACAAGCAAACTTGTAATGAAACAGGGAGTTTGAATGCCTGACTTTCTGTCACGCCTGCGTATGCAGCTGTGTTCGTTCTGTCCATAGACAATGCAGGGAAAACCTGGAAAAAATTGCCACAAAAGGGGAAAAATTCTCCCTGACAGATTCAATTTAAGGTGAGAATGAATGAGAACAAACAGCAGGTCTACATTAGTTATGGATACAAAGAGATAATGTTATTTCACCAAAGTACAGCGCAGCCATAGCTGGCTAGTAGACAGATAACAGAGGAGCAGGGGAAGTTCAAGTTTTCCTGAATTTTATCAGTACACAGGAGAAGACCTTACTTCTTGTGCGATTAACTGAAAGGAGAATAATGTACTCTTGGGCACACCTAGAGTCTCAGCTTGACACAGGCAGCCTTGAAAGAGAATCCTCTTGAAGAGACTTTGCTGAGAGGAGTTTATATTAGCTCCCACTTGAATTGAAAGCTATTCCACCTGCTATCTGGCAGAAAGGTAGTGTGCATAATTAAAAGCAGACATTTCAAAGACTGTAAGTACCCAGCAGGGTTTTGAATACTGAGAGTAATGAAGGGTTCTACCTCCTCTACACACTGTTTCCACCCTTTAAGGACTCTGGAGAAATTAACTAACGATATTTGGTTATTATTAATCCTTTTTACAATGGAAAGAGCGTCTCAAATAATTTTTGGTGCCAAGAATCTGTTGTTTCAAGCAATTCACTAAGCAGGCTCAGACACTGTGAGCCCTCCCTAGTTAAAGCTTCCATGGTTTAATTTATTCCAGAGACTGGATCAGCAATGGTGGGAAGGTGAAAATTCTGTGTTTCGGTATTCAGTTTAGTGGGAGTGAGAAACTGTTTTTCTTTCCAGGCTCAGAAGAGAAGCTGATTGCCATAAAATAAGCTCTTCCTAGGGAAAAGGTTTTATTGGTATCATCTGAGACAAATTTGTATTTAAGGTTACTAATTCCAAATTACTTTTTCTTCAACAAAGCCATGTTATTAGATACTACAGATTTATAGTTTTTTCATCCCAAATGGAATTTGTGTTTGCTCATAAATTATCTGCTCTGAATAACTGACAACGTTGCCGAGCGAGGGAGTCTAACATGCTCAAAGAATATCTTTTTTAATAGATTAACTAGTAGCAATTAAACACAAAGGAAAATATAATTATTTGCCCCCTACAAGTTTTCCGTACTAGGTTAACCAGTCAACAAAAATTATTTTTGGTTCAGAAATGGAAAAGCAATGTGTACATTGAAAAAAACCAAGTATTCAAAGAAATCACATGCTGACGACATCCCTTACCGGCCATATAGTAACAGAACTGTCTTTTTCTTCTACAAATGTGAGAACTAATCACCAACTAGTAAAAGTGTACTTTATGTCAATAAACTTAATTAACACCAAAGTTTTCCTTTCATTCTTTCTCATTACAAGCCAGTCCTGAACAGAGACATGGACTAGATGACCACTTCACACCTCTCCAAGGTTTATTTTTATGCCTCTAAATTCAAGTGAACAACTTTTTAAAGTATTCCCCCCTCACCTTAGGAAGATTATATTTGCACTGTTTTCCCCATATGAAAGAAATTCATATATAGTCTCCCATTTGGTCATTCAAGCGTAAGTAATACTTTGCTGTCTTGACTCTTTTGTCTGCAGACAATATTGTCTTTTTCTCAGAAGATCTGATTCTGAAAAGTATAAACCCTGTAATAAAATAGCGTTGATTTTAAACAGTTATTCATATGAACATATGTATTTCCGTACGAATAGGGTTGTAGATTCAGGCCAGGATCATGCAAGTCACCACATAAGGATGGATTATAGGATTGGAGATAGATAGATAACTGCATGAGCCTGTGAACCCTGTTGTATTCTTGATTGTATTTTGAGTCTCCTTTTGTATTAAAGGTTTACAAGTTATAAAGACACCCTATGAGAATTGCCAGACAGTGCTTTAATAAACATTGATCCTGCCTGAGCAACCCTTCTACACACACATAAATCCAATTCATTTCCTCTAGTATCTGATTTCAGCTGAAGTTGAAACCTGTCAGTGCAAGGAACTAGCTAGCTCCCTGCACAATCAGGACAAGAGCAATGAAACAAATCTGAGTTACTCTCTAAACGAATAAATATAACTATACAGGTAACAGTGATCAAATGGGTGACATGACATACCAAAATGGGACTTCCCTACTTCATCCTTTTTCTCTCCACCATCCCATGTCACTTCCTACTACAGCCTTGTTTTTCTCCATACTGCCAACTTGGAAATCTCACATGCCCGAATACTCCCCAAAAAGCAGCACAACTTTAAAACTTGCAGTGGTTCATTCCCTGCTCAACTATGAGGGAGCTATGTAAGAGCAGTCGGTGGTGACGGAGAGAGGAGAGTTTATCCTGGCAATTCAGGGTTGCAGTGAGCACTGTAACCGCTCACAAAGGCACTCCAACCTTGTTACCTCTGCTGCATGGTGCAACAGCACCAGGCAATCAGCAGCCGGAGTAACCTTTGGCAACCTAAATGCTCTTCGACACATCCAAATGAGAGACAATGTTTATGTAGCTGCACAAGTCGGGAGAGCCCTGATGTTTCTTTTATGGAGTACTTTAAATGCTGGGACTTATTGCAAGAGTGCTCTGTGTCATTAGATATGTGAATAGTAGATTAGTTGTTTGTATATGGCAGTCAAAAAATAGGTGGCTGGCTAACAGAAGAGTTCCTGAGTTTTATGAGATCAATAAAACTTGTTGTTGTACAGAGCACTTGGCTTTCGCTAGTAGTGTCTTACATCAGCTTTAATCAGGTTTCTCCCTGCATCGTTGTGGGGCAGGCAGTACTACAAGTTTGTTCAGCAGCCATTACAGAAAGTCCAATGTAAGTCCAGACTTAGTGGCCCACTGGAGTGAACGAGGCTTATGGATGCACTAGAGTGCTTTGCTGAACCGGGGCCAGCCTGGGTGATGATACCTTGCCAAGGAGCCAGGCACCCGGTCTCACTTTCTTTGGAGACATTTCCATGGTGTAAGATTTTTTTTTCCCTTTCATGTGTTGTTTTTTGGTTTTGTTTTCGTTTTGTTTTTTTTTTAATCGGGAATAAGCTCTCCAGAATGAAAATGTGTGATATCCTCTTGTATATGGAAAACTTTATAAATAAGAACAGATGCTTCTAGTGCAGAGGCATTAGAAAGGCATTTCTTTTGAAAACAGCAGTTACTCTTCATAGCTCTCTTCCCTTTCTTGGATGATGAAATGGTTGAGCACTGAGACCAGAGGCGGGAAGGCCCACTAACCAGTTCCTTCCTCTATAAAATAGACACTAAAGAGGAATTTGATCCAGATCCTCTCTTCCGCACATTCCACCACACACCTTGGGTCTGAGCTCCAAACCACTGAGGTCAGCTGGATGACTCCTCTGCAGTTCAGGGAATAGCGTATCTGGTACAGACTTGGAAAATGTCAAGGAGGCATTCCTGGTTTTGCTAAGGACATGGGCTGCTCTCATTAGTCATGGCCTTAGAAACAGACAATCAGTCCTACGTCTAAACTAAAAATGTAGGGAAAAATAGAAAAGAAGGTCAGAATAAACAATGGGCCCATTTGCATTCAGATCCCATTTTTCACATCACCAAAATATAAAGCAGGGCCTAAGAAGAAGAAAGATTTAGTGCTGGCTTCCTTCTAACAAAGCTGTGACTAATGGCATTTCACCTTTTTATTTTATTTTTTAAACCAAAGCTAAAATGAGGGAACAGGAGAAAAAAAATCCTTACAAATAGAGCTTACATTATGCTCATGGCCTCTCAGGCAGCCTGCACAATGGGTGCCTCCCTTACCCCTTCCTCCTGCAGGATGGATCTCCTACGGTTTCCCTGGTTGCTTGCTGCTAAAACAAAGACTGCTGTACGCTGTGCATCTTTTCACCAATGAGATTGTATTTTTGCATTATTTGGGAACCTGGATACAAGTCCACACCTCCAGCAAAACAAACAAACAAATTAAAAAAAAAAATACCACAATGCTCATTTTGCAATGTCAGCCTGGATAAAATACCCTTTAAAGACATTTTACTCATCCTTTTACTCTGAACAAAAACAGCAGAATGAGGTTCTGAACAGGCTGATCATATACCAATGCCATTTTAATTGGGTTTGAGTTGATAGGTAGCAAAATGAATTTATTCATTTATTATTATGATAGGTAGCAAAATGAATTTATTATAAAATAAAGCATAGTTCAAGACCAGATGTAGCAAATTGCCCTCCCTTTCACCAAAAGTAAAACTTATGTTTTGAAGTATGTAAAAATTCTTCTTTTTAATGGTATATGACCATTTAAATTACCTTATTTAGCTGGATAAAAACGGTTTTATTTGAAACCCTGGCTTAGGTGAGTCAGTAAATATTTGTACAACTAACATCAGTAAAGGAAAAATTATGCAAGGCAAGTTTGCTTTTGTTTAGGCAAACAGAATGATAAAAATAAAATTGTGTCATGTAAAATTAACGTTTAGCAAAATCTTACTTTTTCAAGTACTGTTATTAGGCAAAGCTCTGGATCTGTCAGCACAGTCCTAATATCAAATGCATGAAATAGAACCTTTTCAGTATCATAGCAATAAAATTAATAGGTTCAAGAGGCACATGCTTTCAGACATGTAATTTCATGTGTAAGGAAACTGTTCTTGAATTGGTTGGCTACCAGAGTTCTTTTGTTCCAAGATTTGAGAACAAATTGAGGTAGAGATGCAGGAGAAGAAGATAAAATATGCTAGCTGAGGTCTTCCAGGACAACTAAAAAGACTCACCTTTTCAGTCATTTTCCACAATCATCTCTGATTTGGAATGATAAATCCACATTGCTGGGATTTTCCAAAGCATACCATTCCAAGGAATTACTAAACATATTCCTAAATTATTGGGGATTTAGAAAACTCCATAGCCATCTCTCAGAGACTTTCAATGGCATTTAGGATTTCCAGAAAGGCCTCAGGCACTTACATGGAATGTGAGTGTGAGAACCTGTGGAGAAGGTTTTATTGCTATTTCCCAAAAGCTCTCATGTAGGTAATTTGTAGGTACTCAAACTTCAGCTCATTGCAAGTTTAGATGCTTATGGAGTTTGGATAAGGGTCTGCCATATTCAACACATCCTGAATAAGCTCAAGAACTAAAACAAAAGAAAATAAAATCTGAGTTCTGAAAGATTCCTCATTTCTCTCAGTTTTGAGGGCCCTGAGCATACCGTGGTTCAGCCAGGATGTCCAGCTGACACGACACCAGCCTGCTTGCTCTCTTCTCTGTGTTTGCTTTGATCACCTGTGAATCTGCAAGCCAAAGGGCTGAAAACCTGATTCCAAACACAGTAAAAAAAGAGGACAAGGCCCCGAGCAGTATGAAGTAACAGGGGGATTCAATCAGTGGCTAATTGAAAGGGCCAGAAGATTCTTAGAGGTATCAACGTTGCCCGCTTCCCTGCTGGCCCCAGGTGCAGGTGCAGGTGCAGGTGCAGGTGCAGGGCAGTTGCCTGTCGGCAGAGTCTGTGCAGTGAGCAGGATGGCTGGAGGAGGTGGAGGGGCCAAGGTAGCTCCTCGCCAGCCCCAGCCTTGAGGACAGAGGTCCAGAGGAGGGCCACAAAAATGATCAGAGGGATGGAGCACCTTTCTTATGAGGAAAGGCTGAAAGAGCTGGGGTTGTTCAGCCGGGAGAAGAGAAGGCTGTGGGGAGACCTCATTGCAGCCTTCCAGTACTTAAAGGGGGCTTGTAAGAAAGATGGGGACAGACTTTTTAGCAGGGCCAGTAGCGATAGGACAACGGGTAATGGTTTTAAACTAAAAGAGGGTAGATTCAGACTAGATATAAGGAAGAAATTTTTCACAATGAGGGTAGTGAAACACTGGAACAGGTTGCCCAGAGAGGTGGTAGATGTCCCATCCTTGGAAACATTCAAGGCCAGGCTGGATGGGGCTCTGAGCAACCTGATCTAGTTGTAGATGTCCCTGCCAATTGCAGGGGGGATGGACTAGATGGCCTTTAAAGGTCCCTTCCATCCCAAAACATTCTATGAGTGATTCTATGATAGTTCTCATGGCTCTCACACCTGCCGTGTCTGGGACTGCAGCCCAGTCTTCTCCTGTTTTACAGGCCATCAGTAGGTCACAGAGGAAACAATTTATTATAATGGGGGTCACTGTGTTCCTAGCTCAGTCTGGTATATCTGTCCTTGGCTGCTCACAGAGGTGACTTTCTGTCCCTGTTGAAATGAAAACAGCTTCATTACCGGGCTCACCTGGGCTCTAGGGGTTTGTTCCTCCAGCCGAGGCTCTCCGTGTGACTCCGGCCGTATCATCTGATGTTACAACATCCGCTTTTCTCAGCTGCTTGGCTAGGAAAGAAGAGTAAGATGAACTTCCCTGTGCTGTGGTGCTATGCAGCAAATGATTGTGAGAGTCTCAAATCCTCTGATAAAGAGGACCTTGGAGAAATAGAATCATAGAATCCTTTAGGTTGGAAAACACCCCTCCTTGCCTGCTGTAAGTCCCTTTATGAAGAATTTCACCTGTTATTAGCCTGATTTCATGTTTATCTACTGAATCCGCGTAGCTTCCTGCTGTGACTACTTGGTGGCCAGAGGAGTAGAGAAATTTGCAATAAAAAAAGCATAGCAGTGGCAGGGTATAAAAAACTAGCTTTGGAAAGTGCTTATTTACCAAGCACAGTGCTAAAACCAGAATGTCTACAGATTTTTACATATATACAAGAGGCACTGGATATTTCAAGACCACTTTGCTGTGGGCCTTCAGCTTGGAGAGTTGTCTGGTTTCCAGAAAACCTCTGATCAAGATTTGCAGTCTCTTAAATCAATGGAAGTAGAAATTAGCCTTTCCAGGTGCCCAATCTGCATGTACTTTTAATTGAGGAACTTTTATTGTTGTCGTGCTAAACAACAAAAAAGGTCCCAGCCCTTCAAAAAAAAAAACAAAAACAAAACAAAACACAAATAACCTGTAGTCATTAAGCTGAAGGCAGCTTCCTTATTTTGTGAAGTTATTTTTTAGCAATTGGTCTCCTGCTTTCCAACAAGTAGGTCCCATCTCATCCCTGCTCCTTCCACAGCTCTGTGGCAATGTAGGGCTTCCAGGTAGAGCAACAAGTCAAACACGTCCTTCCCTGAGGGATACCACTGGAGGCAAACAGCCTCTTGGGCATCGGAAAGAGGTGGAAAGAACCAGGCGACCCAGACAGCCAGGAGGCCATGCTACCTGTGCTGCCCAAGCAGAGGACACTATACGCCTGCGATGGAGAGAAACAGGAATCCAGAAGCAGCACCTGTTAGTGACATTTTAAGGAAACAGCTTCCAGCTGGAGGTAGGAGAGCTGGAAAGGGCAGGGTGTAACAGAAGCACTGAAAAGTCACAAAGATCTCCCCACCTTTTTGCAAAGGTTTTGCAAAAACATCTCCCAGCCTTTCGGAAGGGTTTTCTTTGCCTTCTTTAGTGGAGGCAGTCAGAGGCAAAACAGAATGCAAAGCAAATACAGGTTGAACATTCACAGTCTCTAGATACTGTTAACAATCATTAAGCACTGTCGCCTGAGTCAGTAAAATACCAGTTGTCTCAGCCCCAGGTTAAAACACTACCTAACAACCTTTTGGAGTACACCCTTTTACAGAAGAGAGGTTTCATTATTTCTGTTTTCATATTTGGGAGGGTTTTTACAAGGTACAGACAGTATCAACATAATGTGAAAGACACAGTTATCCATGGGTCTGACTTTTCAGAAAAGAACAGCAGAACGGTTATTCTGCACTGTTTTTTCAGTGTAACAAAATTTTCATAATCATTCAGCAAATGTCCCATAGAAAGACTTCCCATTACCACTTTCCTCCTACTTCTGTAAACGTGTTGTGAAAAGAGCTGGTAAATAATAACTTTAAACTGCATTTCAGCAAGGTAAGTAGTCTGCCAAGGACAAGGAACTTTACCTAAAGTATCTTTCTGAGTCTCAAACAAAACAAAGCCTATCTTATCTCCACATCAGTTTACATGCTGTAATCCAGAATGCTTCCACATTTCATTTTGTTTGAAGAAGTAAAAAAAGGTTTTACAGGAATTTCCCTTATTTTAAAATGACCTAATTAATCCCAAAGTTTGCATAGATTTCAAACAAAAAACCAAGTGCAGTGAGACATAGCTGTTCTTTGCTTTGTTTACCCATCTGTTTCTCTGGATTTGGAGCAAGGAGGAAACGTGGCAGAACTATTTAATGCAAATGGTACTGAGAATATGGAACAAGTTACCAGTGTTGGGAGTTAGTGAAGAGCATACATGTGTTCAAATTACTGGAGATTTTTTTCTCTGGTAGAGAGGACTGAGGGATGAAAATGCAAAACCATGGGATTCAGCTAAACTAAACAAAGGAATTGATACTATATTTTGGACCGGATGCCATTTTCCTGAAAAGATGTTGCTTCCAAATGATTCAGGTGCAAACTTGTTGTCTGCTGAGACTGAGAGCCAAGAGCCCTTGATGTTGCTTCTGGGTGTGACACGTGACTGCAGGCAGGGGGTTTTCTGGTTGTTTTTCTTCTGATGCAAGTCTTACTTTTTTTATCTGTAAAGTATGTGCAGTAGGAAAGGAGTCCTACAGGCTTTGGCTGAGGTCTGGATTTTGGCCAGACCTGAGTGGGTACAAAGGGAGGGAGAGAAAGACGGTCTGGGGGTGGGGTTGTTAGTGAGCTGCTTCATGTTCAACAGGGAGGCTGCTGGGTGCGAGGAGGCTCCCTGAAACTGGCTGTAGACTAAGCATTGGTTTTGCAGAAAAATCTATTGGGCAAGAGCAATGGTTATGCCACATGCATAACAGAAAGCAGAAAAACACATACTCCCTTACATGTTTTTCTTCTGAGGCAAAATTCCTGACATCCACGTAGGCAACACAACTCTGAATCACCTGAGGACTGAGGTTTACCTACAAGGCATCATCTCAATCCAGATGATTGCAAGGGCTTTGATATTAGCTCAAACACAGAACTGAGCTAACATGTCTGCAGGACTTCTAAATTAGAGCTGGCTCGCGTCCAGGAGGTTCGAAGCATAAGCAAAGGAGCCTCAGGTCTGTCTGAAATGTCCATACAGATGGATTCTCAGATAGGATGCTCTGAAGTGTTGCCTCTTGTGGTTACAGTTAGCGTGTGGGTGGCTGAGTTCTCTGAATCACACATTGTAAAAACAGCAGTTTGACAGTTCCATTAACAATAAAGATGGGTTTGGTTTCAGTATGAAACCCCTTCTTTTTGGAATTCCCCAGATCTGAAGAATGGGTTGAAGGAAAAAAAAGAATCTGATTCCGAACTTGAAAGGAATTCATGTCTTTCCCACAACATTTACTACTGGGAAACATTACTAACTTTTACTATAAGAGCTATTGACCAATAACTCTCCTAGTGTTTCCCTGGTAGCCCAGCAAAGTGTAAGTAAAGAGGTTGGAGGGTGAAAGTGGTTTGCTTTCCAACATTAAAAAATAAAATAAAATACCCACCACGTGCAGGCAAATATACATGCACACATAGTGCCTTCAAATCTGCAGAAAGAGTTTGAAATTCAAAATAATGGCAGAGCTTACTAAAATTCATCAGGCCATGTGAACAGAGGGTACTCACACCACAACATAATGAAAGCCATCAGAGCTCCAACTTCATGTGGCTTTCATGGATCCACAGCCTCTGCTTGCTTTGTTTTGGAATTTTGCCTCTGCCCCATGCGAGTCACTGCTTCAAGAGAAATACGTAAAGGAGTCAATCTGGGTTTACAGAGCAGGAACAGCAGCAACATCTGAGCTGAACCGTTCCAGGTGCTTGGTAAAACAGGTTTAGCCAAATGAGAGAGGAGAAAGGTCCATGAGGGTTATGCTGCAGAGAACAGACAGTCTGATATGCCAGTGCCTTGCATTTCGTGCAGTCATTAATTTCCTCAAGTGCAAGACTGTTGCATCATAATTCCTTGGCTAGTTTTAATGGGGACTACTCCATATCACTGTAAACAAACATACAGATTGAAAAACATACAGATTGAAAAAAACCAACCAACCAAACAAACAAACCAAGAGAATATAGGGCCTCACTCAGCCTTTACTTCCCAAGGAAAAGTACAGCTTATGCACAGTGATATGCATTAGGGCTTTTTGTCACAGATACGCAGATTTTCCTCACCCACTAAATATTTTCTCCTTAATTCTTAAAACCCAACAGTAAGTGAGACTGCTATATTGCTCTTCACCAGAAATTGGTCTGAACTGGACCAGTGAGTGGAGCGATGAGTTAAAGATCACACAAAAGTGTAGGCAGATGTTCCAAGCAAGAGGAAAAAAAACCTGCAATGAGAGTTTACCAAGAAGAGTTCTTCAGAAGATGCAAACAGGAAAAGACAAGTTTTTTATGTCTGTGAAGTACAGGAGGGAGGTGCTATCTGAGCCCTGTAAGTAGAAATGTGGACAAGCAGACAAAACAGAGCTGGAGTGAGGTCACGTCTTTGTCAGTGCCACTCAGGAAGCCTGACTTCGCTCTGTGGGACCCCAACAGCGATGTTCTAGGCGGCAGCCCTGGGCCTGAATGACAAACGCTCCTTCAGACGGAGGATAAGAAGAAGGAAGTGACTATACAACAGAGAACTATTATTCAGCCTTATTACAGTGCAGTTGCTCAGTGTGGTTCATGTGGATTTGCCTAGGCGTAGAAAATATGCAGCAAACGTTGGCTGTATCGGAAACTGATAGACCTTAACATGATTGTAAAGAAGCGCTTGTTATCAAGCAAGACTTTGCTGCTGCATACCAAAGAACGCAATTCTTGGAACAACACAATTTAATACTTTTATCAGTGACCTGGAAATAGACATAAATTCATAAAATAAGTTTGGGAGGCAGTCTAAGCTTTAAAGTGGGCTGGACACTGACATGAAGAATTTAGTATCCTGAAGAATAGGTATTGAGCAGAGCCGTACCTCTGGAAACAAAGACTGTAAGCCATGACCTTAGAAGAGAAACATTTTCTCCAGAGAAGCAGGACTCTGCAAAAGCAAAGGGAGAAGCTGCTGCTGTTAATCAGCTCATGGGAGTTCCTGGTGTGGTGCTCTGCCCAACAGTTATGGCAAGTCAAGCTGTACGTGTGCTTTACACTGGCATGAGCAGCATCGCTTGGTCCAGCTGCGATATCCACAGCTTAGAGAGAATTTTGATAAATTGAAGGAGGCTAAGACAAGGACCCTGAGAATGACTGAAATATTGAAAAATAGATCTTTGCATAGGCACAAGGTCCTTATCGTGTTTTAGCCTCCCAAAGAAAATGTTAGAGTGACATGGCTGTTACCTATAATTTTACTAACTAGGAAAAAGAAGTAGCAGATTCTTCAGACTAGCACGCAAAAGTTTAACAAGGCGTGATGGCTGGACGCTGTGGCTAAATGAATTCAGATTAGAAGTCAGATGCAACTTTTTAACAGTTAAGGTTAATAAGCATTGGAACACCTTACCAGAGGCTGTCATTTCATCCCTGGTAATATCAAAATCTTGGTTTTAACGAGTCAAGTGGGTCAAGCTGAGTATTTCGGTTGTGAACACATGGCCCTTCTCGAGCCCAAATGTACATTGACTCCAAATTTATGTGCACACTCCTCCACATACGCCTGGAGGCTCAGGTTTGAGAGCTTCCTCGCCACAGCACGGGTAGAGGCTCAAGCACAAACTACCCCTTAATGTCCTTCTGCCATCCCCCTGCCTTGGGCATAAGTCAGTGACCAAAGAAGGTGGCAAGGCTGACAACAGGCTGACTTACAGCTGCCAAACACAAACGTGGTGCTAACACTCATTCTTCCTCACACAACAGCAGCTGGAACCTTGTGGTAGACCAGGTGATTGCACTGGTCGGTTTTCCAGGATGAAAAGGGTGGGTTTTTGTTGGGAACAGTCATGGGTGGGACATCGTTTTGTTATGTTTTCTTTTAAAACATGTCACCATATGGTTTCCGTGTTTTGAAGTAGTGAACTCCTGCTCTGTGCAAAGAGGAATGGTTTTCCTACACAGGGGATGGGTGAGTTTTTATGAACCATGGAAAGTCATGCTGTTCATTGGCAAGGGCTTGAGTACACGCATTTTTTCAGTTCATATTGGAGAATATACAACCCAGTAAACATCAGGGAGGGAAGAAGGTTGCCTGGTGTGGCTATGATCTGGACCATGACATGCACATTTCAAAATGTCCTCTTGGGAGAAAAAAAATCTGAAAATATTACAGACAAAGGAGCAGAGAAGGGGAAGGGTTCTGAGAGAGGGTAGGTAATTTGGGAAACAGCCTTGAGGCTATGATGAAATCTCTGTAACTCAGACTACATAGGAGAGCAAAAGTCTGGGTTCATTTAGAGGTTTCTTGCCCTGTTCTCCTAGCACCTGGAAAGGTAGGCTGCCTCCATGGCTGCGTGTGTTTTGTGTACTGCTTTGTACATCTATTCCAGGTCACATGAAATAGGAATGACATTTTGTAGCATGATGTGCTGTAGTGGAGGTAGGATTGTTGTCTAGTGGACCTGCTCTGTTTTTTCTCCTGGTGAAGGTCAAGATAGATGGATTTTGAAAGGACCAGTTGTTCAGATCAACTTAAGATCAAGCTATTCTCTGCTCTGTTCATATGTTATATCTGCTAGGCACTTCATTTATTTATCACTTTTCAAATTTCTTTGCAACATGGCTGCTGAAGATTTTCAAGACTCATATTTGACAATATTCTGGGTGTCCAGTAAAGAGGGAAATAATTTCCTGTGGTACATTGCAGTATCATGTAATAGAGCTCCAGGGAGATTTACCCATTCCTTTTAAACACACCCCCTCCCGGAACAATGGTGAAAATGGAGTCATGATACTTAGAGATTTCCACCATTTAACTTCCTGAAACGGAAACCATAATGAAATACCATGCACGCTATAGTACCGTATGGTCAGGAAAACTAGACAAAGTCTTCCATTGTACCAGTCTGGTTGTTACGGGAGAGGATCTGCCTACTTTGGTGTAACAGGATGTACTGCATATTTTGTAGCTTTGCCCAGTGCTCCAATCCCTGTGGGCTAAAGCTTTTCAACAACAGCAATAAAAGAAGAAAAAGACCGAGGCCCTTCTCTTATACCACTTTTATTTTAGGGGGATATTAAATACAAATACACACTCTCGGTGGAAATTGTCCAACTGACTCCAGGATACTGTGTAATCATTAGGAACTGGAAAAACTCAAACTGCCTGTCTGTAGTGGCTTGGATAAGACCTGCTGGGTGCATTCCAGAAATGAATATTGCAGCTGTGATGAGACTTATGTTTGGTCTCTTCTTTCAGGGTGAATTGTGCCCTTATGCCCAAGGCCAGCATAAGCCTTATGCACCATCTGAGACCCATTTAAGCCCTTAAAATAAGAGCTACCATATCATTTAAATGTTACATGGACCTCCTCGCCCTTTTGACGGAAGTGCGTGCATTACAAGATATGTGCTAATCATTAAAATGTATGCTTTCCACTGTTAAAGACAGTAAAATATATTCAGAAAACTATCTCCTTGTCTTACACATGCATTCTCTTATCATTTCTTCATACAGCACCCTAGCCTGCAAAAGTGTCTAAACCATTTGCATCTGGAAAGGAATATTGTGTAGCCTTCAGTTGACACTGCAGCCTCTTTGGGTCCTTCTGATGTTCCTCAACAGTACTAGCAGGACTGTCTGCTCTAGGAAGTAGCGCAGCTGGATAGCAGGACATCTGGACAGCAGAAGAGTTGCTGGGGCGTGACATTCACTCAGTATGCCTTCAGGTGGATTTACGTGGTCTAGCTCTAGTCTAGTCCCATGCCTTCTATGCCTGTGGGAGCATGTGTTCTGGTTTAGTTTCATCCCAAAGGAATCCTGTTTGTGTGCTCCATGACCCCTACCTGGTGCAAACCAAAGCGCAGTAAGTGGAGATGATACGGAGAGTCACTCCAAAAGCACATTCATGATTCTCCCCCAGATGCACCCTGTGCACACCTACATGCCTTCTTAGACAACATACAAGATAAAGAAATGCTCACAAAATGCTCCTACTTGCATAGGAACTTTTTACAAAGGTATCTATGGGGAGAGCAAGTTGCAGGGTCTCCACAGTTGCCTTTCATGGCAAAGATTTCTATTTCAAGTGAGGACAAGCCAGATGAAGCTCTGTGCCAGGCAGTGGTGCCACCTGACAGCGCTCCCCCCCCCAGCTCCTGTCTCAGAGGACCTGCAAAGTTCTCTCTCCCTGAGTTTCAGGGCAACCAGGATTCAATGGAAAAATCTGTGCACATGGCAACCAGAACTTGATATCTTAAGTGGTGCAGCGTGTGTGTTAATGCCAGGTGAGATCTGGCAAGTGAATGTTTGTTTTAAATTTCTCTTTAATCGTTCATACTGTTTTAACTTTGAAGTCTAGGGAAGTACATTTTCTGGTTTATGCCTCAGATGACATGGAAAAAGATATTCCACCTACAGTACTGGAATATCATTTATAGATGTGTAAATTCATAAAGCTATGCCTCTAACAGTTTGCCCACATGGAACTATCCCAATTTGCATCAACTGAGAACTTGACTGAAAAAAAAAAAAAAAGAACATTTGAGGCATTTCTTTTATTATAATTGCCCCAGTATTTCAGATCCAGCTATTTCAGAACATCTGCAAGAACACATATCCAGCCGATGTGCAAAAAAGAACAAACAAGATTTGGGTAGAAGTGAGGGAAGGCTATTTGCCTGCTAAATCAGTATTGAAGTAGTTTTTGTTTAGACGTGGCTCATCATTGAAAATTTTAAGGCACATACCTGGCTGAAAGGGTGGATTGACGAATGGAACTGGGAGGACAGGGAGAAGCTGAACATACAAATCTTTGGAAAAATATTTAAAGAAATAATGATAAAAAGCAGTAAAGTTTGGAGGGGTACAAGAATACTTGGATTTATTCAAGTTCTGTTTTTCTACTACAGATGTTCTGCTAACTAGAGCAGAGATGTTCAGAGACCACATATTGGCTGTAAAATTCTAGGACTGAGATTAATTAAATGTCTGCTGCTCCTCATACAAACTAGACTCCAGAGCTTTTCAGGCCTTCTAGTCTTCTGAAAGAACAGCTGTAGAATACATCATGTGCATATCTTGCACTCTTAAAATGTATTTTTATCACAAGTGTCATTTTTTATAAGGAAAGTTAAACATCTTACCCTTCCTCTGATTATCTTGCTGCTGTTCAGAAAAAGAAAGGATAAGGGTCTGATACTTACTATACTAACATCTGATACTTCCCGCAGAGCACTGCCTCCACCCAACATGTGTTTTTAAACAAAATTCATAGTACGTTCAATGGTCACAATTATTCACTTATGTTATGGCTTATGTGAGTTCATTTCTTGCAACAGTTGTAGGAAGGTGAGGACCCCATTCCGGTCTGTTCTCTAGGTCAATACCTAGGAAATATAATTTGTCATTTGCACCTCCTTTTCCTCCTGACTGGTCAATGTCATAGCTTCTTTTGATCAGTAAACTCACCCCTCCTCTGGATCCTGCTATG